>NC_071548.1:11833948-12181217 GCF_026979565.1 Vidua chalybeata | reverse complement strand
GTCAGGGGCTTGAGAAAGATCACAAGAAACTCATGCTTGAATAAAGTCAATGTATACAATAGAACAATATAAGTTTAATAATTAGTATGTAAGTTATATAACAATAAAATATAAAATACGTTCAGCTCGAAAGCCATGTCGGAGTCAGATTTGGGTCTGTACCCCTGATTCCCAGAGCTCTACAATAAAAGCACCTGTATATAATCATATTCCGTGATTATGTGTGTTCCTGAACCCTAACACCTTTGCTGAACTCCGTTCCACTCCACCCGGCTGCACCAGTGTTTTCTGCTTTGCACGTTGGTCGGCCGCTCCTGCCGGCATTTTTACCAGCGGCAGCAGCAGAGACACCGCCAATGCCCCCCCCTCCCCGGATCCAAGAGAAAGCGCCGTGGCTCTTTTTCGCGCACCTGTGGCTCCCGCGCCGGCTGACCCCCTGCACCGGTGCCCGCTGCCACGCGTCAAGCTGCGCCGCCAGCTGCGGAGTCCGCGACAGACCCCCCCAGCCACGGCAGCGCCGGCGGCCGGCCCCCCACCTCCGCTACCTGCCTCGCACGGACTGGCCGCTCACCATGCCACGGGGGGGAAGCCCCTGCAATTCGCGGCGGTTGCCGCGGCCGCGCCAGTGAAGGCTGATCTCTCTGCTCCACGACCTGCCCTTGCAGCAGCTCTGTTCTCCGCTTTGCCGCCTGCTTCGGAGCCTGCAACCAGCGCAGCCTCCCCTCTGCCTTCTTCAGACTGTCCCGAGCAGTGCTCCTCTGAGACGGGGGTGGGATAGCGAAAGAAAGCACCAGCCTGTTCCGCAGCGGCAGCACTGCTCGGCAGCTCGCTGCCGGTACAGCCAAGCTGAGAACTCTGAAACTCAGTCACTTTCTGGAGAACAACATTTTTCTGGGACTAACACTCTCTTGGACGGGGCCTTCTCTTGCTCTGTGGGGTTCCCGCCGGGGCTCGGGGCACCTCGCCCCTCTGGCTCGCATCTGCGGGGCGGTAGGAGCTGTCTCCGAGAATGCTGCCACTGGTCTCATGCCCCGCCGGGATGGAGGCGACGCCGCGGATCAGAGAGCTAGGCAACAGTCAATTGTATCGTGGGAGAGGGCGGCACTGGAGAGAGCGAGGATCACCCGCTTGTCCTGGGCAGGCGTGGACAGTGCCAGGAACACCAGATCCAGGGTGGAATTTCATATTCCAGGGACAACCTCTCCTTTCCATTTGCCAACACGGAGCAGGGGTCCTGGAGAGAGTGGGGGGAGGAGGAGGAGGTGTTCTGTCAGGGAGTCCATCCCTTCATCCACTCCTGCAATCTTCCCTCTCCCTGTTTTGGCATGGGGGCTTGGGGGAAAACAACAGACCAAACACATCGGGGCTCGACAGAGAAATATCTGCAGCCCGCCGAGGCCAGGGCCAGGGCTGCCCTGCTGGCCCCTGGCTTTCTTGGCCCGCTTTAAAAAAAAAAAGGTGGAACAAGCTATGTCTTCACTGACAGCTCAATGTGCTGGAAGGCCACGAGTCAGCCTCGGCCCAAGTGGTTGAATTAAAAGCTGTGGCCATGGCATTCCAGAGATTTTCTCAGTACCTCTGAATTTGGTAACAGTTTTACACAGAAAAGATAATCCTGAAAACCCTCCAATTAGAGCTTGGGCTGTGGCCAGGTCCTAACAATACCTGGATGGGGATGATTGACAATCAACCCACGTATTTCCTGCATCCAAAGGATTCAGGTCATTTTGGTTTGGCAGTTTGAACACATATAACAGCTGAGCCTACTCTCAAAGGGAGTTTGGAAAATCGTGATCCAGACATGATTTCCAACTCTGCTGATTTGAGGTTTCTCAGCTGTTGCAGACTCTGGGATGACAGTCAGTGCTATAGTGCCTGATAATTATATAATGTCATATCTGATGGATTTCTAATAGTTGTAAGTAACCTCCTTCAGCTGTTCTCTGTTTCAGGACCAAGAAGGACATTCAATGATGTCAAAGATCAACATCTCCAGCTATTGGACCTTCTCCTGAAACTCAGCTGTTTGGGCTTTGAAACAGTGATCATTCATTGCACTGTTGTTTGGTTTTCTAATATTGTAAACTTTGTTTTAATGATATAATAGAGGTAGATATTCTACAGGTAAAGAATCTCCCTGACCATTCTAAGTCAGCATCTGATTGAGGTTCTGATTGACAACCAGCTAATTGCTAAGGGAACCTCTTGAGCTGTGTTTGTTCTCCTTCCTGCAAAGGGCCCTGCAGAGGACTACAAACACTGCCTTTTTTTCTTTAAACATAAAAGGGTGAACTGTTGCTGCAGCTCTTGCTGCAGCTCTCTCCACAGGGAGGAGCAGGCATTTTCCTGGGGAAGGATTAGAGAAAAGAATGAGAAACAATTCTTATCTTCACTTGCTGCACTTGTTGTGCACATGTGGAATGTGTTACGGAGATTTGTTTACCAAAGGGTGATTTCTTGATTGGTCACTGGTGATGGTGTTTGGATTGATTGACCAACCTGGTCTGACTGTATCAGACTGTCTCTAAGGGTGATGAGTTTCCTAATAGTATAGTATAATATGATACAATAAAGTGATTGATGAGCCTTCTGGAATCATGGAGTCAATGCTAATTATTACCTGGCTAGGGGCTTGTGGTGACAAACATATGCTGAAACGAGCCAAGTAGGAACGTGTGTAATAGCTGTGGTGGGGGCAGAGCTAAAGAATTTTAGCTCTGTTTCTCAAGCAGTGAAGAGAAGAAGCCTCTTAAGATCACCCTGTGCTCCAAAATGCAGCTTTTGGGCAGATGCCCAAGGGAGCCTGAGCTGTTGAAGCCCAGCTCCCAGGAGGGAAAAGAAGTGGAAGGTGGCTCCTATTTAGTTTCTGGAGTAATATTTCCCTTCCTGCTGTCTCCAGGCTCTGGGGAAGATCCTGCTAACCTGCACTGGGCTGGCAGTGACACACAAGGACATCAGTCACAACAATGACTTTATCACTTCCTTTCCCCTTTGTAAAATGATATTGTGGAAGAAAAGATATTTGGTAGGTTATTTACAACTGGAATGAATCTAATGCTTTTGAATTATGTACTATTGAAATTAATCTAATGCTTGTACAAAAGTTGTAAAGAATAGTCAGGTACACCTGACAGTTTATAAAGATATCATTTTTTGCTTATGCATTCCCTTGGCAACACACTATGATAATCTAGAAAATACTAAGGAAGTATCCAAGCAACAGAGGAGAACTTGAAAACATTTACTATATGACTAACTGCATCACAGTAATTGAATTTCCCTAAATCAAGAGGAAGGATTAAATTAATGGAGCAATAGTTTGACAAATTTGGCTGCAGTTAACAGGCATAAGCAAAATCATTACTTAAGCATATTGTTAATTATGTTTGAATCAAGAATAAATTGAGTGATAGCTGTTAATTAGGCCTGTGTGCACAAGAAAATAAGCAATGCCTTTCCAGCAGGCTATAAATTTGTCTGCTTGCACAATGTTGGGAGGTGTGAGTGAGGGAACAGGAAAGCATGTGGGTGTGAGGCTGGAAGCAGGTGCATTGCTTGCTTGGTTTCAGGTCAAACTTATTTTATTTAATTCAGATGAATTAACAAAGGCTCAAGTTATGCTGTCAGTTCAGTCTCAGCCACTGATTTCCCCATTTTTCAATTAAACTTACCAGTGAGAAAACCCAGAGAAGATTCATAATCCTGATGAAGTGCAATCCTCACACAGACTTTTAGAAAGCCAAGGATCTCAGTCCCAGAGGAGATGATGACCCAAGCAGTGGGACGAGGGTTGGGTCATGAGGGGGTAGAATCTGCTAAATACCTTGGACCCTTACATGTTTTGCATCCCACAGATTGTAGTAAAAAGCTATGTAGGTGTTCTTGATGGCTTTGAAGTCTTGGTAAAGGAAAATACTTGGTTCTGAAGTAGATAAAATAGTATTAATTTTCTTTGTATCCCTCTAAGTTACTTATGTCCACATCCAAATGTGTCCATAAACAGCCCAGGAAATGAAAGGTGAACTTAGATTAACTGATTGATTTGGTGAACCAAGCTGAACCATTCTTCTATTTTTGTGTCCAGATTTCTCTCAATTCAACAGTTCAGCTAAAAGGACAGAACTTGTGAATGGGCTTACTCTCTGGAACATGAGAGTAACCAGGTAGTGAGCTGATGTAAACCTGATGTCACCATCACAGCAATGGGAACATGACAGCTCTGTAGTTGACATAACCTGTGAAAAAGGTCTTAGGAATTTTGCATTTAAATTGTTAAAATTTCAGCCTGGACTGGCTTGTGGTCAGTGTAACAGTAAATCAGAAAGTTTCACATTTCTGTGCCTTCCTATGTCCTTCTACCAAGTCCGGCTCAGTGGAATCTCCCTCACTGTAAGAGACAGTCTTCCCACTGCCAGTTACAAAAATACCATCTGGGGTGCCCTGGCCAACATTTCTCCAGTAAGTTATACTTGAGAAATCTGAGGTACAGCTTGACTGAACAAAATAAAACAAGCTTAAATACATAGATGGCCTGGTATCAACCTTGGCAATGCATTCATGGTAAAAAACAAGTGTAATCAAGTGACTTTGATTTGCTGATTTGGTCTTATAATAGCTGGACCCCCTTTTTGAGGTAAACTTTGAAACGTTGTCTGGAAAATGTTCTCCAGGTCCTTGCTGGGAAATGGGGCTCCCCAGAGATGGCAGATTCTGGGTCATGGTAAAGTATTCAGGTAGTTGTAAGTATTACCTTGCTGATTTTTGCTCAGTAGAGCTTGTTGTTTTATTATATGTATTGTTTTACTGTTCATAAAAAGAAAAGAGCATGTTATGTTAAACACTTTCCTGAATTTAATAGATTGAAATACATTCATGTTATAGTTAAAACAGAAAAGAGGGACTGTGGGGATGGCATATACCCCCCACGAAAGCCTAATGTTGGGAGTTATAGATGCAGACTATACTGGACAAATATGTGCCATGATATCAACACCTACTCCTCCTGTGACCATCTCAGCTAAAAGTTGCATTGCTCAACTTGTATGTTTTAAGTCTTATGCCCCTAAAACAGACTCAGAGCTGTGAGGAAACTGAGGCTTCAGATCAGTGAGAGAACCTCAAGTATACTGGACTCAGGTTATATCTGATCGAATACCAAACATGGTTTGTACTCTTACAATGCTTTAGGCAAATCCGTCCCACATTAAGTTTAGTGGGATGATAGATACCAAAGCAGATGTTACTATCATATCTGTAAACCCATTGCCTCAATTATGGCCTACCATAGCTGTGGGATCTGTTGTTGCTGGCCTCAGAGGTACCACACAAAGTTACTTAAGTAGTAAACCTGTGTTAGTTAAGAATACAGAAGGACAGATGGCCATTATCTGTCCCAATGTTACTGCTGCGCCACTCAACCTATGGGGAAGAAATGTTGTCATCATGAGGAGTTTGGGTAGGAATGGATTTTTAATGGGTGCTACTATGCTGAAAGATGTAAAGCGTCCTACCTTAGCCTTAAAGTGGCTCACTGAATGACCTGTGTGGGTTGATCAGTGGACCCTTGAAAAAGAAAAACTAAATGCCCTTAAATTGTTAGTTCAGGAACAATTAAATCAAGGACATATTGAGCCATCAACAAGTTCATGGAACACTCCTGTGTTTGTAATTAAAAATAAATCAGGCAAATGGAGGTTACTTCATGACTTAAGAAAAATTAATGCAGTTACAGAAAGTATGGGTGCTTTACAGCCTGGAATGCCATCCCAACTATGATCCCTGCTACCTGGGACATTTTGACTGTTGACTTGAAAGATTGTTTTTTCACTATTTCTTTATGTCCTGATTATAGCCCAAAGTTTGCATTTAGAGTGCCGTCAATCAATCATGCAGTGCCAGTCAAATTATATCAATGGAAAGTGCTGCCACAGGGTATGAAACATAGTCCATGAATTTGCCAATGGTATGTTGCCCAGGCACTCTCAATAGTGACAGAACAGTTCCCAGGAACATACTATTATCATTATATGGATGACATTTTAATAGCAACCCCAACCAAAGAAGGCCTTTGCAGATTCAGCCAAAATTGATGCAAGCACTGCAAGAATTTGAGTTGCAAATTGCACCAGAAAAGGTGCAGCAGCAACCCCCATGGAAATACCTGGGAGTTAAAATATTAGCTCAAACAATACAGCCACAAACAATACAATTTTCAACTGAGGTTCAAACATTGAATGATGCACAAAAGCTTTTGGGTATCATCAACTGGGTATGACCGTATTTAGGGTTAACCACCCCACAGTTATCACCCTTGTTTAATATTCTTAAAGGTGACCCTGAGTTAACTTCTCCAAGGAAATTAACTCCAGAAGCAAAAACTGTACTTGAAGCAGTAGAGTGGGCCATAACAAACCAACAACTTTATCAGCTATGTCCTGAAGTTTGTATTACAATGTTTATTGTTATTGTTGATTTACACCCTACAGGTACCATTCATCAATAGGAAACTCAGTGGTCTGACCCACTACACATTTTAGAATGGATCTTTTTGCCCTATCAACCTAAAAAGACAGCATCTACTATTTTTGAGTTAATAGCACAATTAATTATTAAATGCCATCAAAGGTATTTGCAGCTGAATGCTAAAGATCCCTCAAAAATTATTATACCAGCACAACAAAAATACTTTGAATGGTGCTTTGCAAATAGCACAGCACTACAAAGTGCCATACAAAACTTTACAGGGCAAATTACCTATCACTTACTCAGTCACAAACTGTTGCAACTGAATGGGACGACTGCATTGTCTTTAAAACTGCTAAACAGTCACACACCCTTGAAAGGCCTCACTGTTTTTACTGATGGGTCAGGGAAAACAGGAAAAGCCATCATGACCTGGAAAGATGACAATGGATGGCAAACACTAGAGGGTAGCAATAGCGGATCATATCAGTTAGTCAAATTATGTGCTGTAGCCATGGCTTTTCAACTTCTCCCTCATGTTCCCTTAGATATTGTAACTGATTCTGCTTATATTGCAGACATCACACAATGAAGGACTCAGCATTGTTAAAAGAAATTGATAATGCTGCACTATTTGAATTGTTAAAAACTTTATGGCATGCAATCTAAGCCAGAACTTGTCCTTATTGTGTTGCATGTCCTTAACATGTAACATGTGTTGCATGTTCGGAGTCATACAAATTTTCCAGGCTTCATAGCAGAAGGTAATGCCTGAGCTGATTGGTTAGCCAGCCCTGCCTGGACAGTGCCACAGCCAGATACGCTAGCACAAGTGAGAGCATCACATGCTTTTTTTCACCAAGGTGTTCGAGCCCTACAATGACAGGTTTTGTTAACAAATACCAAGGCATGTAATATTGTTAATAATTGTGGTGATTGTCAAGGCCATGCTGCGCCACTGTAGATGGGTGTTAACCCTGGTGGTCTGTGATCCTTACAAGCTTGGCAGACAGATGTTACACACATTTCTGAATTTGGTTGTCTGAAGTATGTACATGTTTTAGTAGACACCTTTTCATCCGCTATATGGGCCTCAGTTCATGCTGGAGAAAAAAGCTGTGATGTTATTGCACATTGGCAACTAGCCTTTGCTGTCCTAAGCATTCCCCATACTGTAAAAACTGATAATGGTCGTGCATATGTCTCACAGAACACTCAACAGTTTCTGCAAGTCTGGGATGTGTCACACCTTACTGGTATTCCTCATTCACCTAACCAGTCAAGCCATTGTTGAGCATGTCCGTGGCACTTTGAAGTGCATCCTTGAAAAACAGAAAGGGAGAATATGTGGTGAAACCCTGCAGAGTAGGGTGGCCAAAGCTTTGTATACACTGAATCATCTCATGATATTGCCAAACTCCCAAACCCCTGTTATTTTAAATCACTTTTTGTCATTGCAGTCCTCTAGTGCCATCCAGTTGCCCAAGCCTCAGGTATTAGTACGGGACCTCATTACCAACAAGTGGGAAGGTCCTTGAGACCTTCAATGGTCCTAGGATGCAACCTACTGCCAGTATGCTTGCATTTCTACAGATGCCGGCATTTGATGGGTATCTGCCCAGTGTATGCGCCCTGCAGTACGCTCTGCTCTGGATCACAACCAGCAATGCCTCCCTGACAGCTCCTGAGCTGATGCGGTGGAATAGTAACAATGTTTGGTATTGTTGCTCCGTACATTGAATCAGACGCAATTTTGTGCATTTATGGCACAACCAGAACAAGCTTTTCACGCCTGGTTAGTGGTAGTACTCTTGAATGGCACACAAGGTATATACAAGTAATACAAAATGTTGTCAAAATTCGATGCTCTTCCCAGAACAATTGTAATAGCACAACTCGCTGTATGGAACTATGGTATCTTTGGAATGATAATTTACCTGTTGCTTCACTTGAACCCCAAGTGCTAGACATTTTAGGGGCATAATCAGCAGAAGGATATGTATTTTTAATTATACACTAGGACATGGTATGTGAGACCAAATGAAAACAGGAAAGCAGAATGTTACCCCTGATAGTTTCTGAATTAAATAAACTGGCTTGTTTTGTAGCAAAAAAAGATAAATGAAACGGCCTTAATTTTGAGTGCTTTGGCTATTCAAAGATAACGTGTGGCATGCTACCTTGCAAAATTGTGCTATTATTTATTTTCTTTTGTTAGCTCATGGACATGGTTGTAAAAAAATTGATATATCACTGACTGGAAGAGTTAGGTTTATCAAGCTGAGTGAAGATCCTCATTCAAACTGGGCTTCTAATTTTTTGTAAAATCATAATTATTTCGCTCCTTGTACCATGCTTGTTACCCTGTCTACAAAGGGCCCTGTAGAGGATGATAAAGATTGCCTTTGTAGTCAAAACACCAAAAGGGGGAACTGCAATGGCTAACAGCTGGCCTAAAGGTGTCAGAGACACAAATAACCCTGACCTTGACTTGATCAGCCTGTACCCTTGAGGAAAGGAAGTAAACATCTTTAAAGAAGAAAGCACTGAAAAGCGGAAGGACAACTGCAGGGAATGGATGCTGGTCAATCTTTGGCGAGCATGTACACAGGCAGCTATTGGCCAGTGAACTGGGTAGTAACAAGTTACCAGCCAATCGGGATTTAACACACGATTTTTGAAAACCATATAAGAGTGAGCTGTGAACAATAAGGATTGCTATTGCTGCATGAACCTTGAAGTGTTGTGTCGTGTCCATCTCAACTGTGACAAATGGGCACTCATGTTGCAGTGTGTTTCTTGTTCATGGTATGTTCTGTTATTGCCCAGGTTAACGGTTTTGTCCAAATTATACCCTCCCATCCTCATTGTCAATTTACCCTGATACCTGCCCCTTTCTCCAGTGAGTTCCCTGTCAATCCTACCTTGTGCCAACCCCCTGCTTGGAAATCCCCTTCGGAAATCCCCTAAAGTTCCACATCCCATTAGTCCAGGTGACCCAATCCCTGCCCTGCTACTTCCCTCATTGGATGATGCTTTTGTGAACCCTGCCTTTTACTACTCCCCAGGATATCCCTGATTAGTTGATGATTTGTGCCCTCCCTTTGAACCTCCCCCGTATTTAAGTTACTGCATCCTTGCTCTTTTTGCCCCCAGATTCCCCAGAGTAACAAATCCTCTTTTATCCTATGCAAAAGGCCTCCCCCTCATCCTTGCCTCCTCAGAGCGCAGACTGACAGCCAGAAAGGCCGTAGAGCAATTGCTCTAGCTGCATCTCGGGTCATCTTGCTCCCAGGGTGTGACCCACTCTTGGCACCGGCCATAGTGGTAGAGCCAGTGCAGCTCTGGCTGATGCGTCACACTCACAACCATTTTGATCTTGTACAAGACAGCTCAGAAATTTCAGTTCCCACTAGTCAGCGGGACATCAAAATTCTTAAAGTTTCTAAAAACTAGGTCTCCAGTCTAGGGTAGAAGAGATCTTCCATGATACAATAATAAAGATATTGATCATGCACAAAGTAGTGCCAAACAGCAGTTATTGTAGGAAGGAAAATGTTGAAAGCCATATAAATTTCTCACACATTACAGCGCCTGAATGCACTTCTTTACCTTCTTCTGATAGGAAGTATTTCTAATGTCTGCAATTTAGTTCTTACTATTTTTGCTGCTTCCCATTACACAAGTAGAAGAAAATTAAAGGTTATCATTAAATTACACAAGTTACAATTTAAAGGAAATGTCAGTCAGTATTAAAGTACTTTAAAAACTGAACAGATGTTGATAGCTAAATTACTATATGAAAACAGTCTATCTGTGGAGAAAAGACTGTTTCATCCTCCCTGGTGTCATCAGGCACTCGCTCCCTTTCACTTGTGACTTTTCTCCTATTTCATTTCTGACCTTTCTTTGTCAAGTGCTCATTGAAGGTGAGGTTTGCATTTATCCACCCACTGGGTTCCCATTTGCTTCTGAATCATCTGAGACCCAGACACCCTCCTGGTCACCAACCTGATAGTCATGGGCAGGTTTTGTGTGCACTTTGCTTTTCATTGCAACCACTGGCAACCTGGAACTCTTCAGGAAGTCAGGAGAAGTCAGCAGATTTGAGATGTCCCACTCAAGATGTTCCATGGGACAGAGTTCAGATGCTGGGATGTTCTTTGTTGTGTGCAGATGGCCCCAAAGCAGGTTCAAGGTCATGTTTATGTCACCTTCAGTACAGGGATGCCACATGTGCTCTGATCAGTCTTGAGACACCCATGAGGGCTGCATTTGCAGCAGTGTGTTGAACACAGGAACTTAACCTGAGAACAGCAAAAGCTGCTGGGGTTTCAAAAAGAGTGATCGTTTCCAAGCCACCTACTACTACTTTGAAAATCTGACTAAAAAAGCAAAGTACATCCAAAATACCTGTTATTATCTGTTAAGGTATGATTGATAATAAATATCAGACATTGAAAGGACTCACCTACACATTAATATAAGGAAAACAAGATACATATAAGCAGCTATCATTCGTTCTTTTAATTTTTGGCCAAATTATTCCAAGAAACGCACTGAAATAATGAGTTGCTCAGGAAAGATATGGAGGGATTCTTTCTTACTGACTTCTACTGTTTATATGTCATATTTCCACATTTTTCTTGCATATCCATTGGGAACAAGGATTTTTTTTTAATACAGAGAAGCCTTTCCTTTCTTAGACCAAACTGCAGGACTTGGAGCACTTACAGGAACTGATAAGCCATGTTATTATGATACTGTACAGGCTTGTACATCGAGGCAGTGATAAAAATAACAGAATTCCTGTTTTTACTCTAGATATTAGTAGGAAAACTTCCCCATAAAAGAGGGCTTAACTTTAAAATAAAAATCTGAGAAAGGGTGTGAATAACCCCTTGAATTTAAAGCACAACTTCCATAATTATAATTGGTAAAGTGAGAGAAAAGCATTCAACCCCAAGCATAGATCTCCTCTTCCCAAAAGCCAACCAAGCTCAGCACAACTGAATTAAATATCCATGAGAAGAAAGCAATAAAAAGACTGAAGGAAAAAGTACTTATAAACTATAGGATATATTTGAAGTCAAATATAAGGAAACAAAATTATGCTTTGAAAGCATTCAATGAAAAAGTATGAAAAAGTATTCCAAGAAATCAGAAGGAAAGTAAGATCCTGATTAAGTAATGTTAATTAATAATAATGGGTAAGTCTCTTCAGGAGGAAAACAACCTACAGTTAAAAAATGAAGTTCAATTAGTAATTACTATCCAATGTTTATCAATATCATGCTGCCTTGGAAATGCAGATTCATAAATTCTGATTCCTGATACAGTGAGGTAAATACACAATAACTGCAGAAAAATTACGTGGACTCAGCCAGCCATAACTGAAAGCAGAATTTGGCTGCAATCTATGACTGGGAATTCCCACTGAGTTGATTATGCTATTTCAAGCTCAATCAATGATGTGCTAAAAGAAGAGCCCCTATAAAAATGTCAGTACAAACAAAAGGGAAGATTAGGATGATTTCCCCAGTGCTGATGGAGTTCCTGGTGCTCCAGATGCTCCTCAGCTAAACAGCTAAAGGCTTTTCCCTGCTACCTATGAAGGCGTTTCTGAAGAACAAATATTTTGCTGCAAATGTCATTAAATTGGCCAGGATTGCAGGCATTTTGAAGGCATTTTCCAGGGTGGTCTTTCACCCAGGCAAGTCATCATTTTCTACCTCCTTGTTATAAATGGCAAAACGCCTAAGGATAGTAACAGGATTTGGATTAATGTCTCCAGAAGGTATGCAAACTGCATGCCAGGTCTCTGTGCTGCTGCCTGCTGGAAGAGCTTCCCCAAACTCAAGAGGAAAGCAAATGAAATAACAGGAGATTGAAACTGAGCCCATCTTTGTATTATAAACTCCAGCACCTTGCCCAGACATCCCCAAAGATGGCTTCTGAAAACTGTCCAGCCACAGCAACATCTCCATAGGAGGGTTATTTTAAATGTTTAAATGTTGTTTTCCAGTTTATATTTTATCCTCAACACAAAGTTAAAATCCAAAGCCAGGTACCAACTTAACCAACACAGATAAAATGTCAGCAATAGAATTATGATGGCCAAAACAGAGAAATCAGAATACTTAAAAAATGATTCTGCTCTCTTTCTCTGCCTCTGAAACTCCTCACTAGTGAGGAAACCTTTTCCTAACTACAAGACCTTGGGTGAGATGACACTCCTCCAAATACCAGAAGTTTTGGGTTGCTGGACAAGGATCTTGCTGTAGGAGTGTGTTTTTCAGGTGCCTTTGAAATCCCCTGCACACCCCTCCACATCCCCATCCATGCTGCTGCCCACACACATAGTGATGTTAGATTTTTCCACCTCTGCTCTCACATTATGTGGTTCCCCAGATATTAACTGAATCTCAGTGAGTGGGGATGAGGAATTTGCTTTGAAAGCACACCTGGGAGCTGAACTGACATTCTGAAATAGATGCTCATTTTCAGAACTCCAGATGATTTTATAGGACTAGGTTGTGAACACATGCATATTTTTGCTGGAAATATTGACTTGCTGCTTATAGCCATTAGAAAGTCTAACCAGTGCAGTCATGGCAGCTGCAGGTGATTATACAGTTACCAATGGGTTATTAAATCTCAAAATCAATGACTGATCTCCTGGAAATAGATTTAAAAAGCTGGGGAGGTGCATAAACCACCAGGGGAATCACACAGAAGCGATCTGATATTTTTTAAAAATCTAATTAATTTGACCCCATCAAGACCATAATAGCAGGGATGTCAGAGAAGGAACACTAATTTACCTTCCTTCCTATTGATATCTAGAATGTAAATGGAAGATACAGGTATTTTTAGTCCATCTTAAAAAAATAGTTTATAAGTAAAGCTTTATCGGTGCTCGGGGAGAAGAATCTAAACAACATTTTAATACCTTGTTTTCCTGCACACTCTATTCACGTGTTCAGCAGTAAGTAGATAGTTAATAGCAGTAAAGATGGGCTGGTCTTTGCTGTTGCGTTTTAACAGGCTGTGCTGAATTTTACACAGACCTGTCAATACAGCACACAATGTCACCCTTCTGGAGCTCCTCAGAGACATAAATCAGCAAGACATCCCCTCATCATTTACTGCAGCAGTAATATTTTGTCTGGTATTAACTAAATTCTGCTCCTGTTTATGCCTTGTTGGTTTTGCTTTCAGACCATTTCAGGCTCGTTGTTGTTGCTGTTCCTGGTTCTGCTCTCAGTAATAGAGCAGCAGCATTAATTTAAACTGTGGTGTTCTGGCCTTCTCCATGTCTGAGGACATGCAGAAAGGCTGGAAGTTCAAAGAATGGAATCCCAGCCTCCAAGCACATACAGAATATGTATTGATGTTCTTCGGGGATTTTACAGCTGCAAAGAAGATGGGATAGTAAAGCATAACTTTAAAAATGGCTTAATTTTGCCTGGTGCATATTTTTAAAGACTTGAACCAGAAATATGTTGTAATTTTGATGTCTTTGTGAAGACATTGACAAAATGGGACCTGAACTAGTAAGAAGTGAGAAATTACTTGACTCAACTGCCAGGTTGGTTTTCAGACAAAGCCTTTAATGTTGTGAGGAATGCATTGTTTCTGAAACACCATGTAATGATGCAGGTAATTAACTGAAAATGTATTTTGCAGAAACTAGGAAAATTACTTCTGATCTTACCGGAATCATGTTAAAACAACAATTAAATAGTAAGATTTCACCAGGTTTTACCTGTGTCTCTTTTGGGTTGGCCACATCTAGTAACATACCAGATGAGCACTTTATCTTTGAACAAAATGAGCTATCTAGCTCAGTGTTACAGTACCCTTGGCTGTGCTCTAGCCCTCATTCCAGAAGAAAAATCTGGGTTTGGTGTTTTAAAAGTCACCTTCTCTCCATTGCATTAATCTGCCGAAGTTGGACAGCTGCAGTTAAACTCACTCCCACAACTGATCACACACAAACACAGAGTCTCTCTATCTCCCTCACACTACTCTAGCTTATTTCTGGCAAATAATAGGTTTTCCTTTACATTTGAATCTGTGTTTTAATTTTGGTTCACTCTCTCTCAAAAGCAGAAGCCTACAGTCTCCCTAGTCCTAACTTTTGTTCCATTTGCCTCTAAACTGCAGGGTAGATATTCAGTGTAACAATAAAGTGAAGCACTTTAAGGAAAAATTCCTATCAAAAGTCTTGTTTTTCAGAAGTAAAAGTTAATACACAATTTTGAGAGAAACACTGCAGTTGTGTGCAAATAATGCAACTATTTATCATTGTTGGGCACTTTTGACTGGATGATTCAAAATTTACTTCATTGCTTCAAGACATTTACAAGAAAATAAAAGATTTGATAAAAGATAATCCCATACCTTATAAATAATGACTTCTCTGGTGTCACCATAAAGTATCTTATAATAATGAAACAAAGTGAATAATTCACACTATTTTCTCTTGGTTTGAAAAATGGGATTATTTTTTAGGAGCTAAGGGAACAATACATTTCAGTCCCAAATGAGGAGCACTGCATAAAGCCTCCAAACCTTATGCAAACACCTACGTGAGTAAGGGAAATAAGAGCCAAGCCTAGAGAATGTTGCCATTCTCTGCTTGCACATGTTATGCCAAGCCAGTATCACCATGACATTCTCTGGCAGGGTGTGCTCCACCAGTTTAATGATTTTTAAAGTCTGCTCAAGCCATTTTCAAATACCTCTAAAGTTCTGTTATAATTATTATTACAATGATAACTGAAGTATTACAGCAGCAATCAAGTAGAACTAGTTTGTTCCCACATTCTAAACTTGTGCTTTGTTTTTCCAGAGATACTTTCTTTCTTCAGAGAAGTGCTGGGTGTCTTAAGTTCTTCAATAAATTTGTAGATTTTTTTTATTGCATTTAGTAGCAAATACATTTATTGTAAAATACACTGTGGGTGCAACTAAATAAAGGCAGAGGCTCAATCTCTGCTACTTCCTTGTCAGCAAGGATGACACGGTGTCCAGAAAGCTCAGAGGTTAACACTCTAATAAAATTCAACTCAACCCCAGTGATTTGGTCTGATGCATTGTCTGCTAGGTTTGGGTAACTCTATCCAGAAACAAATAGCCTATTTGTTGGAATAATAAGTATTCATATCAGCGTACTTGTGAATTGTTACATACAGACATGAAACCACATGTGAAAGACAAACTAGGGTCTAGGAAGGAAAATTCCTGCCTATTTTAATAACATTTTCAGGATTAAAACCCAAATAAGGAAAAGTAGCCTATTAATAGTAAAGTGATTGCCTACAAAATTAAAACTCAAATCCAGGTATTAGAACATTTATTATCCTTTTAACTCCTTCCAATAGCATAGGGATTAGTTTTCCCCAACTGAAACAATTAAAAAATGAAATTAGAAAAAACCTCTCAGATTCTAAACTTGCACAACATCTATTCCATTGTGACAGAAAATCCCTTGACACTTTATGCAATAGACAGGAAAGAAGATTATGGCTATGGTAGTTCATTGTGGTGGCACAAAAGCAGGTTGTGGTCACCAAACATGCCAGCTGAATTTTGACACATACAAGTGGCTTTTCCAGTAGAGAAGAAGAGTTTTCAATGTCAAATGGGACTTTAGGAATATAATTCCTCCTTGTGGCTTTGGAATATTTCTGCTGTAATCTGGATGGAGCTGCAGGGTGCAGGTGCAAAAAGGCCACAGCAGCTGTGGGGGCATAACAGGCTCCTCTACTTTCTCACTAGCACAGAAAACTGGATTTTCTTCTTAATATTTTGCTGTTTTCTGTGTGGCTGCAGGTATATAACTGCTTCCCTCGTCTTGTCTGAGGGCTGATTATCTTTGTGTCACACATGGACTGCAGGAGGGATGGGGACAGTTGGGATTTTGCTGGTGCCACCAGGACACTCCTGTGAATCCACAGCAGCTGAGCCCAAGCAAGGAACCTCCAGCTCCAGCCAGGCTGTTTAATGATCAGCATGTAATGCTGCTGTGGTAGATAGGGACAGGTGAATGGAAGATTTTGGGATGTGACAGAAAGCAAGACCCTTCCCCCCCTCATCCTGCGATAGGTAATCAATCACCCCTGAGACAGGTAGCCCCTCCTAACTCCAGTAGTTTTCCACTCCTTACTAACTCTAGCCGGACCCATCATCCCCCTTTGACATAGTAAGACCCCATGACTATTTAACCTCACGAGATAAGGTAATAAACGCCATTTGACCATCCACCACACTGGTGTCAGTACATGTCAGTGGCCCGAGTGACCCGGGTGAGGCTGGGTTGCCGTGCTGTGTCTTGAAACCAGGTCGCCTGCCTTCTCAGCAGAAGGCAACAAAGTGGTGCCGAAACCCAGGAGGGAGAAATTCTCTCGGGTAGCGGGTATTGCCTGGATGAGAAACAGCGGCTGGAGCGGCAGGACCGACTCTCGACGGGGGAGACGTCCCCGGACCAGCGATCGTCATGGAAGCCATCGCGAAGGTCGTGAGTTCAGTTCATAAGCAGTGGGGAATTAAGTGCAGGCTCAAGGATTTTTATCTTGCTATTGTGAGGCTCCTAGAGCTTGGGGTGATTGGACGTCCCGTGGAAATATTACATCCGGAGGTGTGGGAGAAATGCATGGCCACGCTGGCCGAGGATACCAAGACCTCAGGCAGCGGCAAAAGCATCAAGGCGTGGGGTAAAGTCGAACAGGCCCTACGCAGAGCGCCTGAAGAACAGGAAACATGGAGCGCTGCGCGCACATGTTTATTAGCTACACCCAAGCTGGGGATAGGGGCGGCAACGCAAACCGCCCCCGAAAGCGGATTGCCCGAGAGCAGGGATCTGGGGGGCCTGGGCGCGTTCCCCCCTCCCCGAGCCAGAGTCCAAATCTCCCCGCGGAACCTTCCCAAAAATCCGCGGGTTCCCCATCCGTCCCTTCACCGCCGATCAGTGATTCAGTGCCAGGGGCGCGGCAGTGCGCGCAGTCCTTTTGGGAGGAACTGGCGAGGGAAGCCAGAGACACAGAGAACGCGGATTGGGAGGAAACGCGGGCAGCGCCACCGCCATACCCAACCGAACATGGTGCCAGTGACCGAGGGGATGGGTGGGGCGCGGATGCTCTCGGTGTGAAGAGCCTGGAGTCGCAGGTTTTTGCTAATGCGCATTCGCGGGGAAAAGAGGAGGAGGAAGGGAGAGAGCGCATGTTCAGTCCGGGGCCACGGACTTCCGCAAACGCGCGTGCAGGGAGAGCGGCAGAGAGCGCATGCCCAATCTAGAGCCGCGCTCAATACTGCTACCATTTAAGGGAGAGACCTCCCCTTGCAGGCGACAGGACAAGCCCAGGGGGCGGAAGCGGCACCACCTCCGAAGGGAGGAGCGGGCCTGGAGCCGCACAAAAGGGCACCAAAGCCCAGAAGTGCGCTGGCACTCGACTTCCGGCTCCGAGTCCAGCAACAGCAGCTCTGCCAGCTCGGGACAGCTGACGGAAGGTGACTGGGACTCAGAAATGGAGAGAACAGAGCTAACGCGGTTTAAAACAAAAACGAATGAAGCCTTAAGCCACACCGAAAGGCAATCACAACATGAACTAGCCCAGTTCACTGACTGGGGAAAAATAAAAATAGCTTGTGCTGAATGGGCCCCCTCGGCCGCAGTTCAAGCCTTCCCGGTGAGGATCACCGGACCAGAGGGGAACCAACAAAGGATATATACTCTGGTAAACCCCAAAGACATACAGGCAATTGTCAAAGCGATTTCAGAGAACGGGATAAACTCAGCCATGGTCTCTACCCTCGTGGGCGGCCTTTTTGGCAATGATGACTTGTTCCCCTTTGATATCAAACAAATAGGTCGCATGATACTTGGCGGTGCGGGAATGATCGTGTTTAAGCAGGAATGGGAAGATAATTGTACAAAAGAGCTAGCCCAATCTTCTGGGGCGGGGCAACCACTACATGGCTCGAGTTTATCCAGGCTGATGGGAA
Organism: Vidua chalybeata; assembly: GCF_026979565.1. Lineage (NCBI taxonomy): Eukaryota > Metazoa > Chordata > Aves > Passeriformes > Viduidae > Vidua > Vidua chalybeata. The sequence goes on along the minus strand of NC_071548.1, from coordinate 12,162,746 downwards.
AACATGATGAGATGATTACACCTCAGCAACAAGCCGCACAAATGCGGGCTGAGGAAGTCAGGGCCACCACTCGAGCCGCCAGGGAGGCTATTTGTGCTGCCTCTCTAGTAGTGGCCAAGCCATCACCATGGTCCACCATAAGGCAGGCAGAGAGTGAAAGCTTCACGCAGTTTGTAGACCGCCTGCAAACGGCAGTAGACTCCTCTACCCTGCCTGCGGAGGCAAAGGGCCCTGTGGTAGCGGACTGCTTGCACCAGCAATGCAACTCCGTCACCAAGGACATTTTGCGCTCCCTGCCAGCTGGAGCCAGCCTGGCCGACATGATCAGACATGTTGTAAGAGAGGAGCACCTGACACCCATTCAAGCAGCCGTCCGCACCCTAACCAGTGCAATGGCATGCTTCAAATGTGGTCAGGCAGGCCACATTGCAGTGAGCTGTCCCCAGCTGGCACAGCAGTCCGCAGCAGTGCCCCCACCCCAAGCATGCCCGAGAGGGCCCTGTTGGAGCTGTGGGAAGAAGGGGCACTTCGCTAAGGACTGCAGGTCCCAGCCCCAGGGAAACAGGAAGGGGAGGGGGCGTACAGGCCGCACTCAGCCTCCTCCCGCTACGAATGCAAAGTGGCCCATCTATGTCAACCCCCAGTGGGGTGGGGGGCCCTCATACCCCATGTCCCCACAGGAGGCAGCCAGCTTCGCACCCCCACCAGCGACACAATTGCAGAGTTTCGCAGCACCGCCGGCGGCACCTTCGTATCCACCACCGCCACAAGCCACGCCTGTGCCACAGGGCCAGCAGGGGACGCCCCAGAGCGGGACCCCTGGGTGGCCCTGGCCATGAAAATAGGGAAGGAGCCCCTGATGGTGTGGGGGACATGCCGCCTTTATGGCAGTCAGGATCCCCACGTCATAGGGCTTCAGTTCTGGGTGGACACGGGATCAGACTGCTCGGTTTTTCCCCAAGTGCTTTGGCCTCAGTATTGGCAATGTAAAGAAGTCCCCCCAGTGAACGGGGTGGGAGGGCCATCCCAGGCGTGGAAAAGCACCCGGTTGGTGGCTATAACACTCCACACAAAAAAGGGACCAGAACAGACAGTAGCAATCTACCCCTACATTTTGCAAAACTCTCCTCCCTTGATAGGGAGGGACATCCTTGCTATGTTAGGAGTCAGGATCACAAATTTATCATGAGGGCCACTGCCATACACCCACCGCTGCCGATCAAACTGACTTGGAAATCATCAGACCCCGTATGGGTCGAGCAGTGGCCCCTGTCAAAGCCTCGAATGGCAGCCTTGCTGGAACTGGTCAACCGTGAACTGCAAAAGGGTCACATAGAACCCTCCACCAGCCCGTGGAACACCCCTGTATTTGTAATCCCCAAAAGGTCTGGAGAAGGTCATCGTCTCGTCCATGACCTGAGGGAAGTGAACAAGACAATCCAACTCATGGGTCCAGTTCAGACACTGCTGCCCACAAACTCAGCCATCCCCGAAGGGCAGCCATGCGCAGTGCTGGACATCAAAGATTGCTTCTTTTCAATACCCCTGCACGCTGAGGACAAGGAACAGTTCGCCTTTTCCATCGTGTTCCCAAACGGCGAGCGACCCAACCTCCGCTTCCAATGGAAGGTGTTACTGCAAGGTCTCGTGGACAGCCCGACCATATGCCAAATCACCGTGGACAGAGCACTGATGCCAGTCCGACAATCCTACCCCGCTGCAACCATCATTCAGTACATGGACGACATCCTTGTCACCGCACTATCAGCAAGCCAAGTGGATCACTTAGTGTCCACAATCACGGAGACTCTCCAGGCCAATGGCTTTGAGATCACGAACACGAAGATCAAGAGAGGACCCTGCGTGACCTTCCTGGGAGTGGGGATCACAAACTCGTATGTGACACCCCCCAAGGTGAAGGTCCGCCGAGACATCAAGATGCTCCATGACATGCAGTGCCTTGTGGGATCTTTGCAGTGGCTCCGCAACATCATCCTGATTCCCCCCGAGGTCATGGACCCCTTATATGACCTCCTGAAAGGAAAGCACCCCTGGGACCCCAAGGAGCTGACACCACAAGCAGCGAGCTCCCTCAACTTCATCGAGCATCAGATGTCTACTGGCACGCTTGCCAGTTGGAACCCAGGCGCACCACTCGATCTATACGTCCACTTCACACAGAAGGGAGAAGTGGGAGCACTGGCCCAAGGACCTTCCAAAAAGTCCCAGCCAATCCAATGGGTGGTTCTCGGAAGACCAGCTCGTGCATTTTCCCCGGGAGTTGAATGCGTCACCAACCTCATCTTGAAAGGCAGGAAACTCGCCTTGAGACACCTGGGAACCGAGCCGGCAAGAATCCACCTTCCCTTCTGCAAGCGACCGACCACGGAGTCAACTGCGATATCAGAGCACCTGGCCCTTGCGCTCACAGGCTTCGGAGGAGAGATCTCCTACACTACCAGACCACCTTGGACTCAGCTGCTGACCATTGTCGACATAGACATGCCGCCAAAGGTCATGGATCGACCGCAGCCAGGACCGACGATCTTCACAGACGTTTCCTCCACGACTTCTACTGCAGCGGCAGTGTGGCAGGCAGGAGAACAATGGCATTGCGTCAAAACATGTGACCCCACACTGTCAGTGCAACAACTGGAAGCAGCAGCAGTGGTCTTGGCGTGCGGACTCTTCCAAGATGAACACCTCAACATCATAACGGACTCTATATTCGTGGCAAGGCTTTGCCTGGCCATGTTGGGGCCAGGCGTGTCAACATCACCAGCAGCTTCAATGCTGGAAGAGGCGCTCTCCTCACGACGGGGCACCATGTCTGTCATTCACGTCAACAGCCACAACCCAGTTAAGGGCTTCTTCCAGACCGGCAATGACAAAGCAGACGCTGCAGCGAAGGGAGTGTGGACATTGCAGGAAGCTCATCAACTGCACGAGTCACTCCACATCGGAGCCAAAGCACTGGCGAAGAGATGCAGGATCTCGACAGTGGATGCAAAACATGTAGTGGCCACTTGCCCTCACTGCCAGAAGTCGCCCCTATGGACCAGTGGGGTCAACCCAAGAGATCTCAAAGCCTCGGAAATCTGGCAGTCGGACTTCACTTTATGTCAACTGCTGAAGCCCTGAGCATGGCTTGCAGTGACAGTAGACACTTACAGCAGAGTGATCATGACCACACAACACCCCAAAGCTAACTCTAGGCCACAATTCAGCACTGGCTGACAGCTATGGCATGGCTTGGTACCCCCAAGCAAATTAAAACTGACAACGGTTCCAATTTCATCTCCAAACCAGTGCAAGAATTCACCTCGAAATGGGGCATCACTTTAGTGCACGGTATCCCGTATAACAGCACCAGGCAGGCCATTGTTGAGCAAGCAAATCAGACCCTGAAAGCTAAGCTAGAAGTACTGGCAAAGGCAGAAGGCTTTGCTAATTCCATTCCCCCAGGAGACCAAGCGCGTATACTGGCAACCGCTTTGCTAGCACTGAATCAATTCCCTAGGGGAGATGAAACAAACAGTCCTGTCCGAAAGCACTGGGTCACCAGAACATTAGAGGAGGGCCCGCAGGTTGTAATAAAAAATGAGCTAGGTGAATGGGAACGGGGCTGGAGACTGGTGCTCACGGGGCGAGGGTACGCGGCGGTTAAAAAGGAGGGCAAAATCAAGTGGTGCCCACTTAAGTCAATCAAACCTAACCTTCAGAATGAGACTAATGAAAACTGTGAGTTTCTGTTTGCAGGACATGCTCTTGGGGCATCCCCGTAACGCGTACACCCCTGTTCCAGAGGAAAACGACAAACCACCAAAACCCAGACAGCACCCAAGAGTCCTGCACTGGTGAGACCCAGACATCAACGGTGTTTTTGCGTGATTTTGCTCATCGCCAGAGGGCAAGCCGACCTAGACTATTACCCCCATCAGCCATTCAGGTGGGTCATGCAACATCTTCCAAGTGACAAGGTGTTCAAAGAAATCACCACAGCGGGCACCCCATCCTTCGTGTTCCACATCGCCGACCTGTTTCCAGGACGACCAAAATTACAACCCCATCACCCACACATCACGTACATGTACCTATCCTACTGGTGTCCAGCCTCCAACCCAGGGAAAAAGTACTGTAACTACCCGGGGTGGGGATATTGCGGACACTGGGGCTGTGAAACCATTGTTACAGATGCCAGACCATCAGGAGAAGGGTGGGAACCGCAGGAGCCCGATAAATTTTTACAGTTCACCTGGGCACCTACCGTCTGTAAAAAACCCACCATCGCAAAAGAGGTCTATAGCAACTATTATACACAGCCCAAATATCGGAAATGCACAGACTATAACATGACGGTTTTGCAGCCAGATCACCCTAGTTGGGCCACAGGCAGAATGTGGACAGTAGTCCTCAAAGGGCCAAAAGAGTGGGTGAATGTACGAATTATCAGGCTCCAACCACTAGCACCCCGACCAGTAGGACCCAATAAAGTTATTAAAGACGAGCTGAAAGGGAAAAACATAACCCATCCCAAAACCTTGCCCACAAAGGCCACTGATATATCCCGACCGGCCATGCGGATGCCTTCCAGATAGGCCGCTTAGCTGAGTCAGACTCGGACCCAATCTTTCGCATGCTAGAAGCTACCTTTCTATCCTTGAACGAATCCAACCTGAACCTAACCAATTCCTGCTGGCTTTGCTACGATGTTAAACCTCCTTTCTACGGAGGAGTTGCTTTAAACATCCCCTTCAGTTACTCCACAGCTGATGCCCCCCACCAGTGCAGATGGGACACTCCCCGCAGAGGAATCACCCTGAGTCAAGTCATAGGCCAGGGCAAATGCTTTGGCAATGCGGCCTTAGCAAAGCAGAAAGGCAACTTCTGCACCGAAGTTGTCAAGCCCAACAAAAAGATCAATAAGTGGGCAGTCCCATCCGCATCTGGGATGTGGGTTTGTCAGCGATCTGGGGTGAGTCCTTGTGTGTTCCTTGCCAAATTCAGTGACGCTATTGACTTCTTTGTCCAAGTTCTGATTGTTCCTAGGGTCCTGTACCACTCAGACGAAGAGGTATACCACCTTTTTGAGGAACCCGGCCGGCTCCACAAAAGAGAAATAATAACAGGTGTAACTATCGCAATGCTGCTTGGCCTGGGAGCAGCTGGCACAGCCACGGGTGTCTCAGCCCTCATGACCCGACACCAAGGGCTTGCTCAGCTGCAAATGACCATCGATGAGGACTTGCAGAGGATTGAGAAATCCATCTCCTTTTTAGAGAAATCAGTCTCCTTGCTTTCGGAAGTGGTCTTGCAGAACAGGCAAGGACTAGACGTCTTGTTCATGCAACAAGGAGGACTGTGTGCTGCCTTGAAGGAAGAATGCTGCTTTTATGCGGACCACACGGGAGTCGTTAAAGACTCCATGGCAGAACTCCGAGATAGACTGGCTCAGAGAAAGAAAGACAGGGAAACTCAAAAGAGCTGGTTTGAATCCTGGTTCAATCAATCGCCATGGCTCACCACTTTAATTTCCACCCTGATAGGTCCGCTAGCGACACTGCTTTTAGTTCTTACCTTTGGACCATGCCTGCTGAACAAGCTGGTCTCATTTGTTCAAGCTCGCCTAGAACGGGCCAACATCCTGTTTATAGGCCAGCAACAAATGCTGTAAACCAAAAACTGAGAACACTGCCAGTCACAAAAGTTTTCTAAACTTGCCTTGCGAAGATTACTCAGGTTTACCAAAACCCCTTTTCCCTTATCAAATTATAACTTTGTACCTCACCTTAGTGCCTAAGTTTATGACTACCTCATTTATTAGTAAAAAAGCGGGGGGGGAGATGTGGTAGATAGGGACAGGCGAACGGAAGATTTCGGGATGTGACGGAAAGCAACACCCTTCCCCCCCTCATCCTGCGATAGGTAATCAATCACCCCTGAGACAGGTAGCCCCTCCTAACTCCAGTAGTTTTCCACTCCTTACTAACTCTAGCCGGACTCACCGTCCCCCTTTGACATAGTAAGACCCCTTGACTATTTAACCTCACAAGATAAGGTAATAAATGCCATTTGACCATCCACCACACTGGTGTCTGTGCATGTCAGTGGCCCGAGTGACCCGAGTGAGGCCGGGTTGCCGTGCTGTGTCTTGAAACCAGGTCGCCTGCCTTCTCAGCAGAAGGCAAAATGCTGCACACCAGGAGCTCTCCAGTTTTAATGCTGCATCCATGGCTCTGTCAGTTAGCAGTATTTGGGTTAATAGGAGCATGAGCTGACCACTGACTTCTCACAGATTTGGATGCAAACCCTTTCCTCAGGGACTGTCAACAGCTAGGTGCACAATTTCATCAATTCTCCCCTTTCTAACAGCTTGGTTTGGCTTGCAAATTGTATCCAAGTCGAGGTTTTTTTGCTGGAAAAGAAGCCTCGTTTCCTTGGCATTAGGCAAGGAAAGTTTTCAAGTTTCCTTTGGAAATTAAAGGTGGAAGGAGTTTGCTTGAGATGAATTCTCTAGGTCTGGACTCAGTTACAGAAACAATTCCAGGAGAAACAGCCTCCTTCCCCCAAATCAACGCTCTTCAGTAGGGAAACTGTTCCATACAAACAGCAGCTTAGCAACTGCCAGGAGTGATATCCTAGTTCTGCTGAAGAAAAAAGAGATTTCTATCATGCATTTCAGTACAGCCAAATTTTCTTTCCAGGTCATTTGAATCCCTATCTCACAGCTGGTTGCCAAGGTTTCAAAGCAACACAGAATGGGTTCTGGCAGTTGGATGCTGCTGGAATACTGGATTCCATACTCCTGCCTGCTGCATTTCTTCAGCCAGAGCTGGTCTGAGGCAGCAGCAGCTGCAGGCTGCCAGTGCAGAGACATTTCGTGAGTAGGAAAGGGATTTTTCAGGTTTATATGCATTGCCTATCTGCAGTTATGGCTGCTGGAGACACAGCACAGCTCAGTGTGCTGATGATCAACCCATCTGTGGGATTTTCAAGGAAATACCATGTTCTGGTATTTAACCGACAGTAAAGGTAAACACAACTGCTCACTGCTCTGCTTAATGACTGTGGCATAAAAGAATGTCCTCATGGTAGGAGATTCTAGCAGGCTTCATTGTGACTAATAATTAGTCTGTGACTTTTCATTCATTTTTCAGCAAGAGAACTGGTCAGTGTTAGGCCAAGAAAGTCAAAAAGTCTTTTGTTGCTTTCAGTTCTTCATGGTCTTAGAATTTCTAACCAGCTCTATGGGTACCAAAAGGAGTTTTTCAGGGAAGCCTGAAGAAATTAGAATAATTAGGAAATTATTGAACTTCAGGAGGGATTTGATGCCCAATTTTTTAAAGATCTACCTAAATCTGTCTCCACATATGAATTTTTCTGAGTTAGAAGTCATAAGAAACACAGGCATCTCTTTTATCCTAAAAATATAATTTTATAATATCCTTGAATCATCAATATATGAAGCATCAGGCATGACCTGATCACTTTACTGAATGTTCTCCAAACCATAAAGAATATTTCCAACATAATTATTTCTTCTGCAGTATCTTCTCCTTTTGGACTTCACATCTAATTCACAAACCTTTCTTTCATACTGATATATTATCCTTGTTCACCTGAGAAAAACCCCACCCTGACTTGTGTGCAGTCACTAACACTAGTTACAGATGTTCATTAGTTTTCCTTCCCTTGCAATCTTTCTTGGCATTAAAAATACTGTCCATTGTTCTGCAGCAAGAAAGTACATTTAGGATATTCATACACACATGGATACATGTTCACTGTGTGATTGCCCGATATGGAATACTATGAGGAATAAAATATTTACAGACAGCCCTAACCCCTAAAAGAGATTTAAGGAAATGTGTGTGGGTGATCCAGTTACTACTGCAGGAGTCTGGAATGACTGTGTATTTTGAATTTGTATGGATTTTTTGTTGCTACCTTTCAAGTTCAGAAGCTGTTTCACAGTGTAAAGTCTTTACATTTACGACAGGGTTTGTATTTTTTTTTAACTGTCAGAAAACAGGAGTTGGAACAATCTCATGTTTCCATGTTAGGAAGTCTATAAAAAATAATCTTTTTCTTTATGTTCCACTTTGTTTGTTCAGTTCTTGTGGATGATCTTGACAAATCAGATTTTCTGCTACAGAGCTTGCAACAGAGCTTGCAAAAACCCATTTATTGTAGAAAGAATTTAATATTTAATGTAGTTGGATTCAGCCCTGCACTGGGCCTTTCCCTTCTTACTCACTCTTTGCTTCCAGGTTCTCTTTACAGCTGTTCAAAACTGAATGAATAAGCATAAAGAAAATAGAAAAGTACCTTTTCCAAATGTGAAGTAATTGTTACAGCCTGGTTTCAGCTGCAGAGTCCTTGCAATGCATTAGGATTTCTGCCTGCTGCTGCTGAATTTGGAGGGTTGGGATGAGTTTAGACATGGGAGTGAGAGGTGACTGAACAGTGCTGCGCCAGGAGAATTCTTTGTGCTCATTTAGCCATCCCTGACTTGAGTCCTGGGCATCCAGGGCAATAAGCTGCTTGGCTGCCATCAAATTTCAACTAGGGAATGGTCCCCAGCAGCACACTGACCCTTGCTCAAGCCTAAATTGTCAGGCCCAAAGGCAATGAATGGTCAACTGTGCCTGGGCTGCTGTGGCAGCTCTGGGCACCTCTCTGCATCCTCAAGTGCATTTTAATATTCTCATTCCCATGGACCTGTGGAGATGCAGAATGAGCTGCCTTTATTTACCGGGTCCCTGGAGGAATTTGGGAATGAGCTGCATTAAGAAGTTGCTGATGCCTTGTGGGAAATCTCTGAAACACATTTTGTTTGGAATCGATTCTTTATGTGCCCCATAGCATATTTTCTCTATCTCTTTTCTTTTGCAATAGAATCTTTATGAGATAAGTTGTTGCCTTTTTGGGGGCAAGATTTCCATTACTGTCTCATCTCAGACTGAATTTCCATGTTTAAGTATATGCTGTTTGAAGTGGCAATTAATGCAAACTCTATTCCCCAGAAAGAAGAGGTTTAGATTTTTTCTTAGGAAGGATGAACAAAAAATCAGGGAGAGGTATTTGCTCAAAAATTCTGTTAACTTGCCTGATGAGGGTGCAAGAGGGATATAAAAGAACGAGGAGAGGTCTTTTCCCCTCCTTCTATCCTAGCTGGTAATTTTTAGGCACATCTTTTGTTTCTTCTCAGGATGACCTGAGAGGGTTTCAAACCAAGGCCATGTTCTGCAGAATTAAATATGACAGAAGAATTGTCACCAATTACTTTATTTTTAGGTTTTTTTTTTTTTTTGCAACACAAATAACATAGTGCACAGTAAGTGCATTGGATATTTTGGGACTCTACCATCTCCCATTTCAGCAAAACAATATTTTAATAAGAATGAGCCAAGAATGTTGGCCAGGACAATATCTGAATCTATCTACAATTCTATGAATTCTTCTGCTTTCATGTAACTACAAACTCTGCAGGTATGGTTAGACAAACTCTGTCTGCAATTACACATGAGTAAGTGTATTTTCCATAGATTATACTTTGAATTACTACCAGAAAATATTAGTCTTCTTCAGTGTAATGTGTGAGAGGAATCAGGTGGAATCACAGCAGCATTTATTTGTTGTCAGAACATGGGGCTGGGGCAGTGGTTTGACAGCCACAGGCCTAGCCAGCTCTCCACAAGGGCTGGTAAGGAAAATTAAATCATTGATGTAATTAAATTACAGAATCAGTAAAATACAGTTAACTTAACTTGCATTTCAGAGGTGAAATTCTGTTGGTCTCTTCCAACCCAAGCCATTCTATAATTCTATGATAATGACAACAGAGTGACATAGAGAACTGCAATTTCTTAACTTTTGGTTAACAGTGACCACTGCAGTTGCTACTGCATGTATTTCAGAAAATGAAATTTTAATGCTGAAGGAAAGTCTTCACTTGCAAAAAATACACAAAAGAATAATGGTAATTTTTTAATGATGGAATTTATGTTTTAGGATTAGATCCAGTCCTAAATACAGCTGGATAATATCAGTGATTTGTATAAAATTAAAAGCGAAAGATCTCCTCCTCCTCTGATGTTATTAGAGCAAATCCCAGGTGGGAGCAGGAGTAACAGCATTTGTCTCTTTGCAACTGAGAAGTCTAATAAAGAACTGCTTTATCCTGCCTTTGTAGAGAGTTTCATTAAACTGAACTGAAATCTCAAGTAGCTTTATGTTTGTTCAAAAATACTACACAATGTTTAAAGGTGCTTTACCAGGACTAAGCTGCTTCTGTTGCCTAATACTGTGCAATAGCTCCCACTGGAGCTACTACTAAAATAAGATAATTTTCTACAATAAATAAAGAAAGAAATGCATAAAAGACATTAAAACATATGAAGCTAAACAGTTTATTGTTGTTGGAGAATTGGCTGTATATGTGATTGCACAGGATTGCCTGTTAAGGATTTATTCCTCCATTTTGAGGATGCTCAGTACCCTAAATATTAGTTTGTGTTTAATAACAAATTCCTAAAGCCACTGGGGGACCCATTTGCAGAGCTACTGCAGTGATTTTCTTCTCATTCTGGTTTTATAAGGATGCTGTTCAAATAGGGTGAAGTATAGAAGTGCCAAATTCAAAAAACTCTTTATTTTCCAAAAGTTACATAAAATCCCTTTTTAGCCACTGCTTTCAGTTTTCACTGAGCACTTCTGCTAAAAATATTTACTGTTTTCAAACCATTACATCGCAAAAGTGTAAATGACAATTTTGAATAACTCATTTGCAATTAAATCCATCTTTTAATTACATTAAAAAAAAAACCCAAAAAAAACCCCAAAAAAGCAAGGTTAAGATGCTCCAGTGACCAGAAATATTCATTTTATTTACACATATGTATCAGAGCCTTTCCAGAACATGGCAAGTGCAAGGACCTCATCCCCTATGAGCAACACCCAGGAATTAAAAGAGGCACTCCAGTGCTACTGAGAACATATCCTAATTTAATATATTGAGAACTTTTCACTAATAGGCAGATTTTAGGAACAAAAATAGGGATGCAAAATTAGTGTAGCATTAAAAAAAAATAAAGACTGTCAGAGAAAATTTCACCTTTGGTTTCAGAGCACAGAGGTGGATGAGGAGGGTGAGGGAAGAGTGGCAGCAGGAGTGGCTCCTCTCTCTGAAGTACCAGAGAGACCAGGGAGAACTCCCTTGGAATAAAGAGCAGGTAGTTCACACTCATTATTTTATTTTAATATCATTATTTTTAAGCAATATTTACCCTCCTACCATGTGGCATTGCCTTCTCGTTATTGCTATTAGTACAGATTTTTGCACAGAACTGAAGTTGGAAATTTGCAGAAATGTTTTAATGACTCTGAAACAAAGGGACTTTCTCAAAAATCACAGGGGTTTTGCTGCTGGGGCTGCACCATGTTCCAAATGTGGCCAGGTTTTACTGCTCCTGTGTTGTCTCCAAAGCACATCAGCCTGTTGTTGTCAGGCACATCCTCTAGAATCCTAATTTTCTGCTGGCTCCCAACTGCCTGTACAGTGCAACAGATTCCAGACCAGTGCACTTAACCCAGAAAAATGACATCAGCAATTATTTCTATCCTTTAACCCTTAAATTACTATCTCATTCTAGAGTTCTGAATATTACCTTCATTCAGAAGCAGCAAGGCAAGACACAAGTGGCTTATATTTTTCAAATAAGTGTTTTGGAGCAGGTCTTCACAGAAGAATAGTTTACAAATTTTCACTGATTATTTATGATAAATGGTAAATGTTTTTTAATCTCAGCAGGAAACTCACTCTTAACACTTAGTGTAGCACAATGTAAAATAATATTACAGTTCTCTAGCATTAACTTGATTATTTTAATGATTTGGTATTTTTATTGTTATGCTGGATTACAAAAAATGCAGTATAATTTAATTTTTACCTTCACATGTGCAGAAAACACTGGAGGCATTAAAATGATGAAAGAAGTGTTATGCTAATCTCACAAAAAAGGATGCAAAAATTATTTATGTTACTTTCATCTCCTATTTGCAGTTCATTAAGTTATTGTCTTCTTGTAATGACCAAGTGAAAATTAAAGTACTTCAGAAATCTACAGAGCACAACTTAATCAGACTGCACATTGATCTCTAATGCTAGAAGGCAGAAGGCAGCCGTATGATTGAACAAATCTTTTAAATGCGTATTTTTCCTTTAAAAAGCAAGATATGATGCATGAGAATGATTTATTTTTAATATACTTCCAGTTTATAATGTAATATGATACCCTGCACTTGCTTTTTTTACTCACTGAAAACTGAAATCTAGAATAAAATAGGTACCTCTGAGGTTATGTATCTCCTTTTACTCTCTGTATTATGTAGGATCTGTGACTCTGGGAAATGGGATATTGTTTCTAACTAATGAACTCCCAATTCGCTCAAAAAAAGCATCATTTACATTCCTTTGAAACATGAAACATGAGTTACAATTAGGTAACAGTAGATGGTAAAAATATCTTCAACCTATTTGCTCTCCTTTCTCCAAGAAGAGTTTTTTAACAACTTAATGAGATGGCAGTTTGAATTCCAATCACATATTTGAAATGCCTCTGATTTTGTAAGGTTACTGCAAGGCTGTAATTCATAAAAATCTAATTCATAGAATCTGATCCTCTTGAAAGAATAGTAAGAACTTGCATGTAACACTACAGTGCAGTGTAGTAGTGATTCTGCTCCAACAACTTCTACTAGTGTTCAAGAGAAAAAAAGCCTAAATCTAAATTTCAAAAGGAATACAGAAATTTAGAATGGAAATCTAAAAGGTTAAAAGGAGTTTTTTCCTCCTTTCCTATTGAAATAACAAACATTAATACCCCTTGCCTACCTAAAACTTTCTGTGCTAATAGGTCATTACTTATGTCTCACAATTAAGTTTTTATACTTTCATTCCAGAACGATCCCATAGTACCATCCCTTTCTCAAAAGTGGAATTCTAGAGCTGTATTCTATAGCTTCCACTTGTTTGTTCGAATTACAAAAATATGATGTGCTAAAATAGCAGTAGCAAATTTTAGCATGTTTCCTTTCCTTTTGGAGTTTGGGAGTCAACACTCTTGGAAAATCTTGGCACTACTGCAGTTCACATTTTTTTGGTTTTATTGCCTGCAAGTGCAGACATGGAAATTGGAGCCAAAAGCATTCTCCCCAAATGTTACTGTAAAAGAGCTACACCAGGACAGGATGGAGATTTCTGAGCCTCCAGGAGTTTGCTGTAGCTCCATGTCATGCATGAGGAAAAACCCTCCAGCACTTTGAGCTATTTCTGAAGTATATTCTCCCTTTTTCACCATGAAACTGTTATTGCAGGTCAAATAAACTCACAGGGAATTAAAATCTACTTCTAAAATTACCAACTTCTTTTTCACTTTCAGCTGCTCCTGTTTCCCCTACTTTATTTGCTGTTGAACTTGCCTGTTCAACAGAGCAATCCCTTCTTAGTGTAAACCAATACTGCCTCATCAGCAAAGCTGCTGGGTATTAAATACAGGATGATGGAGATAATTTTTAATCAGGTTAGTGCTTTAATTACTATAAATTAGATTTTATTTTTCTAAGCAAGCAAAGGGAATTATTTGGGCTTTTTAAAACACGAACTCTTTAAACAGTCCAAGTAATTTAGAAAACAGATAAGCATTTTCATCTTTGTTCTGATGTGACAGTAACTTTATGCCTTGAAGAGCATTTTTCTGTGAAAATAGGTCTCACAAACACCATGAAATTGAATTTAATGCTCATTGATGCCAAGCCTCCTAAAGTCAAAAAACCATAAGATTAAGCATGAAAACAAAACAAAACAAAAAAAACCACAGAAACAAAAACAAAAACAAAAAAACAAATAACCTACTCATAGGTAAAATTCAGTACATAAACCAGTAATTCCTGCCTGGGAACCCCTGTTCTATATTTTCATGGGATTAAGCCCTGCAAGCAGTGCATTATCCTCATGTCCAACAATTAAGATTCCCTTGACTGGATCTCTGCACCCCTACACTCTTTTTAATCATACCTGATTTCAGAAAATGCACTTCCCAGAACAAATTTTTGTCAGCCAAGCCACATTTAATGAGCAAAATGGAATCATCTCAACAGCTGCAATTTCTGACATGAAAACACTTTACAAAAGGCACTGCTGATCTGCCAGTGACACATTTTACCCAGAAATATCCTACACTTAAATCTTTTTTGTCCAAATTACATGTTGAAAAGAGATTTTTTTTTCCCCTCAAAATGCTTATCCAAAGCTTGCCTAAAAGTAAGACTAATAAAGCCTGCCCCTTAATTTCAAGATAAGGGCCACATAATGGACATGAAAAACAAATGTGTGATGGGTTTGTGTGACAGAAGGCATGACAAACACCTTGTCACAACTTCATCCAGAAATCACATGGAAACGTTTCACATATGGATAATGGGAAATCTTGACCTTTGGCAAGCAAGACTTTGTCTTCCTGCTAAGTAGCCCTAAGTCTCAGTTTTATGCCCTCTGTTTTGTTTTATAAATGGAAGTAATAGATAACACTCTGAAGGTATAGAAAATGAGATACTCCAGCAGCTTTCTTAATTGCTCAAGACTGTTCTGGACTTAAATTTATTTGGCACAGTGCACTGTTAACTGAACCTTTGGAATACAAACAGGATGGGAGCAGAGAGGACTTTAACACTCGAATATCATTCAAAACAAACCTGTAAAACAAAGTGAAAGGATGGAGACAAAGTGATTTATAAACTGAGAAATGACTCTTCAGGTGTTTAATCTTTGCCTGGATTCAGTTAATCAGTAGTGTTGCCTTTGTTGTCCATCTTGTTTCCTCCACCCCCACCCCCTTTGGTTTTGGGGAGTCAGTAGAAAGATTCTTTGAAAACCCCTCCATTTACAGTAAGTCTGAGGATGTGAAAACTTCAGGAAACTTCTCCTACTTTCTGTGTAAACCTCCTGACAGGCAGAAATGCTCACAAGAGACCCTGCAGTGGAGTAATTTTCGGAGCTCTGCTATTGAGAGATTGCAGGGATGCTCTTGACCTCAGGTGGATGTTGGTGCTGTTGTGGGAAACTGGACTTGAGTTAGCTGAAATCACACAGTTACTGAGGGGATTGCAAGAAGCTAATATTGAGTAGGCCCAATGAGAAACCCTGGCAAGCTGAACACAGTTTTTGCTTTTACTTTCACAATAATGCATCAAGGAATATCCGGGGTATTATATATCTGGGCAGAAGAGGATGTGTAATCAATAGACACACTGTAAGAGTATATCATGATCCTCTTGTATGTTTAAATATTAAACCCCTCACTATCTTTAGAGTAGGAACTCTCTGCCTTACAAGCCCTTTCTGTGATCCTGGGATTCCATTTCACTTCTGAGAGTGACAGTGACAAAGCTTTCCTCTGTCCTTCCCTCCTTCCATGCTCGTGGTGTGTATAAAACTCTCTGTTACATTTCTGACTAATGTTTTCTTAACAGATTTTTTGAATGTTACTCATGATCAACTGAATTTGAAAGAATACAATATTTCTATTGTGTAATGAAAGAGGATATTTTATAGGTTTTTATATATTAGGTAATCAGCTTCACAGATGATCAAAGATTAAATGGATGCTGCTAAGAAAGATCTTCAGTCTTAAATCAGCTTTTCTGCTTTAAACCTTTCTCTTTAATCCTCAGCTTCAAGTAATTTTATCAATAGATACAATTGGAAAATCTTCTAAACTACAGAGGTATAATATAATCAGATGACCCTCAATGCTATCTTTTCTTTTCTTGAGATAAGCGTAAGAGAGCATAATTTGTCGTCTTATAAGCTGCACTGTACATCAGCAACAATATAAAATTATTAATAAACAAAAACTGGATCTTTTAAAAAACAAACTGAATCAACCTATGGCCTTTTTCTCAGTTACATAATATTTCAGAGACATTTCTATGTCAGGATTTAAGGCCAGGCTATACAGTTCCAGGAGCACCTCCCAGCACATGTGTGCAGGACTCGTTAGGGCTGCAATGACCATGTCCTGCACTGTGCTCAATGCACCTGGACTGGAGTGGGAGGTAGCCAAGATAACCAGTTCCACCAGTTACCTCATCTACAGCATAAATACTTATGCAGTGGCATAAATAGCACACAAATGAAGGCTAAAAGATTTTTTTCTGAGATGGTTTGTGTCATCTACTTTTTTCTGAGTAATCTTATTTTTGCTATTTAATATATAATTATTTTGCTTTAAACTAATAGTCTTCATTATACTTAGGGAAGACCAAAGGGTACCTACAGTGTACAATTTGCTCACCCATCATTTTTGATAAAATTGCTTCTGGAAATCTCTCTTCATGGATGCAGCCTCAGTGAAATTCAACAATTCCAATCACAGGAGCTGAATCCCACTTAGGAATCAGATTATTAACTCAGCTGCATTGGTATAAATCTGGAGTACTCTGAGTTGTATTACTCAGTTTATGCTGATTCACCCAGGCCAATCCCAACCTCAGCAGGCTTCAATCAAGTCCAAATACTCAGCTTAGTAAGGAAACTTTAAAAGCAGATTTGATATGAAAACATTCCCTGAGATCCTTGCCAACTGGTGCAGTATCATATCCAAAATAATGAATAATAAATGCAATAATGGCAAAGTGCTATCACTACTGCAAAAAAGTCCACATAAAATGAGAAAAAACTGATCACACGAAGTGTAATGAAAGGAAAGAAAATAACCAGGATTTGGAAAATATTTTATGCCAATTTTAATTACTTTTAGCCTGACAGCAAGAAAAAGATAAACAGTTTTCAAATTAAAATGTCATCTTTAAACCTCAGTATTCTTGTTTATCAGATTGGGACATCTGATTTTACTGGTATTTAAATTGGGTTTGCAAAGATATTACTCCACTATTTCCAATGCAATTACTCCTGATTTGTAGAGTGTAAGAGAAAATACAATCCTACACTCTTTGTTTTGACAGTGTGCATATTTTTCCATGCAATTTAAATAATCAAATACCTTTTTCTCCTTATTCATCGGTCACATCTCATGAAGTTGGTAAATACTTCACAACTCCAGTAAACAGCAGAAGAGGCATTTGGAAGAAAAACTACTAAAAAGAAAACTCTACTAAAAAGACAGAGGATAAAAAACTACCAGAGCTGCAGGGCAGCAGTAGCATTATAGACAAACTCTACATTTGTATTCAGTAATAAAAATAAAACCAAATAAAAATTGTTACACCCTGTGCTATGGAGGCTCAACCTGCAAAATCAAACTGAAAAGAAATGAATAGAGATGCTTATAAACTGCTCTAGAAAAGGACACAGAGCCCACTTACACATTTTAGGTTAAAACATTTAAGATGGATATTACAAGCCCTGTGTTTCTAGGAAGAACATATGAAGTGGGGCTGAGAGAAATTTTTGACTGAAAAATAAATGCTCTTTGTTGTGTATATTAGACACTGACAGGTACCAATTGATGAAGACTTCATTTAGTGAGAGAGCAACTAAATATTGCAGCTGAATATTTTTAACCTCATGTAATAACAAACTTAAGAAGCATCACTGACAAGGAAAGTAGAGGAATGGGGGCTTCCTCTCAAAGCCATAGTGCCTTGTGTACATGAAGAAAAGAAAATCATCTTGCAAGGGTTCATCAGGATGTTTCTCACAGAACACTCTGCCCTGCTCAGTTTTGAGACTCTTAAGTACTAAGAGGATCAACTGCTTCACATGGGAGATTCCTTCATAGCCTACTAGCTCTCGCTGTTGGAAACTTTTTCCTGATATTTAGCCTCAATTTTCTATTTATTTCTTCCCATAATTCTAGGTATATTGTTCTTATGGCTCAGCAGTGTAATCCAGGATCAAAGTCTTAGTCTTGCCTTTTACTATTTTACTGCCTTCTCATAATTTACAGCTTGCAAAACTCTCTAAGGAGATACTCAAGTGACCAACTGGAGAAGAAGAAGCATTTTCATGCCTTGGCACTGTTACCTGAGGACAGAGAACCTGTGATACATTACTCCTCTGAGTAGGATGTAGTGCCAGGCACAGGATTTGCCACCCTCCTTCTATAACCCTGCCCTGCCCATGAGTAGCATGATTTTTTTTTTTTTTTTTTTAATAATACACATCTAGGGCTAAATTGGACTCTGGTTCCCCATATCTGAGCATGTTAGGAATGAAAACACTTAGCAGCAGTACCTGGAGTTATTGGGATGGCTCAGAGCAGACACATGACATTTCATTTGACTTGAATCAGCATCTGAAACAAACTCAGGTGCTCAGAAAGTTTTAAATTTCCCCTCATAACTTTCAGTATGGCAATTTTTCTTTATCTTGTCCCACCCATCCAGTGTCAACTGATGAAATCACAGAAACAATAAATGTGCCATGGCAGCTGCTTTCATTTATTCCTTGCTTATTGTTTGAATCCCATCTTGATAGTGCAGAGTATTTTGGATTACAAGGAAATACAAACAAAAGCAGAATGGTAACAATTATTCATTCTGCTGGTAAAGTATAGAAATCGGGGATTAAAGCCAAAGACCTGTAAAGATTCTTGTGCAGAACTTGTATGTTTTTCTGAAGTTTGTATTATCACAAGCTGGTGACTAAGCAAGTCTACACCATGTCACATTGGCCTCACTGGCCCTGTGCATGCTGTTTTTATCCTTTCCATCAACAACAAAGTCTTCCTTAATAGAAACCTAGATTAATTATTAATGCTATATGAGTAAATAAAAATGGAAACCTGGGTTCCTTTTTCCAGACCTAACATTTTTAGCCTAACACTAAACCTGTGGTACTCTAGCACTTTTAATTGTTAAAGTTTAATATGGTTCCAGTGCATGTTTCAAGCATTCTGTATTCAGCCATACTTAAAAAGCAAATAAGATAATGAAGTTAAAAATAGTCCCATAAAAATCCAGTTCTTTTAAACAAAGAACAAAGAAAATGTCAATGAAGATGAGCTACACTTTTTGTTTATTAAAGCTAGATTTGATTTTAACCTGTTAAGTTTTTGGCCTGTTTGACCTGGACAGTTTGGTTTGGGGCTAGTTTCTAACTGAAAGAGAAGAACCTACAGATTTATCCAGAAAACACACTGTCACTCAACTTTTCCAAAGCTCCAAACCTGTGTGCTCCATCAGCAGTTTATTTCTCACTGAATCTTCCCAGCACTGCTGTTTTTCTGTCCTGTAAAACTCACCTGCCAGCTCTGAGGATGTCAGCCTCAAGCAGGGCTCTCTCCCTGCCTTGCTCCTGCTGTGTATCCCTTTCCCTCTCCCATTCCCCCCACAATAAAATGTCATCAGGTATCCACATTCTTCAGGGCAATAAAAACAGCATTACTGCTTTGATGCTGGTATTTTATAGTTCTGTGGACCAGGTAGAGCCTGGAAACAATGGAGGTGTATCCTGAGAAGTTGTGGTGCTTGCTCCTCCTCTGTTGTATTATCTGCTTAAATGTGCTTCGAGGATGCAGGAGGAGACAAAAGGAGTAGGCAGAACTGATGCTTCTATTTTAACCCTCCTAAGAAGGTAGATTGCCCCAGTTTAGGAATTTCTGAGCATCTCAAAAGGTCCTCCCATCAAAAAAACAAATCATCCATAAAGATTGGGATCCAAACAGATGGAAGGACAGGCCCTCTGTTCCTTATTTGTAAAAGGGAATGGGAAAAATTTGGCAAAACCAGTTTGGACAGCTTTTTCTCATATATTTCCCTCTTTTAGCCTTAACTCCAAAGGACATAATGTGACCCTTAGATTTTATTCAAGCTTCCCAGGGTAAGTTTGTATTGTTTCCAAGTGAGAACCCTCCCAGAGTATCAAATAAAAACTTTTGGGTGCTTTACTTTGTCCAAGAGAAGCTATGGGAATCAAATTAGGCCAAGCAGCAGCCTTAGGGAGCCTGACTGCAAGGGTGGGGTTGGAAACCAGCCAAGATACTGCTGTTAGCTCTGTAAATCTCCATTATACAACCCCTGAACCCTGTTTTAATTTTTGATGATGTGTTTGTGGCCTCCACAAAGCAGCTGCTCACTATTTGTGTTTCTCCTGTGCCTGGGGACTGCTAACATGGATTGGGCATCACAGCTATTAACCCAGGTGCTATGAAATATATAAAGCTATTTCCCAAAGAGAATTGCTTCCATCATCTTTTTTTTTTTTAAACAACTGTTAAAATTCTTCCTGTAGCTATCTGCCATCTCAGCTCACTCTGGAAATGCATTTCTCAAGCTGATGCTTCAGACAGCTTTAAAGGATGCCAGCAGCCTGCAGAGGAGCACAAAGAAAGTGAACAGAGATCACAAGATTGAAGATTTTACTTTTTCTTCTATTAGTATAAATCTGGAGTAATCTTAATATCCATTTTGCATGCACTGGTGTATACATGACTTCAGCCCCTAATGCTTTGCTTTGCTTCCCTCTCCTTGAACATGCTGGGTGGCAACACTGCTAATGAGACTATTCTAACTTCACAGCACTGCAAAAACCAAGACCATGGCTAAATTCAACTTTTTTATTTAACATTTTTTTTATACTCTGTGCATATAAAAACAAGCTATACCTATATAAATGCATAGGAAAGCATCCCAATATACTGAAAAATAACCTTGATAAAAACAGACTGGCTGAGGAACCACTGATAAAAAAATACATATAAATGATGCAATGGCTAAAATACATGACTGAGTGTATGTTGCTTTTCAAACCAGTAATTAGAAATGAAGCCTTTGTAAACACCTGCTTGGCTGTTTGAAGAACATTTCATAAAGAGTCTGATGAAACAAATTCAGATGAAACTGGAAGGGCTACACAGGTAACAGACAGCCAGTTCTACTGAGAAAGGAGCATTTCCACAGGAGGCTACTGGATGAACCACTGTTGACATTTTTATGTTCAGAATTCCAATTAATTTTGCTTTTTATGGGTGAAATACTTATTTTTAAAGTGGATAAAAATAAGAATATTCAGCTGCTGCCAAAATGTCATGAGCATGGCAAACCTCAGAGGGACAGGTCTATGGCTTCAGCTCATTGGCATTTCATCATTCTAAGACTTTCCACAACTCCCTGTAAAGTTTTACACTGCCAAACTTATCTAGTGGTGGCTTTTATTTTCCCTATTCAGCTCTGAAAAGTTCCCAGTAATCTTAATTTCTACTCTTTCTTTCCCTTTGGTTTCTTTTTTTTTAAATCTGCCATCATCATGTACTGTGGCAGCTGTGTAGTGTGTAAACTCATGGCTTTATTTCTGATTTTTACACAAGACTGTCAAGACAAATCTGCTCAGGAGGGCACTGATTTGCCACTGGTATCTCAGGGCATGCCCTTGGCTTTGGAGTCATTACAATGAGAAAAGATTCCTTTATCCCTCATAAATATGAGAAACTTTCTTGGCTTGGTTAGATTATAAGGGGCTGATCATGCAGGTGAAAAGGGATCCTTTATCAGGAAAATTCCTAGAGTGAGGGGTTCACCTGCTACAGAGAGAGGTGTGAGAAAGCACTTGAGAACACAATAAGAAATGCACCTTAAATGTGCATTTAATCTTATATGTGCACCTTAAATCTGTGCAGGTGGGGAGTGTGTTATTAATACCGAACATTCTCAGCTGTGAGACCTGGTGAGCCCCTGGTGGACACAGGTCCACTTTGTCCAGGGAACTGGATGTGAGGTTCACAAGGGGGTTTCACTTGCCAAGTTATTTACTTGTACCTGTGGTGCTCTGCTCTGGCAGTGGGAAATGGTATTGTCATTAGGTGGTTGAGCATGGTCAGAGAGACAGAAGTTGTCAGAAGGTCTGGATATAAGGGGAAGGCTCTTACTGGTGGAGTGTTGGTCCTGGGTCTCTAAGCTTCACTGAAAATGGGTGAAATGAAGAAAAAATGGACAATTATCCCACAGATGTTTTTTCCATTGAGCTTCTCCTGATGTTTCTTTGCACAGCAGATGCAGCCTGAATGAAACCTGAATGCTGGGTAAGGGGTGGGTAATAGCTCTGTTTTCCCAAATCTGTCTGTTACTGCTCTTCCTTAATTTCCCCTCTGTTTTTCATAAGACCTTCTTTATATTGTTCTACTTTTGAGGCCAGAGTTCTAAAAGCTGAATTGCTGATTAAGGCCTATTTTGCCTTTTCCAGATCTGCATTGTGTCTTTAACCTTGCTCCAAGACAAAGACAGGCAGAAACAACCCCTGCCATGAGTGCCCAAAGTGCACCTGGCACAGGGGCAGGAGGAAGCTGGGATTCCACCCTGACAGGTTTCTGCCAAGGCTGTGCACAACCACAGGTGCAGCAGGACACTTGATATAGAAGTTTTATATTGGGCTACTCTGCTAGTCCAGGAGGAAGCTTCTTCCTTGAGAAACAATTCCACGTGCTCAGTGAAGTTCTCCACACAACCAGCAGAACATTTTCATGGGCACTTCTTCTGTCAGCGTGTCTGGCCACCTAAAATAACTTTTTCTGTAGTTATCTGAAAACCCATACTATCTTTCCTTTCCTGTTTGTCTGCATTTCCTTGAATTACATCTGTTCTCCAGATTTCTTCATAGCCTTCTCATTTGAAATATAAACATGAGGAGTGTGAAATATAAACACTGCCTTGACATTCAGCCCTCTCTTTGATGGTCCGGCTTTCTCTAGTCTGGAACATGTCTCTTCTAGAACAACATATTTTTTGCTGACAGAGATTTCACCATGTTTAATACAGA
Organism: Vidua chalybeata; assembly: GCF_026979565.1. NCBI lineage: Eukaryota > Metazoa > Chordata > Aves > Passeriformes > Viduidae > Vidua > Vidua chalybeata. Next base: position 12,139,972 of record NC_071548.1, on the reverse strand, counting down.
AAACTGCAAATCTGTCCTGTTCAAGCTCATAACATCAGTGTGGCTATTTTTACATAGGCTAAAAATGGGATGGTGGGGATTGTGCATCAAGTTCACCAATTTTAGACTGGAATATTAGGAAAAAGTATAAAATGGACAGAATGTGCTGTATTTCCAAGATGACAGGTTTGCAAGTGCCTCTCTGATCAGCAAATCAGTCAGTTGTCTACCAAAGAAAAGCTGAGCATAAAACAATGCATTCAGTGATAGGATGAACAGAGAAGTGGAACAGGATCTTAAGGGAATACTTTAAAAACACAGATTTCTGGCATTCCAGACAGCTGTGAGAAAATAGGTTTGGTTTGTGAATGTTCAACAAAGCTGAAGCCTGTCAGCTCAGTAATGTGACATGTTTAACCCAAACACTTCTAAACATTTGCATGGGGGATTTTTTAGCACTGTATTAATTCAATGAACAATGTAAACTTGTGGTGTCAGAGTAAAACTGTAGTTATATATCCATGGATTTACATCAGTACATGTTTATATATAAGGCATTTCAAATAGGCTTAACTCATATTATGGGTTGGTTTATTTTTTTTTTCTGAATTATTCGTGTACAACCTGTATTTTAACAGTTCTTACCTGAATTTCAGAGATGTGAAATGGTTCCAACTCACTATGAACATGCAGTACAGTCAGCACACTCCTCATTTCTTAATGGAGTACTGGGCAGAAATATCCTGCAATCTCTTTGTAAACATTTACACTCTCTTGACAGCACAACTTAATCCTGTTAACAAGAGGCTAGTGGCACAAAAGGCACAGTCTGTGGAAACATAGTGTTTCACAAGTCACTGAAGATGTTTAGTTGGTGTCAAATTATATGGGGATATGTTACAGGAACATTTCAGTTCTACTCATCTGTAATGCTAAAGCACAATACTTTATTCATAGATAATGATAAGATATTTCTGGGTCATGTCCTGGTGTTTCATTATTTATTTGAAAAATGCATTGAAATAAATGCAGTAATCTGTATAAGGAAGGAAAAAAAAGTGGTTTTGACCCTATATACACCATTATCACCATTATTACTTCTGCAAATCAAAATATGCTAGAGTTAATGGAGTTTATATTTATGCTGGACCCACCCTTTCAAAATCTACCCAGAGGACTAGTTCTCCAAAGAGATATTACCAGTGGTGCCACATGTGTGTGGGAACCACAGGCAAAGTAGAACAGAATATAAATATATTTTTCAGAAATTTCAAGAGCACACAGACATTGCTGCCCTGACCATCAAAAGCTCCTCATTCTTTTCATTTCCTAGTAAACAAACTGCCATTTTCACAAGTGCTGACATTTCAGCAGCATCCATTGTTCTGAAATCATAGGTGTTTAGAAGAATATTTATCAATCATTTCCGTAATCCGAGGCCCAATCCCACAATCACAGGAAGGGTTGTGGGATGAGTCACACATGTAAATTCAAAGCAGCTCCATTGTCCAACTAATTATTTTTCACAGCATGAACCAAATGCATTTTGACAGTGCATTACCAATGTACTACCTCACCCAGGTGGTAGTGAAAGATGAGGCCCATCAGAGAAATGCTGCCTCACAGGTAACAAAGGGTAACTCCATTCCAAAGCTATGTATCTCTCCTGATGGAATAATAATTTCCTTGCAAAACTTACATTAGTCAGTCCTAATGCAGAACTGTAAGAAACAGTTTCTGCCATTTACCCTCTGCAGGATGTAAATTAACTTGAAATCCTCTTCAAGTGTTTGGGCTGTGAAAGGAAGAAAGGAGGGAAGATGAAACAAAAGAGCGGAGTAGCCTTGACTCTGGCAGTGAAGCATAAACACTGTTCCAATTAAGCTCTACACTCTGAATTTCTGTACCAGTCCATGAAGCTGCTCTGTGCTTCACAGGAATGTTTGTGACAGACTGGGAGCCACACAGGCACGTTCCCATCCTCAGCACTGAGAGCCTGTCATGAATATGCACACAGCACAAATAAAATGAGAGTGTTCATCCTATAAAGGATAATAACCCCATCCATCTTGTGCTCTTGCTGTGTGGTGCCTGGTTTTATGTATCCTTCTTAGCTCCTACTCCACCTGTGTGCAGGTTCCATCCTTCCTCACCCATTCCAGCAGGTATGATCCTACAGCTACATCCCAGCTCCAGCCCCAGATCCAGTCCAGTGCCTCCTGTCACACCAGCACTTGGAATACTTGGAGGATGACAACTGTTCTTCTAAGATGGAGCTGACATTTATCCATCGGGGAGACTTCCATGGAGAAGCTGCAAAACCATCTTGGTAAATTTCAAAATCTACCCTGTAAGTAATTAATACTTTATCATCATCATCATCATCATCTGCTTGTAAAATAGGTAAGTATTGCCATTTGTACCTTCCATAATTCAGCATAAAACCCTTCAGTGCCTTTAGATGCCAACTGGGCACCTCTGGAAAAGCTGAAATGAGCCTGGGACAGAAAATTCCCTCTGAGGTAGAGCTGACAGCTCTCTTCACCTCCAGGTCTCTGGCTGCAAAACACTTTGAAGTTTATACTCTCAGGCTGGGGTAGGTACCAAATAAACACTTTGATGTCTTCCATGATTGTTCCCTCTGTCTTGCAAATATGGTGTAGGAAAACCTGGGTCAAATTACATGTAAAATGCACTTTTCCAAATTACACACCAGATAAACAAGGGAAACTCCCACGTGCATCAAAAGCAGTTATGTTCACCTAAGCAAAGCTGTAATTTGGCTCCTCTGTTCCCAAATATTCATTTCTTAAGTAGCATCTTTCTAGAGAAAAATATTGGTTTGGAAAGCTGACAAAATAATAAAAATGCAAGGGGAGCTCACAGAAAACATCCAACATATTTGAAAATATTAATTTCTCTCTAGTTCACAATCAGGCAGCTAATTTACATAAAAAGTGCAAACCAAGCAATGGACAAATGCAGGTTAAACAAAACAAAACAAAACAGAATAAAACCCAATTTAAACCATACAGAAAATTGCTAACCATTTGAAAATCATATAAAGTAGAACTGCATGATGAATCACCACAAAATTCCCATTTAGAAGAACGGACTTTTTCCCTATCTTCCCATGGTACTCTGACTTTTTACCTCTGAAAGTGCTTTAATGAATTCTAGAAACTATTTCCTTGGCAGAAAAATCTGTGAATGAATCACCAATGCTACAGAAAGGGGAAAAGACAATTTCAACATGTTCAAAATACCTGAATGAACACACTTGCAGCTGCTCAGGTAGAATACACAGAGATAGAGGAGAGTTGCTGGTTCCACAGCACCCTGGTGCTGTGCATGGGACCAGTCTGTCCCAAAGGAGGACAGAGCAGCCTTGGTGACACTGTGACACATTTCTGAGACATTCCATGAACCAGGAGCTCTTTGGGATATTGTGCCTTAAAATTAACACAGAAGAGCAGTAATGGACTGACCAAAGAAGTGCAGTGAATGGAAATTTAAAAACAACAAACTGAAGTGCTACACTGACCAAAATGTGTTGTTTTAAAGGAATTTATTCTAGGATGCAGGTTTTCAAGAGAGTGGGAAATATCCAGGGGACAAAGGCTTGCTTTTCATTGATGACCTTTAATGTTACTGCTGGTTACCCCTGGCAACAGACAGAGAACAGCTGGGTTCCAATAGAGGAAAAATGCAAGGGAGAGCAAGGACCAATGGTGCCAGTGAGTTTAACTACCCACTTTCATGTTTATATTAGCAAGTGGTTTCTGGGCTGCTGGACTTTCTTAGTGTTAAATCCATAGGGATGGTAACACCCTGTGCTGTTGCTGTTCCTTATGCAGCGCCGAGTGAGTGTCTTTTTCAGGAACAGGAGGCTCTGGCAGTCTCTGTCCTGGATGGGGCACTTGTCCCATTTCTTGTCCTAACCCTTGTTGCCTTCTCCTCTCCAGAAGGCTGCTAAGACCACCATGCCATGGATCTGCCTTCCCTTGGCACCAGTGTCTGATATTAACCATCAGAATATAGTAAAACATCCTGTATTTCAGGGAAATAACCAGGAATATTTATCAGGAAACTCAGGAAGGGATTAATAACTGGTTTGGTAAGCAGGTACTGTGCTTTCCTTTCTTGCCCTCAAGAAATAGTTAAATTAATGATCCCATTTCCTGACAAACCCAGAAATTCTATTAATTTTACTGATGAATCCTAATACAGTGATCACTGCCAAGAATTTATTTTGGTGTTTGATGTGTGGTGAAGCCAATGTAATTTAAAATTGTAACACTGTAAGATATGTAGTGACATAGGATTGACTTATAATCGCAATTTAAATTAATCACATGCTCAATCACCTGGAAAGATTAGTTATGGCCAGTCAAAAAGAAAGAGACGAGACTGAAAACAACAGGGGTGTGGGTTGGAGGTAGCTGGGCTTCCCCATATTGGTTGTCACTGCTAATCCAGCCAGGAGCACACACTGGAATGCCTTTAAATCATTGCGCTTGTTGGGTGAAGACATTTTTCTTGGATATGAACATCTAAAGAAGGCGTTCAACCAATCTGTAAAAAAATCTTCTCAATAAAAATCACCAATCCTCCACAGCTACCAGATCACAAGTATTTTGGTGATCTGCAATCTTCAAATCAATCAGCTTTAAAGAAAGCTGGAATTGTTTCTCCTAAACAATTCAGTCATGTGATTAAAAGGAAACAGGTGTAAGATGTAAGAGTCAGGGAAGAGATTTTACTTTGGGGTTTTGTTTGATCTGAAAAGCCAACCATCTCATCTGTTGCATTCATTCTCCTTTAGGAAACTTTAATCTGCACAGATGGTGAAACCCAGTAAATCTCTGCTACCAGCTGCAGAGTGGAATTTTTAATGAAATGGGAGTTTAAAGGTTTTCACAGAAAGCACTAGATTCACTCCTATTATTTCCTGTGATGCCCAAATTACTTTGACTATTATTTGACAATCCTATGCTGTAAATACAACTTCTATATGGGTTCAGTCACTGCCCAAGCACCATTTCAAAATGGTCTTTGTTTGCCAGAGCCAAACACTGAAAGCTTTCCAGCCAAAGAGAAATAGGTTATAACCTGTTAATTGGACGCTTTATTTTACCCTTCTCTGAGATTTAAAACAGTCTTGCCATGTTTGTAAACCGAAGTGAAGCCAGAGGACGAAACATAAAATAGGATTTGTAAAGAAAGGTGACATTTGAAAGCCCCACAGTCACCACCAGTTTTTCATCCTTATAATGTAAAGATTTTGGCTGAAGAATATACACCAGCACTTACATTTTTGGATAAAATTCAAAACAAAACACAGAAACAAGCCAAAAAAGGAAACCTGAACTAGAAGAAGAATTAAAAAGTAACAGTTTGGAGCAGAGTTTCTTGCCAATACTAAGTCAACCTACAATAAAGTATGTGAATTAACAGTTTTAAAATCATAAAACCAGAAAGATATAAATTTTACCTTGAAATTTAGGTTAATAATGTGATTTTTTATTAGCTGGTCATACCTTGGGGAATAGCAGTAATTTCTATTAGAGAATTCCTCCAGTACTTCTTTTTACAGAACATTAGAATTTCAGTGCAATTAATCAGATTCACTGAGCAGGACTTTACACACAAGTGCAGGACAGGTGTTTCTCTTCCTAATGAAACATGATGGATTTGCCTTTCTGATGTTTTTTCTCTGCAACTCTGCCATTAAACAAGTTTTGCTTCAAGGGTTGCATGACTATGACCTACTCTAGGAATATATTTAAGACAGAATTTTGCATTTATATTGGAATCCTAAAGTGTATGTATGGGAGCAACCACAAACATAAATTTAGTGTCAATTTAGTGAAGGTTCTGAATGAGCCATAATCCCAATCAGAAACACATTCACAATTGTGAAAGCAGTAGGAAGTTTACTGCCAGAAGGACCAAATCCTGTGATAATCCCCAGGTTAAACAAAACTCTCTTCATTGGCTTTTCCTGCATTGTGATGCAGGAACATGGAGAACAGAAAACAAAACAGATAAAGGGAAAGAAATCTTAAAGTATACCTAAACTTACTTTGCTATTTGCTATTTTCTCTAAAAATACTTTAAACTCTTTCTTTTTTTTTTTTCTTTTTTTTTCAAGAATTGGTATCTAGGCCCCATTTCCAATTAATTATAAGGACTTCTTGCTAATCAGTACAGTAGAGTTCTAAATTGTTTCAAATTGAAGAAGGATCATGCAGAATGCCTGTTTGTGGGAGCAGATTTTCAGGCTGTGCTTCTGCCTCACCATCACAGTTACCTCAGATATTGCAGGTAAACCAAGGTTTTGGGAATAAAAACTTATCTTGCCTTTCTGTGTCACAAAATGAGCAAATTCAAACAGTGGTGAGAGTCAGCATCATTCATGTGACTTCAGTGGGGATGAAACCTGGCAGTCCAGATAGAAAAAAAAAAGGACCAGGAGGTGCTTTGGAAATTAGACGAATTCAGGGCTAAATTCTGGAGTCTTTGCTGCATTAGAATAAAAACAATTTTATTTTACAGCACTGCAAATATGATAAGTGAGTAAGTAAGGATTTTACCCCTGGGGACTGGAGACCTGTGTTTTACCTGCTTTTGTCTACTGGTTAATCTGGTCAGAACCAAAAGGCCAGAAGTTCATAAAATAACCCACGGGCAAGGTAAATAGTTTTGAAAAGAATCAAGTAAATTATTTGTGTTATGTGTGTGCAGCCTCCATGGCAAAGGTGCCATCAAAATGTTGAGTCAAATCAACTCAATCAATTAAAGTACTATAAAATATGAATGCAGAAGGAATAGATGAGATCTTGATGTGCGTAATTAAATAGCCTATAAAGGACCTGAAATAAATCAATCTTCCTTTCATGTAGCAAACACAAATCCAGTATATTTCATATTAACTCTGGATGACAAGAAAATCTATTCAGATGAAGATACAATATTAGAAGTATATTTAATCTAGTGGAGGACAACACTGCCCTAAGTGATCATTTACTTCACAGAAGTTTAATAGTCAGAGTTTTAAAACTAATTCAGTTCTTGAGATGCAAATAAACACTTGAGGTGATTTTTGAAAGGCGAAGATATATTTTGGCACTAAGTTCTGTTGATGAAAATGGAATTCAGAACATTTGTAGATCTTAATTAGGTATGGAAGTATGTTGAAAATATGGGCCCAGGAGTCTTGCAAAGTTTCCTCTGCAAATTCTGTAACGGGAATGGCTTTATGTTTCAGATTTAAAAAAAAAAAAAAAAAACAACAAAAAACAAACAACAACAACAACAACAAAAGAGGAATAGATTTGTTTCTCTTTTATTAGTCTTTACTGTGACACTTATCTCTATAGTGCAGAAAACAACAGAATGTATGTTTTTAATTGTAATGAGCAGCAAACATTTTGATGGAAAGTACAATAGGGGGAAAAAAACCCACCAAATCCATTTCAATGCAAGAACTCCCACTAAAAGCATCTGGCTTTACTGAATGCTCATCAGGAAAACATTATTTTAGTTATATATAAAATACAGGTGAAATTCATGAATGAAAAATATAACATATCTGGCAAAAAAAAAAATCTTGCTTAACTCAAAATTATTGAAAATTTAGAAGAATAAACATCCTATTTTATTCCTACAATCTGTTCTCTGTATTATTCTGACTATATTTGAAGGTACAAATAAGTATCAAAAGCTACCTAAGGATGTTGTTTACTTCATATTCATTGCAGAGCCCAAAAAGAGAAGAGGAAATGAAGAACAAAGTTTGATGTTTAACCTTTGTGAGAAACAATCCAAATCACTCTCTGAGAGCTTCTTTCCCAGCCTGAAATGGGAACAGCTCATATCCCTTTTAGAGAAAAATGAAGTTCCTGAAATATGTTTTCTATCATTAGCTTTAACTCCCATTCTGAATGTGACAGCGGAGATCCTTGGCATGTTTTCAAGTGATACCTGAGGATTTTCTACTTTCCCAGGAAGCAGTCAGTTGTACTCTTCCTCTTTCAGGATGTGACATCTCATCTGCACTCCCTGGAAAGGCACAGTACAATCCATGATGAGCAGATCAGTTACCCTGGATGTATCCCAGCAACTGCAGATGCAACATCTTTTTCTTGGGTGTGTTTTTCCTTATCACACCCATGCCTGCTCTGGTTTGCCTTCCCAAGGAGTCAGCACAAGCCCTGCCCATATCTACAAGCAGTTCTTGCATTTTCCCACAGAGCTGCTGTGCCAGGAATGTCCTGGTTGCTTCTCCATGAGGGTATGGAATGCCCCTCTCCCCATTGAGCCATGATTTTAGTGGTTCAGGATTTGCCCTAGATAACCTTAACAGGGCACAATGGATAAAGACATTCAAGGATAAATTTGTGTTTCAGTAATACTAGTGCAAATCCAGAATTATGCTGGATTTGTGTTTATCTGAGACAAGAATGTAATGTACACAGGGTTTTTATAATGCTGCTATGATGTTCTTCCACGTATAAATGGGAAGAAAACATTGCTCTTGTAGAAATTATTAAAGGACAAAATGAAAAAAAAAATACCTCAGCCAACTCCTAACTAGAATTACCAACCAGATTTTTTCTGATCACTTTATCTATTAATTCTGTTTCACAGCATACAGGTTCAGTCTCAGCTGGTTACCAAACTTAGATTATTCCTTTCATATTTTGCTTTCATAGAAGATACTGCCTCAAGGTCTAATTTATAAATGAGAAGGACTATGATTCAATTCTCAGCAGTAAACAGCAAAAATGTTGTCTATGTGAACCACTGCAAAATATTAAATATTCTTTCATTAGACTGTAAGTTTTCTCCCATTGACATCTATCAGAATGCAGCTGCAGAGCAGGACTGAGAGCACTGCTCAACTCGTGACTGAAGCAGATGTGCTAAGCCTAGCAGGCTGCGAGCCCTTGCATGTCAAGGCAGAACCCTGAAGGAAGAAGCAAGAGATAACGGTGTGCGTGATATGTTTTGTTTTTGAGAAATCATGCAGGACTGTTAGTGCCTGTGCGAGTCTGTGCAAAGCTATAATTAAGCAATGTTACTAGTAGACATAAATGTTGTGGTTAGTGCTATTTTTAGCTATAGCTGAAAAGGTATATATACCGAGCTTTGTAATCAATAAATCAGCTTAATGCATGCAAACTGTGGAGTCCTCATCTCTATCAACTGCCATCAGACATCCATAGAAAATTACAGTCTTCTGTGTGAGTTATTGGCCTATGACATATTTATCTGCCATGCAGTTTGTGTCAGCAGGTAAGTGAAGTCTGACTCACACACAAATAGTCATGGTGGTATCTACTATTATAGCTGCCAGTAAACTGGGGCTGGAAAATAATAAATGTGGATTTATTCACTGCATTTGATAGGAAGACCTACAAAAATCTGCACAAAATTATGACATTTCGCTCCATTGGAATAAAAAGTATAATCCTGTTTTAAAGAAAATACTCTTGAAGATCATAAAGTTTGGTAAATTATAATTGCTGAAAAAGGCTGTTTGGTTTTTGATAGCTCATTATTTACCAAAGCAGTGCTATTTGTGGAACAGAGATCCCCTGGCACTATAAATGTTGTGACTCATAATACTTGTCCCCTAACCTCTTCCTTGAAGTGGCTGAATGTTCTAGCATCAGACATTCTTGTTAGGAAAACACTGTGAAATTCTGGGGAAAGTGGAGGTGATGACACCATTGAATAGAAAAAAACCTATCAAACAAAATAAAAACCAAACCAATAAATTAAATGATGAAACGGACAATGGAAGTAGTAGCAAGAGGGGAAAAATAAGCTGGGAATAAAGGGGGATTCTTGTGGGGTTGGAGAGGAGGAAAGGGCTGTCATCAAGAACCTCCACAGTGATTTGAGAAAAGTCATTTTGCTGTTTTTATCCCAAGCAATTACTCAGGAACCACCTCCTGTTAAACCATATGTGAGACAAAGAAAGCCACCCAAAGCATTAAAATGAGAAGCAAAGATCTATTTGGTGGACAAAACCTCCCAGCGCTTGCAAGACAAGGCAGAAGCTTTTATTTAATGTTGTGGCTTGTTGAACAGAGCTGACGTGTTGCTGTACTTACAATAAACAGCTTTTGGGGTTTTCCAATGCCTCAGCTTTGCTTCAGTGTGTTTAACCACCTGCAAAAGCTGTTTATTGCCTTGTATACTTCTCTCATCATGACCATTATCCTTTAAGTATGAGGCTTTTAGCGAGTCTAAGCAGGGCAGGCTACAAGGCACCATCAAAGCTGTGTGCAAGCACAGATGAAATAAATCCATGTGAGGACTACAGACCATGGAAGTAGAAATATAAGATATAATAACACAGTGTGATGATTTCACAAGCACTCTGCTGATTGTCTAAAATGCACCCTGGTTTACTGAGAGCCACTCTACAACCCCATCTGCAACTGCCAAAAGAAAATGTATGCATTCCAAGAAAATTATTAGGGATTGGGAGAGACAAAGCCAGAAAGGCTCATAAAGAGCATTTGTGTGTATTTTACTTCAAAAGGCTTTAGCTAAGGTTCTTTAAAACAGCTGCAAACATAAAAGAGCAGAACATTGAGAAAGTATTTCAATGACAAAATGTGATATTACAGAGAGCACTTCCTTTGGCAACAGAGAAGCACTACCTGCACTTGCAAGGAACCTTTTCTAAACAGATACCAGGAGAAGATAATCAAGACTTTATAGGATAAAAGAGTAGTTTACCTTCCTGCAACAGGCAAAGATAGAAAGACATGGCATTTTGAAGTTATTTTGCAAGTATTTTTACTTTGGTCAATACATCACAATATCAAGATATGCAGGAGCTGGGTTTGAGAACAAAGACTTGGAGTCATCAAACAAAGCAGTGACAGACACATCTCACTACTGCACAAAAACTCCAGTCTTGCTTGAATTTCTGACTTTTGTGTAACCCTGTAGCCCAGAGAAGATGGAGAAGAAAGGCTTACTGGAAAATAGAAAAATAAAGGTGACATAAATAATGTATTGAATGCAAAGGCATAGGGCCAAATACCCTGCCGTGTCTTTAATGTCCTCAAATATTTCTGCATATAAGGCATTTTACTGCTATTGACAAGAAGTTCGACAATTCTCACTCAGTAGAAATTATGAATTTACTCCTCTGTGGGGTTTGTTTTCTTTTTTTAATATCTTCCTTTTATTTAGAACTTTGTCTGTTAAGCGGCTTTTCCATGCCTGGAAAATTTTAGTGACTATCTTACCTTTCCATCAGGCTAATTTATTAAATCATGGTATTTAACTCAGTAATAATTTTTTAATTTCCACTGATTTCTCAAGACAACACTCACTATGTTCTACTGCAGAAACATAAACATGATAATTAAAATTATATTAAAATAATTATAGCTTCACTACATTATGCTGGTTTTTATGCATTAAACTATTTTCTGTTTCAAATATGACTGGCAAAAATCAGGGGTTTTTTACTCCTTAGCAATATTTATGCTACTTAACATTTTGTTGCAATTTAAAGGAGGCATCCACCAAGGAAGGCGGAAACCTCCCTTGGAATGGAAAATGTGACCCCCTTGCCTCTAAATTATTACGGCTTTGAAATTATGGGGCTTTCAGGCAAAGATATGGGAAAAAGAATAACAGTTCTTTACTAGTGTGTATATGGACAACAAGGCAAACAAACAACAGCAATGGCAGCAACACCAAACAGAACCACAAACACAGTGACAGCCTTCTCTTGGCTGTAGGCACCTTCCCCTTCGGTGCAGTTCTGGTCACAGCCGGCAGGGGTGCTGGTGGCCCCCGTCCGGGCAGGGCAGGTGCGATGATTCCCCCATGGCTGCACGTGGGTAACGGTGTGCGGGCCGGCGGGAGAGATAGAAAACAAACCTTTACAAACTCACAGGTGTAGCCAGTCCCAGTGCCCCTCCGGATGGCAAAATGGACTGTAGCAGGAACCTTGTAGAGGTGGATGAAATGACAGAGGTGGGCACACTGGGGTAGCAAACAAATAAAGAAACTCTGCAGCCTTAGGAGAAAGTTGCGGGGTGTCCAGGTGTTGGGTTAAAATGCAGCAAGAATCTCTGAAGCAGCAGCAGAGAACAGCAGAGCTGGGCAGGGAATTGCTCCCCTGGCTAGCTCACCGAGATGGCTGATCCCTGGATAGGGCTACATAGAGGGGGCGGGCCCAGCAGGGGACAGCATGCTCCCGATGTGGCACGCACTGGCTCTGGGTTCCCAATCAAGAAAACAAACAGAGAAGCTAGCTGGCAAGCCCCAGTCACAGTGGCGAAGGAAAAGGAACATAAAGAAATGGGCAAAACCCACATGGCAACTGTGAAAAATGCATATTATATGATTGGCTCTTTGCAAATGTTAAAATGAATACTTTATGTGTTATGGTGGAAAGTTATGCTGTATTAATCTTTTTTTAAGTAGTGTGGTAAATATAGTTTTTAGGCTATAGCATAATCTTAAAATAGAAACTATGTGATGTAAGATTTTTTTGTAACTAGCTCAAGGAATGGATAAGATAATCAAGAAATTCTTCACATAGAGATAACAGCAACAAGACACTAAGATCTCATGAGAAGAATGATTGCCTCCTTATAGTGAAGACCCAGACTTCAAGGGACCAAAACGATTGATTTACAAGATGAGGGGAGGAGTTGAAATTAAGTAGAAACACCCTTAGTTTGAAAAGAATGTTTGAATTATGTATGAGATATATGAATATGCAATAGGCTATTGCTTTTAAGGGGTAATCCTTTGTTAACAAGGTGTGCTTTGTGGCAGAGCGCAGGGCACCCAGACGTCCATAATTCTTTGCTTTGTATTGTCTCTTATTATCCTAATTTTCATTACTATTAAACTTCTAAAATTTTAACACAAGTCAATGGTATTTTTCACAGCAACAGTATCTCTTGTTAGAGGCACCGTGCCCTATGGCCATAGAGATGATCACTCCACCAAAAAGATGCAACCATCCCCCGCCCCCTAAACCCTCTCAGGAAATCCTGGGCAGGCTCTCACCTGTTGCGATACACCCGTAGCTGAGGGCGTGACCATTCCAAACAAAAGAAAACAGAAACAAAACCAAACAAAAAATGGGTAAAGAATAAAAACCATCCACAAGACACATACCCACCAGTTCCTCAACTAGAACAAAGACTGTTTGCTATCCACTCCCAAGTACTTTCTTTTGATTGCCAAAAGCTGCTCCACTGACTGCAATGAGATTCTGTATTAAAGTAAAATAAACAAAATGTGGTTAATGAAAAACTGAGCCAGTGAGATGTGCTGCATCCTCAGCTTCAAAAGGTTGTGAAGAAACTCAAACCCATGCAAAAGAATCTCTCAAAGCTCTGAATTAAATGTTAATTGCAAACACCAATAGGCCAGAAAAAAAATTCTCACTCGTCTCTGTAGAGTCAATGCAGAAATGCAGGAATTCAAGCAGAGACAAAGGAAAAGGACAAGGACTAAACCTTGCTGTTTCAAGTAAAAATATTACCACAGATTCTTTGTAGAAAAATGATAAAAAATTGTCTAGGTAGGCAGGGCTCCTTGAGAAAGTATAATTTGGGCAGTTGTGGCATAAAAGACCTAATCATTTCAATATGTTACTGACTTTCAGGAAAGCAGTGTCTGGTTCTGGTTCTTCACCTGCATAGAACGATGTGGGATTTAAAATCAAGTACTGCCAGCTGAACCAGTAAGAAAGAGTCAAAGACATAAAGCTTGTAATACATGACTATGTTGAACAAAGTTGCAAAAATAATTAAATAATCTTGATAAAGAAAAAGTTATATCAAGAATATTTCACTGTGCTTCTAAGATGATCAGTTGAATTAGTAAGATAAAAATTATGACCTTTAAAGCAAGAAATATTGCAGATGCTAAATTACTGATTTAAATATGAAGTCAGTCAGGGTTTCCATTAATTCCAATCCATTATGAAAAAATATATTTCTAGTGAATGCTTTACCCATTCATCTCATCAAATTCACTGAAAATTTTTCTTGCACCTTTAATTTATGATGCATTTACTCTGAGTCTGAACTGCTTTATATTCAAGAAACAAGGGGGAAAATTAATTTCATTAAACTGCAAGCATCTAAAAGCTAGTTTTTTCTTACCAAGAAAAGCAGGCATTTCCTCAGGCTATTTCTAGATGCCTGTGTTAAGCAGATGAATATGAGTTAATGTTTCCAGAGAGAAATCAGGATTAAAGCAGTCAGGTTCTGTTCAACAGACAGACTCAAGGCAGTGCTGGCTAACAGAGCTTTCTGTCAGTTTTGCATAAAGCAATCCATGGTTTCATCCTGCTCAGCCTCTCATGGATTTTGTGTTGAAAGGGAAAAAAAGAGGGTGTGTGTGCCTGGCACACAGTCTGTGTTCAGACAACTCTCACTGACTGAGTAGTTCTTGTGGAAGTGCCCAATCAATGTACACGCAATCAAGATGCTAAATTTTTGGTTAATGAAAAGCCCTAAGCAGCCACAAGTCCTTTGCCCACTCAAAGACTGTGTCCTGAGGTCACCAAAAAGTGCAGTCACAACTCAGTTTTATTCAGCTACCTGGGACTGCAATGTAGCCACAAGACTCAACCTATGTATTACAACTAAGTAATAATTTTCAGTCACAACTGGCCTCATTCAGATAGAAAAGTTTCTCCTGCACTTTTAAATCCATGAGCAGGAAGTGCTGAAAAGCAACCAGTGAGTGCTCAGCCAGTTCAGACTTTCTGGGTAGCTACAACTGCCTCACCTTGGAGGAGCACCGGTAGTATCATATTTGTTCCTAAATCTTGCTAGTGAATGAATTAAATTTACAACTTAACCAAGCATGAAATTATGTTTTCAATAATAATTCAATAAAAGTCACACGTGCTGGGAACAATTGCATATCTCATTGAAGAATCCAGTATCACCAAAGGTGTCCATCTGAGTCATTAAATAAAGTATGATTGCCCATCTATAATGCATCAGGAGCCAAAAGAGGATGCAGGTGTGAGAAATAGCTGCTCACTTTTCAGAAATTTAGAAAGGCTTATTAAACCTTATCAAAAATACAACAGAAGACTGAATAGAGAAAATATTACAGCGCTGGGAGCCATATTTTTCCCACCATGTGCTCGCCCACACAATGGAGGTTTTGCCTTTTAACCCTTTTGCCCCTCCCAAAGTTCTGTCCATCAACCCCTTCTTTGCTGTCCAGTGGTGGCGTTCACTTCCTCAAATCCTGATTGGAGGTCAGATGTCTCCATGGTGACAAGCTGACCCTCCCAAATGTCCCAACCCTGGCTGTCCCTTGATAACAATGCAAGGGGGTAAACATAACTATAAATCTATAAAACTTTTCTTAACCTATATACATGATATTTGTCAATTGTGAAAGTCAATCATCACATTACTCATCTATCACACAGGTCGGAAAGCTTATTGATTGGGCTTAAAATACCACAAAAAGCCAAAGAAATTGAAAATTTCTTTTTTGCAAAAAGTTGGAAAATGCATGTCTTTAATGCTTTGTGGACTCTTGCTATCATGGCAGATCTTAAGATGAGAACTATCCTTCTCATTCTGGAATTGCTGTTCCAATTCCCTTCTTGTTTGCAGCCAATTTCTGTCTGTTCTAACTGGGAGCTGGTTATCCTGCTCTCTACAGCAACATAATTCTTTTTCATAGCATTTGATGCGCAGAACTCCCCTCTCTGTCCTCTCATGCTATTAAAAAATGATTGCAGACAGCCTAACAGTAATATTTATAAAGTTTGTTGTAATAATTTGACATACTCAATATTTCATCCAGCACCAGCTGGTTTATTCTCCCATTACATCCAACAGATGCTGTAATATTGTTCATAATTTCTATGTGGAGTGTTCAGTCAAAGGCTGCTGCATGTTCCCACACCAGCACAGCTCTCTCCAGCAATCACCTCCACAGGAGTATCAAACCTTCTGAAGATAACAGATGGTATCTCCCAGAGGCAGGAAGAAAAGTTCAAGTTTTTCACTCCTCCCAGTAGTTCCTCTTTTTAGGAATCTCTTCAGTTCATTGCACATCCCTTTGCTTGTGATTAGTTATGCAGGGCACAGTGAGGCATTTAAAAAGGGACCAACATTACTAGACAAAGGATTTTAGATGTTGAAACAATATGTAGTTTTATAGCTAAAGGGCTTTCAGAAAAAGACAAGTCTAAGTGGAGGAGATGAGCAAAATCCATTACTCAAAATAATACATAATCCTTTAAATTACAAAATCAGCATAGAACTAGCTGAGAAAAGATACTGTAAAATACCTCATTATTAACAGCATTATCAGACATCTGGGAATTAAACAGGTTTTCACCCAAAGAATGATGGAGATGCAAGTGAAACACTTCCTGACTTGTGATGATTTCTGGGTTCTGACCTAGTACCTTTCTGGAGGGTTAGATTTTTCCTTTTGCTTCTTTCTCTCATGGAATTTTAGTCCCATCTGTTGCTAACAGACAATAATGACCAGTATTTAAGAGAGACAAAAGATGCAGCCAAGGAGGAGGGGGAGGAGAGCTGCTGGTTGCATTATCACAGCAGAGGGGCATTGTCTTGGGAAGGGCAGAGATACTGTGAGATTTTGGCTGGGAGATGAGGGGCTGGGCTCAGCTCCTCTCGCTCTCAACATTGGAGGACAGTCGAGCTGTTGCGTACTGCAGGGAGAATTCACTACTATGGACGAAGGTCAGCCTTGTACTGCTTCTTTCTTACTATGGGTGAGCCTTTACTCGTGAAAGCAGTCATTGCACTGGGACCTTGCTGATGCCTGACCTGACTGGAAAGGACCCTCCTCATCTGCTTGAGTGCCTCAGCGGAGAAACCTGGGACTCTGACCCCCTCCCCCTTCCCGCAGGGCGCATCTTCCCAGCTGCGTGTGTGTGGCAGCTGCTGCTACCTAGTCCTGCTGTTGTGTGCTGCTGCTGCTCAGGCTTTTTTGCTACACTAACCCAGCATCCAGTGTCCGCTTGACATCCGTGGCTTCTGCTGGGCCTGCAGAGTTTTCTGTTGCATTTTGTTTGCCACCCCGGGGAATGTGCCTGCCTCTGCAGTCCCAGCTGCTGCTCCAAGGTTCCTGCTGCAGCCAGCTTTTCACAGTCCAGTCTGCCCGCCATTACCACGTGAGGGAGATAGGACAGCAGCCATAGGGGAATCATCGCACCTGCCCTGCCCGGACGGGGGCCACCAGCACCCCTGCCGGCTGTGACCAGAACTGCACCGAAGGGGAAGGTGCCTGCAGCCAAGAGAAGGCTGTCACCGTGTTTGTGGTTCTGTTTGGTGTTGCTGCCGTTGCTGTTTGTTTGCTTTGTGATACATATACATATACATATACATATACACATATATACATATATACATATACACATATATACACATACACATATACATATACATATACATACTGTTTTTTGTGATACATATACATATACATATACATATACATATACACATATATACATATATACATATATACACATATATACACATACACATATACATATACATATACATATACATACTGTTACTTCTTTTCCCATATCTTTGCCTGAAGGCAGCATAATTTTGGAGTTACAATAATTTGGAGAGAAAGGGGTTGCATTTTGTATTCCCAGGGAGGTTTCTGCCTTCCTTGGCAGACACCTATCTTTTAAACCAAGACCACCTTGTAGAGGTTTTCATTAGCACAGCCTTCAATGAGCAAACATATTTTGGAGTTTGTGAGGAAGATATTCCTAAATATGTTTCTGATGTTATATTTTTGACTTATTCTGTAGGGGATGAGGGGTAGCCATCAGCAGTCCAGGCAGCCATACACACACCATGACAGTCACTGAGAATAAAGGATTGATCCTTTCATGAGGATATTATCCATTCACTTGCAGAGGTGAACATTCATCATTAAAATGGTTTCAGACTTCTCTCTGCTAAATAATTTTTCCTCTTTCCTTGCTCTGTTTTGGGAGAGTAGGAAAAGGAGCTGGACATATATAAACATCTTGGTGATATTTGCAGTGATATCCTAAGGGAAACTGACCAAACCTTCAACTTCAAACAGCATTTAAAGAACATGACATTGGAAAAATACCAATCCATACATATATCCTACTGTTTGGGCAGAAGTTTTCCCCAAGCCATAGACACGAATGCAGAGATGGCCACTGTGGCTGGCTGAGCTTCACAGCAGCTGTGCAGTGCCAGCTCAGACACCCTGTTTTCATAACTTAACTGATTCCTCTGCTGGTTCTCTGAGCTGGCTTTGGTACTTCTGAGCAGATTCCCTTGTGCCCCTTTGGCCTGTGAACCTTGACCAACGAGCTGGGGAGGATTTTGGCTGTACCCTTGCTCAGGCTAAGTCCCACAGTCCTTACAGTGTCCTTGCACTGCAGTTTGAATGGCTCTCAGAAGGCTTTGTGCTGCTTTACCTCCCTGACTGACATTTATCACAGCTGTAAGGAAATAGCAGATCAACAAGCAAATGCTGCAGGATCTTCTAAAGAAAGAAGGAAAACTCCTTAGGGTGAGAGACTCCGTAAGATTTTTATCCAAGCAATGTTACATTTTTACTAATTTATTAACTTCATTATGCTTATGAGGATGAATCCTCAGTGCTCCCTGAAAGATATTGAAAATTATGCATTTCTGCTTGAGAAAACAGCAGCCAAACACTGTTGTGGTGATGTGATAGGTGGCAATATGCAAGATATGCAATTTCTTCCTTTAATATACATCTACCTGTGAAATTCCCTGTTTATCACTTAATTCTTTAGCTCCTGTCTTCACAGACACTGCTTTTAGTAAGTGCCTATGATTAAATATACTGCAAATAATTCACTATAATAGTAACTGTTTTGGGAAGAGTTTCCTATTTTCCCCACATTAACTCCATTATCTCCTGGCCAGTTTCATCCAGCTTTGACAAAGAAGAAATCTCAGTATTTTGCGAAAATTGGCTGGAAGAAAAGAGCACACTTTGTGCTGAGGACCAGGCAGGTAAAACTCCATAAAACAGATTAGTATAGAGCTCCTGTCAGCAGCAGTCAACTGGGCAGTCAACAGGAGCATCCACAAAGAACTTGGAAATAGCCACAGAATCTTCTGCCTTTGTCTTTTAATGAAGGGATCCATGGAGTAGTGGAGAAGTGATAATGAGAGACAGAGGTTAAAATGAAAGAAGCTAAAATGGGATTCTGTAGAAAACCATGCTACATTATTTCTTCTGCTTATGGAACACCTTGTGTTAACAGAAGACTTGTCACAAAAAGCCCTCTCAAAAATCAAACAAGATACAAAAAATCACATTAATCACATGATGCTAGTTCAAAGACTTGGGAGATTAGGTTGAGACAAATGGGTAATTAGATGGCACAAAACTTTGCATGATAAGATGAATATTCTGTTCAAAACTGGCATACATCCCTGTGCTTTCAAACAGTATTCTTCTGGAAATATACATCTATAAAAGAAATGTTGTGTAAGCTGTGAAAAATCTGGATGAAACATCCATCTGGTCATGGGTGGCCTGTGGTTTACTTTTACTGAGAAGGTTTCTAATAGACAAGACAAAGTGCCAAAGTTTTAAGTCTGGAGTTGAGATTTAGAGGCATGGATTTCCTGTTGTGGCTGATGAATCCAAGGATCTCCAATATCACTGCCTTCTGTCCATGCAAAATCTATCTTGGCAGGGAGGTTCTGAGGGTAGAATTTCTGTCTCCAACATTCAATATGTCCCTGGGCAACATCAAACCAGGAAGGCTCTTTAACAGTGTTTCTGTGCTTCTAATTGAGCAATACCCAGTAAATAGCCCCATATCTGTCCCATAGTGATTTACATCCCAATCCATCTACATGCTACAAAAACCACAGCAGCTCTGTGGTTTTTCAGTACCATCTCTTCTTTGAGGAAGAGATCGCAAATGTATATCTGCATCATTTCAGTCACTCAAAAGTAGCTATTAATGTCCATCACATAAATAATATGCTTTACCAAAGTAAACACACAAATACAGTTATTTGGAAGGGCTGTGACAATATCGTAAGTACATTTGTATGATTAAAAATAATTCACATTTTAATCCTTTTTTTTTACTGAGCTTCTTTGCTCAGTACATTTGAACACTGTTTTTGGTAGAGGTCTTAACTAGTCCTGTATGATACAGGACTAGAGGAAATACACAGATAAAGCTAAACACTTAGTGAAGGCAAAGGAACTTCAATAGAGCTTCTAAATGCCACATCACCACAGCTGTGCTGCCATTGGCATAGCCCTGGAAGATGCTGTGATTTAAAGTTGTATCTGTGATAGGTTTCTCTGCACTCTTTGCAGAGTGGCAGGAAAAGGACTGCAGAAATGTGAGTGCACAGGTTTAATATCATCAGTAGCAAATTACAGTGTTGATATGTTGCCTCCAGCTGCTAGCTGGGACACAGATAAAAGGATAAAGGAATAAAGGCTAAAGCTGTTATTTTTTTCTTTTTAATCAATTCTTTTTAAACATCTTCAGAGAGCAAAGATTTGTTATTATTAGCCCTTGCCCACTCTTCTCCTTCCCCTTCCTCCTCATCCCAGTGTATATCCCACATGTATCTCTGTGGCAGCATGACATATTACTGTGTTCTGTGAAACATCCTCTCCTGCTGAACAGCCTGCCTGACAAAGGTGGCACTGAGTTTTTACAATGAATAAGAATGCAGTACACGCTCTTCTTCTATGCAAGCTTACAAGAGAAAATGTTTATTTTCATCATCTTCTTCACATTTTCCAGTTCAAACTGCCCAATGATTTTTGGCTGTCAAGTTAAACTTTATTTTCTTATTTTCCCAGCTTAAAAGCTAAAATGTCCATTGTCAGACCTACCCTCGTAGTTTGGGTCTGGTTGTTGTTCAGGGATACAAGCAATGACTTGATAAAAAATACCTTGTTGGACGTAAAAGTGCTCAGTTCTAATTGATTCTGTTGGAAATTACACAACACAGACAAAGAGTTACTGATTCAAACACTTACTAAGTGACATAGCTACCACACACCAACAGTACCACTTTGAGCTCTGAGTCTCTGTCACTTTCTGTACAGGAACAATGCATACCAAATAAAAAAGGGTACATGTAAAAGGATTATTTAATCTTTCCCGTTTTCCTATAAGCCCCTGTAATACACATTGTCTCTTACAGTAAGAACAACTTTGTACCCCAGATTTATGTACATTTTCCTCCTCTGCTGCAGAATCACCTACTGATGTTTTCTCTCAGCCTGCTGAATGACATACAGCTTAAATGCTCCCACTCCTCCACCCTCTAGATCCCATGCCGATCCACAGACTTGTTTTTGATTATTAAATAGAGTTAATTGATGACAATTTTTCAGTTTTTCCCCTTAAGCTCCTTTCTAGCATCTAATCCTAAAATACATAGTTTAATTCTTCCACCTATAAGCAAACTGTGCCTGCTTCAGTTTTCAATCATCACAGATTAACACTTTTGGGATGAGAAACATTGAACTTGCACTTCTCTCCAGCATCATCAAATACTACTCAGAATTGGGAATGGCAGCAGTGTCATTTATCTCACAGCAGAACTGACATATGTCTTTCACACAGTACCCACTCCAGGTGCAAGGCAGAAATACCTGCTGAACATCTTGATTTCTTGATGATTTCTTGATTTAACCATTTTGGATGAAAGTGAGGGAAAAATTTTAAAAAGAACCTTTTCCCTCACTTCCTTAATAGCTAGGTTCAATTTGTCAGGAGCTGAGGCCTTGACAGCTCCCACTTCATAGCTACCACCAGCAGAGCTCTTTGGAAAGCTGGATCAGCAGCTTGCTGCCACAAAGAGCCTCAGCCAAAGTGTGGCACCTGCCCAGATGGGCAGCAGACACCTTACACACATTATGAAGTCCCCACTCACGTCCTAATCCACACTTACAGAATTCCAGAACCATTTCAGACACAGGGGGTGGCAGCCACTAGTAGCCACAGTAGCGATGTAGCTACTTAAATGCTGAACGTCACCTTCCTAAAGGATGGACTGACCATAACAGGTAACTAACATTTGCTTTCTGAGAAGAAAAGAAAATCTCTGATATACAGAAATTGCAGCCTTTTGGCATTAAACTACAAACACAGACTTGTAAATGCTGAGGTCAGGATTTACCAGGAGGAGAGGGACATGGATTCTTATTAATTCTGTTTAGTATGGCAGGATTTTTGGCTCATGAACTGGTGGCAGCTGAACAACAACCTTGGACATGCCTGCACCTTCCCCAGCTATACTGACCTTGGTAATATGATTCAAATTCTATGTACAAAATTACATGGAACATCCCCATCCATTAGAGTGGGCTCTCAGTTAACAGTATTTCATTGATGTTGTGCCAAAAATACACAATTTAAATAACATATTATTACATATTTTTACATTTCAATATGTCATACATTTATTAATGTTTGTAACAAGAAAAAAAAAGCAAAGAATCATCATTTGAATGAAATTATATTTCATTTAAAGCATATGGCGTGAGAAGACTTGCACACTTTTACTATAACAGCAGGATCAGTGCGAGAGAAAAAAATCTTCAGCCTTTTTCATACCGGAGACTATAAGCCCAAGTAGAGAATAATGTACACAGACAAGATATATGCTACTTCTACTTCTGCAAAGCTTGAAATAAATATCTAGATTTATAAATAGACCTAAGTGCAGGATGAAATAAATCCAAATAAGATACTATCAATGCAGCACATAGAGTCTACTAGAAAATAAGAAAGGGGCATTAAGAATAATGTGGGCAAATTTGAAAATTCTTTTGAATATATCAAACTGTAGCTGGAGGCCAGCTGCTCCAGTCTATTTTTTTTTTCTAAGTCTCATCATTAGGGACTGAAAACTGGAAAGCAACTGATTGAAATAAACATGAGGAGGGAGGAAGGATGGGCAAGGCCTTTGGCTGGGATCTGTTAGCCCAGCTTCAATAACATCTTTAACCTTCTAATTGATCTGCTGCCCAATGTCCAGAAAAGCAGAGCCTGTTGATGTTTCTGCTTACATCCAGTGAATGCATTTCCATGGACAGCACACCCACCTTTGAAAGGACACCACGGTCTGCTTTGAATCACTGCACAACTGCAACTGAGAGACAGTAACATGATTTGAAAGGTACTCCTGCCAAAGTGAGATCATATCCCAAGCTCAGCAGCAGAGTACAGTGCTGTTCATGGAGTGAATCATTCTCTGGGTCTAGGATTTTCCAGGAAATTTCCCATGGCAGACAAGTGAGCTTGTTTTATGGCACCCGAAAAGATTAAATGTCAAGTAGAGTAATGAAGAAGCTGCAGAAGTATATTCTTGTGCCTGTTCAGGACTCATTTCATGGGTGATCTGTGTCAGAGACAACCAGAAACTGAGAACACACCAAAATGCCCATCTGAGACCTCACATATTCCAAACTGATGCAATCTCATGGACAACTGAAGCAGTAAGGAAAGAAAGGTCCCGATATAGAATAAGATGCAGACCCTAGACTTGTCTTCCCCTGTGCACAATCTACTAACAGCAAAGTCTGCAGTCTACCTCTGAAAAAAACCAGCATTTTTTTCCTATTCTAAATTCCATGATGAAGGTGAATATACAAGTTACTTTAACCTGCTGGTTCCACTGCAAGTTCACTCACTAACACATCCCAGAACATGCAGAACTGCAGAAGCATTAGAAATGGTAAAAAGTTATTTAAGCAGCAATACCACGTTTCATTTTTTATTCATTAAACTTTTTGATGTTTGTGTCAGACTTTTGACTTTCCAAAGCTACTCTACATCAAAAATCATTATTAAGACCTCTAAAAGTTTATCACAAGTCAGTTTACAGATTACATTGATGTCTTATTGCTATCCATTCCTCCTGGACCATTTCTAACATTTCATTTTTTATATTCCTGCAGTGCTGAAATATGGTTCATGCCAGTATCTGTCCTTTTAGTAATCACCAAAGCAAAGCTTGGCAGTTGTTATATATTGCACTCTTGAGAAAAATGCTAGTAATACTCTGAATTGATTGAACAGCATGGAATCAGAACTAACTGGGAGAGAAGCCATTTAACTGATTTCAATCCATAAATCTCTCTTCACCTACCCTGTTTTAGTTTAGAAGCTGCTGAATGTAGCCATTATCTTGTGATGCATAGAATGAACCAATTATTTATATGGATATTAAATTAAATAATACTTTATTGTATTCATTAATGCCCCGTATGAGCAGGCAGATGTGTGGATCTTGCTGATTAACTTCTATTTATATTTATGCACACTGAGCTATAGAGTAACAGTCCTTGGCCAGCAGACATCAATTCCTTTTATTTCCCCAGGGGTCAACATCAGGTGTAATGTCCTGGCTTGCCTTAAAAATAAAGTGGTTTTAAACAGAACTTTACCTGCTATAGGTAACAATTTCAGTTCTTGAGTGTGACCTAAAATGACTCATAAGACATAAGGTCACTGATGTGACAAGATTTAATTACTTGTCAGGGATGCACTTGCTGTCTAAAGGAAATGCTGCTGCTCAACAAGTTTTTAGGAGAAAAAAACAGAAAAAAAAGTATGCCAAGAACTGTAGCTGAGTCTTAAAGAATTCTAGAAATGGGGCTTTTGAAATTAAGTCCACAGAGAACCAGGAGACCAAAGTCAGATGGGCTACAGAATGGCAAGGGACAAAAATTGCAGGACTAAAGGCAGAGCTCTTGCAGAGGTGAACTGAGGAAGGATTCCCAGCAAAGGACCAGGTCAGTGGGAAGTTCGGTGGTTTGTTCATCTACCACAATCACCCATGAAGGCTGGAAATCCCTACTTTGAAGACTGAAACCCAAGATGCTTCCTGCCTAAATGTAAGATATTCTATTGTGCGGATTGCTTTGGTGCTTAAATGAATCCAAGGCAAAAGGTAAAAGGGTGCCATTCTTTGTGACATGGAGGAGTGTAATTTGCAAATTAATAAGTGTTGGCATTATTTATCAGAAAGGGCTGTTTATCTAAAATGGGCTGTTTGCTAAATTCATTAAAATGGATAACTAAGAGACAAAGCTGGGCCTGAGAACTGGAACCTGGGGAGTTTCCTCAAAAGCAGCATTTCTTCTTCTGCATGTAAACTCATTAAATATCTTGTGCTGAGGTTCTGGATCTTGAAATCCAAGTATCTGAATCAATGACACTCAAGACTTCAGGACCTGCAAAGTGTTCTCAGGAAATGGAGAATCACACATACAGAATAAATGCACAACTTACAATAACATCTGATGGTGCTTGAATTGTAAATGTGTGACCTGATACTGCCCTGAAATCGTTGGACAGCACAAAAAGCAATATATCACTGCTCACTGAAACCTTATTGCAAAAAACTGGATCAAAGAGGTTTAAATATTTGGCAAATAACACTGCCATCTCATTTACTCCTGAATGGAATGGGAAGAATTTTCTTCTCAGCCTCAGACCAGAAGTAACCATTAAGTTGCCTGCTGTGTGAAAGGCCACACACTGGGCTTTTCTCCCCTTGTAGGAGAACAGTGATGTTGTCCTTCATACTCTCCTATCAGATCATTTCTTCTCTTAAGGAGAAAGAAAAATATTGCTTTATTTCCAAGCAGTCTAAAAAACAGTAGGAAAGTCTCAATCTGGTTTACTAAAAGGCTTTCACTACTAACACTGAAATAAAATAATCTAAAGGAACTAGAAAGAGATGTGCTTAAATGGAAACTTCAGACACAAATTCTGTACTGGAATGGAACAGTTTTGGTCTGACAAGGTGAGAAGGGAGAACGAAATAGGTAACTGGTTTACAGAAATTAAGCAATGCTCCCCACTAAAAATAAAGCCCAGGGGAAAGGAGTGGCAAGGAGTGAAAAGTGTAAGAGGAGGTCAGTGATCATAGATTGGTCTTGGATTCTGTTCCTGTGGGTGAGTCACTTCTGTTCCTCCTAAGTTAATTTCCAAAGTGAAGCACACAAAGTAGATATGTTGCTTTCAAAATTAAATAAATATTTTTTAAACTCAGATGTGGCAAGCACAGTTCTCTCCTTCTCAGGATCTTTTATTGAGGTGCACAGAGAGAAATGAAAGAGAAAACAATTTATATTTATGCTCCTTGTTTTTCTCTTGTGGAATGTGTTTGGAGAATTGTTTACCCAGAGTGAGCACTTGGTTGGATCATGGTGGATTGTTTGGGCCTGATGGCCAATTGGATCCACCTGTGTCTTGACTCTGGCGAACAGGGTCACGAGTTGTTAGTGAGTTAGGTATGATAGAGAAAGTAGCATGTAGTATTTAGTATCCTCTTTTATATAGTATATTAATGTATTATAGCATAATTATAATAAAGAAATCATTCAGCCTTCTGAAATGGAGTTAGACATCATCATTCTTCCCACCGACATCTACAACACTCAGATAAAACTGAACTTCTAAATGAATAGCAAAAAAATTTGTAAAGTTATTGTTCCAAGAACAACTGAACTGAATAATTCCTTCCATCTTGTTCTCTCTTAGAGCTTGAGTGTCCTCTCAGCCCCTTTTTCAAAAGAGATTTATAATTGTGATTGTGTGCAAGTAGCTGTCTCTCTTGTTCACTGTGCATGTAAGCTACCTTATTATAACTTTAATTTTAAACCACATCAAATCCCTTTCTTATTTATTCATTATTTTTTCTTAGGATCAGTTCCATAAAACCCTTTCATATACAGCATAATCACAGTTAAGTCTTGTCCAAGAAATTCCCTGGCTGCCACAGCAATTGATTCTGAGTGCTGAGAGCTGAAATGCTTCAGCCCATATGAAACACACCTCTCTTTTTAACATACAAAAAACATTACTGAGAAAGTGAACACAAATACACCACCTGCCAAATCAAATCCTCAGTGAAGCCTTAACTATGAACAAAGAATTTTTATTAAGGCATCAAAATTGCAATGTTTTTTCTCAGAGGAGAATTTTGATTTAACCATTTTGGAAGTCTCTCTAAGACAAATCACATGAAGAACAAATCCTGTTCTTGTAACATGATAGTGAAATAGAGATTTTTGGAGTTCACTTGAGTTAACAAAATGAATTAAGCATTTAAATTTTAGCTTGTAGAATTATGTGTTGAATTTTAATATTTTACTTAAGAAACCTCTACCATGGTACAAAGAGCATAGGAAAATGCAAATTTCTGAAGCTTTTTGCATGAAGAACAATACCGGAGGAGACTGAGGATGCAAAGAACCCAGATAAAGAGGCTCCTCTGTCTCCAAGCCTATCAGACTTACTCAGATAAGCACCAGAGGACCAAAAGCACACGCACAAAGGAGAAAAGTTCAAAAGTTCAATCATGAGGAAGACCACAATCTTCAGCCCCAGAGATCACCGAGAGACCCCCCCCACATGACCACCACAGCAAACCACGCGTGCCCAGAAGGGCATGGACCTATTTAGCATGAGAGGCGAGGACAGGTGGGGCCAGGGGTTGAATATGCATGGAAAGGTTGTGTAATGTATTGCATATGGAACACCTTTGGGAATAAAGGTGTGGGTCAGACCAAGGCTCAGGGCACAAGATTTTGGAGAGGTATCTCACTTGTGCCAGGTGCTGACATACATACCCACTTCATAACTACACCAGGTTGTGGAGTCTATTTATTTATTCCACATATCGCTTCAATAGAAGGTCAGCAGCAGCAGTATTTGCAAGCATGGTAAGAACCTCATCCTTGATACAGCATCTTCCAGTCTGTCAGTGCCTCCAAATTTTATCAATATTCAGACACTCACTTCACTCTGAGCTGGTACAAATACCCAGCTGTATTCTTAGAACTGCTGAAGACACTGAATATTCTGAACCTCCTGCATTTGACTCACTGACAACTTCTACATGCTTGAATTTCATGTTTTGTCACTCTGTAATTTATAAATAACATGAAATGTGTAAGCCGTTATGTGCATAGCAGAATCATCAAAACTCTGAGTTTTGGTTTTTTAGCTTTTTTTTTTTTTTTTTTTAATCAAAACTAAAAATCTCCAAACATTTCCATTTTAAAAGCAAAATGTAAATATTACCCTGAAATTTGGGCCAGAGTTTGAAGAATTACTGCCCTCCAGTAATAACAACACCACTATACCACTATTTCAGCATTTCTGTGATAAAGCCCACATCAATTCTGATGTATTTGCACATGTGCCACCAGAACCTCCATGGGAAGTACAGAGCAAATTGCTAGAATGTCACACTGTTTCCAGTGGACATCTCATTTGTCATGACAATAAGGGAAGATAAATAATTTTCAAATAACCTTTTGTTGGAGTCTCTGCTTGCTCTGATATTGTAATTCACAGTGCCTTTTCACCTGTATTGGTTTGTAACACAGGTTGGGTAAGAGACAACTGCCTGCATGGAACAAGCAATACATACTTTAAAATAGCCTTTTAGGCACCCCAACATAAGAAAAGCAACATAAAACCATTATAAACTAATGACTACTGCCAAGAGTGCTAAAAGGTTCAAGGTGCTTTATGTATACAATAATTTCAGAATTGAAATATCAATCCTTCAGCTGGATAAACCGAATTGATTAGTTCAGTGATTTGAGGACTATCTTTAAAACATGCTACATTGTTATTCTGCCTTGGAGCTGACAGATAAAAGTAAATGCTTTAGAAAAATAAAATATAGCAATTTTTTTTTAATCTACTAACTCCATTTATTTTATACACCAGAAAAGAGACCACCTACCTTTCTTCCCCCTGTGTTTAGGCGAAGAGGAGTTAGGAAGGGATCAAAAATCATATGGCTGGTTTCAATATTGACAGGCGACTGTCTTTTCCCAACAGAGCAAAGATTCCAAGCTGAGTTCACCAAACCCCAAAAGGAGGGCACTGCAAAATATAAGAAAGTGCAAGTTTAATGGAAGTCTGGAAAGACTGGAGCAGTACATGCCAGGCAGGTGGCCAGGTAATTAAACTTGTCTGATTGTCTGCACACACACTTTGAAACTGAAAACAGGCAAATTCATCTTGCATTTGAAATTTAAAATTTCATACAACAAGACCAAAACATATGATTTCTTATAATTTTGTATCAGGAAAGAAGGTGGGTTACTTCTTTTCCTCTTAGTATAACCCCATGTTCAATAATAAACAGCTCTTTTGCTATTACAGAATATTTACTGAGCAATAGGAATGTGACTCACTAGTCCTTCTGCTAACTTTGCATACATTCCATGTGTCCTTGGACTGAAACTCTTCCATTCTATTCAACTTTCAAAAAAATACTTAAAATGCTTAGAAAATTAATTAAAACCCACAGAAATGTTGTAAGAGAAACACACACTGTGATACTGGAGAACAGACTGCTCTCTTGAGGTTCTAGCTATTTCTGTTCTGCTCACTCAAATCTTTCTTTAGATAAAGGTATGATACTACAAGGAGGAAACACTGACTGTGGATAAACTGAGTTACTTCCTGCATTTTCTAACTGGAAAAAAATGTGTTGTAACTACATATTACTGCATATCAGAGAACTGCAGCTGAGGGTCGCATTGCATCTCATCTGCAATTTACAGACAAGATCAACCTGGACTTCTCTTTGGCTACTGAAAACCTTTCTGTAAATGAGTGGAGTGCAATTACAAGATACACAAAGGACATAATTTAGATTTATGTCTGAAACTTTGACCTTTTCAGAATTGTTCTGTAGTTTTGTGTAGCAGCTGGAAATTTTGCAATCTTCTTGTGAGATTTTTTTGGCTCAATTTTTTTCTTTTTACACGTTGTTAAAAGATTTCATAGCCTTTAAACCTCAAAACATTCTTCTGATGCCTAAACCATGTGTGACAAAGCCTCCAAACCCAGACTGGGGAAGACTGGGGCCCTGGGGCAGGAGCACAGGTGCTTTGCTTGGTGGGTGGAGCTGAAAACAACCCACCTGGGCCATAAAAAGCTTTTTTGTTGCTGCGGTTAGTTGGATGCAGGACTTTGTAGTGTGAATGTTTGCTCCTGATTGCAATTTTTGGCTACTCTAGTGGGAGCTATAAAGAATTTTGACTGGATTTGAACCTCATTTACATTGGGTTTAACACATTGAGAGGATATTCCTTGGACGGGAGAAAGGTGGAAAATATCTTCTGAATAATGTAGCCCTAGGGCAAGGTTGATCTTGGTATTTTCCTTATGTGTTTTATACAACTCAGGTTTTTTTGCCTTCAAAGTTTGAGTGTATGTAGGTGTAAAACTTTGGCTGGCTTAACCTATATTTCATGTCACTTTTTCCAAAACATTAAACTTTCTGGGGAATTCTTAGGTTACTGCTTGCACAGCAAAACTTCCTTGTAAGTGTCTGTGCAGGAGTGATGTAAAGTGTTTTGCAGCTGGGTGGTGCAGGCAGCGGGGAAAACTGTGGCTCGTGCCTTTCGCCGCACGCAGGTGGCGGTGAGTGGTGGGGACGAGCGCAGGCAGTGCCAATCCATGGGCTTCCCCGGCTCAGACAGTGCCTGTGTAGCTGCTGGCGGCAATTTAGAAGCTGCGTGGTTTTGCACACATGCGTTTTTTGCATCTTGCCTCAGAGGTGGGGAGAGGGGAAAAACGGCAGACACTTCCCTAGATTAGCTGTGAAAATTGAAGTGCTTTCAGTTTCTGTTTGTGCTTTGTTGTGAAGGAAGGTAGATTAAGTTGCGTAGACTGTGTTTTAACATCAGAATGGGCTTTCTGCGCAAAAGAGGGGACATTTGTACCCAAGTTCGAAATACTTAGGTAGTGGAAATGTTAACGTTTCCAGAGAACAGTTAATAAAGTTTCTTTGCTGGTTGTCTTTCCATTTCCCTCAGTTTACCCAGCAGAATGTAAATTCTGTCTCTGCCCAGGACAAAATTGGAGAACTGCTAACATCCAAAATAGAACAAGGAGAAAAAACAGTGTCCAAATTTCTCCTGGTGCTCCTTTTAATTCGAAAAGAATTGATTAAGAAGGAAGTGAAGGGATGGCCACAGTAAGCTACCCCTCCTCCCTGACCCTGAGACAGATGCACAAGGCACCCCAAGAAATA
The DNA here is from genome assembly GCF_026979565.1 of Vidua chalybeata. Classification (NCBI taxonomy): domain Eukaryota; kingdom Metazoa; phylum Chordata; class Aves; order Passeriformes; family Viduidae; genus Vidua; species Vidua chalybeata. Next base: position 12,108,875 of record NC_071548.1, on the reverse strand, counting down.
CAGGGCTCCTGGCACAGCCATTGTTTCCCTGGCCTCCTGCTTCCTGCTCAGCACGCTGGTATCGAAGCAGTTCGACCCCCCCCCGTGTGGGAATAATGCACTCTGACTCCACATTGCAGAAGACTGAATAAATTGCTTTTATTAAGCTAAATTATATTACATTAATTCTATACTATACTATAACTATATCATACTAAAAAGATACTAAAGAAAAATCCGTGACTGTCTCCAGACACAGTCACGACACAGCCTTGACCCAATTGGCCAGTCAATCCAAACAACCATCACCGGTGTCCAATTAACAAATCACTCTTCCGTAAACAATCTCCATAACACATTCCACATGTGCCAAACAACAGGAGCAGTGAAAAGAGATAAGAATTGTTTTCTTCTTTCTCTGAGCTTTCTCACTGCATCTCACAGCTTCCCAGGAAAAATCCTGGGAGAGAGAATCATGTCTCTCTCTGTTCAGAGAATGTGAATAGCACACCCTGGCTCTGGCAGTTGTGTGCAGGCTGACGGACCACCTTCCTTGCACCCCTTTAACCCAGATGCTACTCCCAAATTTCGTGTTACCCTCCCATCCCCACAATGGCAGTGGCCACATGGCCGGTATCCAAGATGGTGCTGACCATGTGGCTGGGATCCAAGATGGCAGTGGCCAAGTGACAGGCTCTCCATCTTACCTCTCTTCTTCCCACAATCCCTTTTGCCCGCCTATCCCCTCCTCCATCCCTTTCCAGTCCCATAACGCTTTCCTTCCCTTGGACACCCCTTCCCCTTCCTCCATGTTCCTGCCCTGCGTGACGTCATCCTGCAACCCTGCTCCTGGATGTTGCAATCTTGGTTCCCATGGTTGCACCACCTCCCTGCATAGCTCTACCCCCCTCCCTGTTCCTGTTTCCCATGACCTTCCCCCCCCCGCCCACCCTGGTTCCCACAGGAGTGGAGCTGGGGGGGAGTGGGCCCTGCCCAGTTCCCACAGGGGTGGGGCTGACGGAGGGGGTGGTCCCCTGTCCAGTTTCCGCGGTGGTGGGGCTGGGGAAGGGGGTGGGCACCTTCCTGGTTCCCACGGGGGGAGTGCCCCTACTGCCAGGTCCCACAGGAGTGGGGCCAAAAGCAGAAACCCTGGGGATCAAAACTGGGGGGAGGAAACCATACCCTCAGCCGCTCCTGTCTCATATACTGGTAAGGGAAACGGAAGTAGAAACTATCAGCCTTTCTCTTACCAAAGCAAAAGAGAATTATGCAAGACCCAAAAAGAATTTGGCCAAGACAGTGAAATCTTTAAAGGCATGATGAGAGACACTTTAACATCCCTTGAACTGGTTCTGGCTGACCTCCAAGATCTTTTACGGTGCCTCCTTACCCCATCAGAGTTAGATGTATGGGAAAGTACCTGGAAGAGATCCCTGAGGGGATTCCTACAGAGTTGTATAGCACTAAATAGTTTATTTAGGTGTTGTTTGGCACTGAGTTTGGTATTTTGCACTAAACAGTATGTTTGTATCCTCATGGGATTCTCCTCTCACATCACATGGTCTTCCCCTCTCCCCTAAGCCCCAGTGGTGGTGGTTTTTCCCTCATCTACTCATCCCCTTGCTCTCTCCTCACTTGTATCCCATTAGCTGTGGTCCCTTGCCTCTGCCCCCTTCCCCTGGGTTTAAAATCTCCCATCATCAGGCATTTGCTCTCTTGTCCCTCTGGGACACTGTCTTCTTTCCCAGGCGGCTCCTATCCAGAATAAACTGGGACTCTCGTCCCGAGAGGAAAGAGCACCTCCAGCGTTTTACTTTTGTCCTTGTGAGATTGAGAGGGGCCAGGGGTCCAGAGCTAGCCGGATCGGACCCCAAAGGCCCCAGGGTCAATCTTACAGCTGGCGCCCACGTGGTCTCATCTCCCGTGAGGTCTGAGACACCACACAGCAGCTCGTAATCCACCTGTGGATTTCACAAGCTTTTGGACTGTCAGCTTTCTCGGAGGTTCCAGCCAGTTTTTGGACGGCGGAAAATCATGAGGGAGGGACCGGCAGCCTGTCCAGCCCAAGACAGGTCGGTCTCTGGACAGAGGACTTCCTTACAGTGTTCTAGCCAACCCAGGTCCCCAGGAAGGGTTGAGTATACCCCGCAAGTGGTAGTGGGACCCCAAAGTAATCCCCGGGTGGTGGGGATTAGTTCCCAGTGTGGGGGAAGGGTACAAGCCTGATGTGGAGGGGTTTTTGTGTACAGGCAGCTCCTGGCGGCAGTGCAGCACCGGTGGCATGGGTCTGTGCAGTGTGGTGCTGGCGGAGTGGCTCTGAGTGCGAGCGGTTTCCGCACAGGCGACGCCGGCTCTGTGGCACAGCGGTTTCGGTTTTTCCGCGGTGCGCGGATGGTGGCAGCTCCCCGGCGGGGCACAGGCAGCACAGGGAGAAACCGTAGCTTCTGCTTTCTTACCGCACATGAGTGGTGGGGACTGGCGTGGGCAGCGCTGATCTGCAGCTTGCCACGCGGTGCAGGAGAGCCTGGCAGCTGCCGGCGGCGATATTGAAAGCTGCGCAGTTTTGCACGCAAGTGGTTTTGCTCTTACCTTTCACTTAGGGGAGAGAAAACTGCTGACATTTTCCCTAGTTTGGCTGTGGGCATTGTTGCACTTTCAGTTTCTGTTTGTGCTGGTTGTAAGGAAGGTAGATACAAGTGTGCAGGAAGAAAATAAATCAGAAATGGGTGCAAAGTTTTCTGCAACAGAGAGAAGGACATGCGAGGCATCCCAAGAAATGCAGGGTACCTGGCACAGCCACTGTTTCCCTGGTCTCCCGCCTCCCGCTCAGTACCCTGGCTCTGGCAGTTGTGTGCAAGTTGACAGAGCAACTTCCCTGCACCCCTTTAACCTGCTTCCCCAATTTCATGTTGTGACCCCCCCCATCCCCAAAATGGCGGCAACCACATGGTCAGGGGCCAGGATGGTGGTGGCCACGTGGCGGGCCCTCCTGATTACCCTTATTCTTCCCATAACCCCTTTCATCCACTTATCCCCTCCCCCAACCCCTTCTGGTCCCACAACCCCTTCTGGTCCTTCCTCTGGACACTCCCCCCCCCCCTGCCCCTGGTTCCCATGGTTGCTCCACCTCCCCACACAGCTCTACCCCCCTGCCTGTTCCTAGTTCCCATGCCCCTCCCCGTCCGGGTCCCACAGGGGTGGGGCCGAGTGGTGGGGGGTGGGCCCTTGCCTAGTTCCCACAGGGGTGGGGCCTGGGGAGGGGAGTGGATCCCCGCCCAGTTACCGTGGGGTGGGGGGTGGACCCCTGCCCACTCCCCAAGGGGCTGGGACCAGGGTGGGGGGTGGTCCCTTGTCCAGTGACCACATGGGTGGGACTGGGGGAGGGGGTGGTCCCCCTGCTGGTTTGCATGGAGGGGGTGGTCCCCCTGCCAGGACCCACGGGGGTGGGGCTGAAAGGAAAAACCCTGGGGATCAAAACCAGGGGGAGGAAGCAATTCCCTCAGTGGCTCCTGTCTTATATACTGGTGGTAGAAGCAGCCCTAGAAACTATCAGCCCTTCTCCTACCAAAAAAATAGGGAGTTATGTAAAAGTCAGTTAGATTTTGGTAGACACAGTGAAATTTTTAGAAGCATGATAAGAGCCACTTTAACATCCTTTGAATTTGTTCCTATTAACCTCCGAGATCTTTTCCGGTGCCTGCTTACCCAGTCAGAGTTTGATCTATGGGAAAGCTCTTGGAAGAGATCCCTGGTGGGACTCCTGGTAGAACTTCAGCAAAGCACCCAGGGTGCAAAAGATTTAGGAAATAAAGACATCACCTATGAACATCTATGTGGCAAAGGGGAGTGGGCTAACCCTGAGGACCAAGCTCGGATGTTATCTAAATTTGCCCTAGATAAAATCCCAAAAGGTGCAGAAAAGGCTTTTAACCAGCTACCAACTGTTGAAGTTAGGGGTAGTTACCTTAATATTAAACAGTCTTCAGAGGGTTTCCTGCAGTTTGTTGACCGGCTCCATGCACGGATAAGAGAGACAAGTACCAGACCCAGCGACACAGGCAGAGTTGATTAAGAAGATGACTCAGAGAAATACCAACAAGGTCTGCCACAGGGTGCTCCTGGGACTGCCGCTCGACCCTCCACCTATGCTACCACAGATAACTGAAGCGTGTGCTAGGAAGGCAGAGCTGTTTGATGCACAAGAAGTGACACCAAGGTCAACAAACTCAAGGACTGTGGCAGCTCCGTCTCCAGGAGTCAGGAGGCAACAGATGTCACCAGAGCAGTTTCAACATGTCATTTGCTTCCACTGCAAGAACCCACGACACTTTGCCCAAAACTGCCCCCAAAGTCAGCAGCAGAAAAAGAAGACCTTCAAACACAAAAACTAGGACCAGAGCGTGAGCCTGCCCTGTGCCACGATATAAATGCAGTGGGCTCCACAAGGGGGAAAACCTCCCTCAAAACAGAAAAGGGGGAGGAAGGGAGGTTGTGGATATTCTCAGCTCAGTCAGAAAGAAAGAGAAAAGTTTTCTAACCAGGCGAGAGCCTGGGAAGCAGTTGGGAAAGAATGTAAATAATTCTCTAATCTATCTTGTTATTCACATTGTTTATAGATATGTTCTGCCACTGTGCATCATTCACTGCACACCAATGGTGTGACATGTTTTTACTCTAAGACCAATGAAATTAGTCTTCTCTATATATACAGCGGTGCATTTGAAATAAAGAGAATTCATTTTCTTTGCCTTCTGATTTGCAGTTCTCTGTTCCCATCCTGCTCAACGGCGTCAGGAGGTGGGATGTGGGACAGCAAAAGAAATGTTCACATAATAAAATCTGGCGGCCTCAAAAGCGTTTCAAGCTTGTAACCACCAAAGCCTTTCTTTTCAGGTCTACTCATTGGACAGTCATTGGAGTGGACCTGCGGGAGGACTCACGGGACTTGACAATAGATCACACAGGACTGGACAGTGAATACTTTGTTACTGGGGACACCTCACACAGACGTGGATATTGAGGTGGCTCCCATGACCTAGCTTCATTCTATACCTAACATTCTCCTGGCGCGCTGCCCTCAGCCACCCTTCTATTTGGCCAAAGGGCAAATCATCACCCAGGCCATTCCCATTCCAGCAGAAATCCCAGTAGATGACAAAGCACCTGGCATTTACTGGGCAGAAATGGTTGGCGAGGACAAACCCATTATGGGGTACAACCTAACCCGTGGAACAGACCATCTCCATGTGGGTGGATGTGACAATCATACCCGAAAGGATGTGGCTGTCACATTGGGACTTGCAACCCGTGGCTGGCAAAATCCAAGGTGTAGGAGGAGTCACATTGGCAAAAATCTCTAAAAGCATTGTACAAATTGAGAGGCTGGACGGAAAATTGGCGTGTGTCCTTCCGTTTGTCACTGACTACAAAGCTCCCGTGTGGGGGAGAGACACCATGTCCCAGTGGGGAGTCAAACTAGTTACCCCTAAGACACCCCAGGATTTTTAGAGGCGGACACTGTGGAGTGCCCTACCCACAAGTTAACATGGCTGGAAGATACCAGAGTCTGGGTAAATCAGTGGCCACTCAGCAAGGAAAAGTTTAAGGTGCTCAAGGAGCTCGTAGAAGAACAATTGGCCAAAGGCCACATAGAAGAGACCACCAGCCCTTGGAATTCCCTGGTCTTTGTGATAAAAAAGCCAGGGAAGGATAAGTGGTGACTCCTCCATGATCTTCAGGAAATAAACAAAGTAATTGAGGACATGGGGTCACTCCAACCAGGGATGCCTTCCCCAGTGATACTTCCCTGAAAATGGCAATTGGCTGTCCTGGACACCAAGGACTGTTTCTTCCAAATTCCCCTACAGTCAGAAGATGCCCCATGGTTTGCCTTCTCTGTTCCTACCATCAATCGAGAAGCCCCAATGAAGCACTACCACTGGAAAGTATTGCCTCAGGGCATGAAATACAGTCCTTTCATCTGCCAGTGGTATGTGACTTCATTGCTGTCTCCGGTGTGCACCCAAAAATGGGAAGCCATCATCCTCCACTTACACGGATGACGTGCTTGTGTGCACCCCCGATGACACTACACTCCAACACACACTTGACCTAGTGGTTAAAGTTTTAACCTCTGCTAGATTCCTGTGGGATGGGTTCCTGCTCTCCCTTGGGAGGCAGCAACAGTGTAGAAAAAGGTTGCCAACCAACTGCTGCTCTCCACCCCAGAAGAGCTGTCAATCAATGTTTAGCATACTCCCCAGTTCCAGAAAGTTCAGTTATTCCGTTACCCCCATTGGCTCCTGTTAGAATACCACTCCTCCTCTGTACCCCGATTAGTTCTCTGTATGTCACCCCACTCTGTCTCCCCCCCTTTACCCATTGCCCGTTGGCTGTCTTGTACCCTAACCACACCCACTTCTTTGCCCTTAATATCCAGCCCTGCCTTTCCTCGGGGCTTCCGGAGTTCGCTCCCTTCTGGAGAGTTTGTGTCCCTCGTTTCACCCTCCTGTTCCTGCGACACTCCTGAAATAAAGCCTCTAGGAATAAAGCCACTTCGGAGCCCTCTCGTCCTTACGGTGGAGCTATCCGGGTCCCGCCACATCCTCCCCGTGGACCAGTCCTCTGAGGGTTTTCCCCCAGACAGGCTGGGCACCTGGGTGAAGCCCGGAGGACTTGTATTTTAATACAGATTCCAACTGCAGGAAGAGAAAAAGTTCAAAGGATGCCACCTTGGAAGTATCTGGGCTTGGAGATCACTGCATGGGCCATTGTTCTGCAGAAATTGGAAATTAATAGTGATCCCAAAACCCAAGTATATCTCCATTCCCTGTGTGGGTCTTTGAAATGGGTCAGGCCCTGGCTACGTCTTACCAACAAGGACCTAGATCCCCTCCTGAATTTATTGAAAGGGGAGACAGAGCTAGTTTCTCCCAGGGAACTGACCCCAGAGGCAAAAACTGCAATCCAAAAAGCACAGAAAGCTGTGGCCAAGAGGCAGGCTCATCGTTATCAGTCCAAGCTGCCTTTCAAATTCATTGTCCTGGCAAAACTACCACACTTACATGGCCTGATATTCCAATGGATTGAAGGGAAGAAGGATTCACTCTCAATCATAGAGTGGGTTTTCCTCTCCCACCAGCAATCCAAAACCATCACACAGCTACAAGAGCTAATAGCTCAGTTGATTTGGAAAGCCAAGATGAGACTGTGTGAGCTGGCTGGTTGTGACTTTAGGTGTATTCACCTCCCCATCAAACTTTCTAAGGAGGGAAGGAACTGTTCTGAGAGGTTGACCAAAGAGATGTTCGAGCACCTGCTCCAGAACAATGCCAACCTCCAATTATCTCTGTACAGCTACAGTGGACAAATAGCAGTCCACGCCCGGTCACACAGGCTGTTTAATGAAGAATTCCACCTCAATCCTCCTGAGAAAAGGAGTTCATAGACCACTCAAAGCTCTTACAGTGTTCACTGATTCATCCGGGGCATCCCACAAGTTGGTGATAATTTGGCGAAATCCCCAGACTCAGCATTGGGAAGCTGATGCTGAGTTTGTGGAGGGGTCACCCCAGGTCACCGATCTGGCTGCACTTGTAGGAGCCTTTGAGAAATTCTTGGAGCCAATTAATTTGGTCACCGACTCAGCCTACATGGCAGGAGTAGTGTCCAGGGCAGAGCAGGCAGTTCTCAAAGACATCGAAAACTAGCATCTCTTTAGGTTGCTTTCAAAACTAATGTATTTAGTTTCACATCGAGACCATCTGTTCTGTGTAATGCATGTGAGGTCACATAACAATTTGCCAAGCAAAATCACAGAAAGTAATTGCAAAGCAGATTCCCTTGTCACCCCAGCAGAAATGGCACACCTTCCAGATGTCTTCCAACAAGCAAAGCTAAGTCACCAGCAATACCATCAGAATGTGCCTAATCTGTGTCTAATCCATCAGTTCCAACTAGCACGGAGTCAGGCTTGAACCATTGTGGCTACCTGTCCCAGTTGCCAACTACAGGCCATGCCATCGCTGGGTATTGGGGTTAACCCCCGAGGCCTTGGAAGCTGTGAAGTGTGGCAAACAGGCATCACACATATTCCTAGTTTTGGTCACCTTAAATATGTACATGTCAGCATAGACACATATTCAGGTGCGGTTTATGCCTTTGCCCATGCAGAGGAAAGGGCTGCGCATGCCAAACAACACCTGGTGCAAACCTTTTCAGTGCTGGGGATCTCTAGAGAAATTCACACACTGACAATGGCCCAGCATATGCATCAAAGGAGTTCCTAGAGTTTGTCCAGCAGTGGGGAATGGAGCATAAGACAGGCATTCCCCACTCCCCCACAGGTCAAGCTGTGATTGAGCGTGCCCACCAGATGCTCAAACAAGTCCTGGCTAGGCAGAGCAGTTCAACAGCATGGATGTCATCACAATAAAAGCTCTGCAAAGCCCTGTTTACAATTAATTTCCTGAATTGTTCATTTGAAAATATGAGTCCTCCGGTGGAACATCACTTTCACAGTAATAATCAGTTTGTCACAGTGTCCACCAGCCCTAATTAAGGACACAGAAACTTGGGAAACCAAAGGTCCTTTTGAGCTTGTTACCTGGAGGTGTGGCTACACGTGCATATCTACCACCGCAGGCCCACATTGGATACCCCAAAAGTGGGTAAAACCTTTCATCCCCAAAAATCCAACACCAGCAGAAGGGGATAAAAAACAAGCAGCTGTTGCTTCAAAAAGACGACACTGCCAGAAAAAGGAGAGAAAACCTTCCTAAGAAATCTGGTTACATTCCAACAGACCCCTGACTTTTAATATGTTTTAAAAATGTTTATTTTAACTTTTTATAAAAAACATACCTTCCACTCAACCTCGCAATGGGCCCTGTCCAAGTTGTCATCCTGTTCATGCTGAGCAGTCTGACAGCCACGTGGATCATCCCTCAGCCAAAACATCTGGGTGACCCTGGCACAGATGGTCCAACAAGAAAATATATGCCTGTCTACTGCAGCAGCAAGAGACCCTATGTCTACTTGCCTGGTATGGATTCCATTACAAGCTGGAGAGTATCCAGCCAGCTTTGACACCTATGCCTGACCCAGGTCCCACATTGCACCATCCAACAACACAAAACCCATCAACAGCGGGCTGTAATGATCAAGAACCCCATAGAGGAGTGGCTACCAAAATTGCTCAGAGCCATTCAGGAACCCCAAGAATTAGAGCATTTGGGTTCCTCCCCAGCACCATACTGCATTCACTTTATATTCAGCCCATTATCTAACACTAAACCCTTTAACAACCTACTGCAATATAGAGAAGAGTTCACTGCCAAAAAGTGGTGTAATATTTTAAGCCACGTTACAGTAGATAATCCATACCATTCACATCCCAAAAACCTCCCTAAGGGTCTTTTTCTAATTTGTGGAGATCGGGCATGGGCAGGAATCCCATCTCGGCTTTTAGGAGGGCCACGTACCATCGGGCGGTTGTCCCTGTTGGCACCCAACCAAACCTTGATTGGTGAATGGACTTGAAAAAACAATTCGGCCAACAAAATTCAAAAGAGAAGTGCTGACAATTTAGACCCAAATTGCAATTCAGAAATTTTTAATTGGGTCAAGTCAAAAAGAATTGCTGTATCCCTGTTCCTGCCATGGGTCGCAGCAGCCAAAGCTCTAGGTGAATTGGGCAACCTAGAGTGCTGGGTGATCAAACAAGCGAATTTGACGTCCACTGCCATCAGCTCCCTCCTAGAGGACGAGGAGATTACCAGGCAGGCCACACTCCAAAATCGTGCAGCCATAGACTTCCTCCTGCTGCTGCATGGACACAAATGCCAGGAATTAGAAGGACTTTGTTGCCTGAACTTAACCTTGAAAGCACTCAACATCTCAACATCCACACAGCTCTCCGAGAAATGAAAAGCTTGATCAGACAAGTAAAGCAAGAATCCAAAGACTGGTTCTGCAGACTGGTCAAGAGCTGGGGACTCTTGGGGTGGTGGACTTCAATAGTTAAAACAATTCTGTTGTTTTTTGTTGTTATTTTCCTAACTGTGTTAGCACTCAGAGTCGTATGTTGCTTTACTTTAAAAGCCATTAATAGTTTAATTCCTGCTACCTCAGAACTCAACCGCACAGTTTGTGTACCAAAGGCAACCTAACTGGCCTGCAAATCATAAGTGGTGGACAAATTCATATTCTGAATCAGAATAGGCCCAACACCTCTTTTTTAAAAATTTGTTTTAGCAGAAATGGGGGAGCTGTTGTATTGCACTGAGTAGTTTATTTAGTTATTATTTTGCACTGGGTGGGGTTTGTTATATTGCACTGAGTAGTTTGTTTTGTATCACACGGTTTGCTCCATATTTCCCTCCAAAGTCCTGTGGTGGTGATCTTCCCCTGGGTTAGTTCTTCCCTTCGTCCCTCCCATCAGTTGTATCTGTATGCAGATACATACAACTGCATGGCTGTAGCTACTGGCTGTAGCTACTGGCTGTAGCTCCTCTCCTCTGCCCCTCTCCCCCAAGAGGCAGACTCCCTTTTTCTTCTCCTGGACACCTCCTTTCTTCTCCTGGACGTTCCTGGGCCCCTATTCTTCCCTGGAGTGGTTCTACAATAAAGTTGTGTGACTTTCATCCTGAGAAGGAAGAGCCCCTCCCGTCTTTTGCTTTTGTCCTTGTCGGTGAAGCTGGGGTCCAGAGCTAGCCAAACAGATCCCCCATGAGGCCAATAACCCAACAACTATGTGCTACTAACACCTTAAATTTGCTGGTGACTTATTTTTTTTTTAACATCTGAGACAGACAATCAAATCAGCAACTCCATTTAGGATATACTGCATGAAAATCTCAGAGGAGGAGTGATGGTGGAATGCTTCACAGCAATGGGAAACCAATGATCAGGGAACAGCATCCAAAATAGGTGGAATTGCAGATGTCAGTAGGCTTTTATTTGAGTAACAAACCCTGTGTGCCACCCCAAAGAAGGTCAGATGGAAAGCCCCTAAAATAAGTGAAACTCTGTGGGATTTGAAAAATAAATAGGCAGTATGGTCTTAAAAAGTTTTTTGGCTCTATTTACCCTCCCAGTCAATTCCCACTTCCGCTGTGGACTTAGAAGCTTAGAGAAGTTCACAGAATATACTATACAATAGTGCTAATGCTCTGAAATTGAATAAAATAAGTGTAGTGTAATTAAATCTAAGCCATCTCACAACTAGTTGTGCTTTTTCTGAAAAGAAATACCATAGCAGCTCACTTCAGCTTTTGTAAGACAGAAAATCCCTTTTATACAGAGGCCTAAAATAAAAGTTTAGGTTAATTGAGAGAGCATGGTTTCCCTTGATTAATCTCCCTGTTGTGTTATTTGTGTTATTTAAAAAAAAAATGAATTAATGAAACTGTAGAGCTGTAGAATCAAGGGGGGGAAATATTGCATGGGGAATCTGTTGCTTCAATAATATCTAGTACTACTTGAAAAAAGCCCCAACATTCTGGTCAGAAATATTCCTGGAATTGGTAAAAAACAAGTCTTTGGCAAGTTTTTAAAATAAATAAAAAACCTAGACAATGGTAAATGCAATAAAACAGCAAACCAAACACATCAGCCCATTATCTTCAAGTTGATAGCAAAACAATTTATGATGCAAGTGGGATTGACCCAGAAAAGCTGCACTGGAAAAGAACTGCTAGTAGGGGTTGTTTTATAACATTATTTCCGGTTTCTGACAGGAAACCCTGCATTCTGCGCTGTGCCTGTCACAACAGCCTGGAACTTGAGGAGAGGGAGCTGTAGAGTTGTGGCATTGCCTTGCAAAGGTCACAGCTGTCATCAGACATGTGAGTCTAAGCTGAAATCTTTGATTCCTCTCTAAACACCCCAGACTGGAGCTCCAGGACCTCTCCAGTCCTGCTGCTATTTCTGGGCACACAAAGAGAAAAGTTCCCCACTGCTGCACTCACCACACAGATCAGAGTGATTCTACTGGTGCTTCAGCCCAAGGTTAATTAAGATGAGTCACTTAGGAATGCACACCTAAGTTGACTAGAGGATGGTGATATTAAGCAATATTAATGTCTGATTACATTTAATGAAAGTAATTAGTGCTGCTGCTTAGATGCCCAAAGTGATCTAAAAGTATTCAGAACTGTAATAGAAAAATCTAAGAAGATTCACGTAGGAAGCCAAGGCTTAAATTAAACACAGGTACTGAATTAACTGTTAAGTCTGAAGAAATCAGGTGTATGAATGTAGGAAAACATACAGTCATCATTTTTTATTCCAGCTTAACTAGCAGACAAGGCTCTACTTGGGCTTAAGTTATTAATGAAACAGTATCTCCTTTCCCATAATTATGTTGTATTTCCATAACAATCTACTCATGTGTGAAATATGCTGCTTTTTGGTGTATGGAACTCTGAAGCATTTTAGACAGTTCCTGTACTGTACAGGAGCTACTGTGACTCTCTAGTTTGCATGCAGGCCAAATACCAACTCAAAATATCATTTAACAAGGTGCTCCAGCTCCTGGTTATTGTACCCAAAGCTTGAATATAGTGATTGTGTCATCTCTGCTTCCTCTATAAATCCTCCTAAACGTGCACTGCTTGGGAGCTGAGTTGTTGCAAACATATTTCACAGACATCAGATCACAAGTTTGTGTCTGATCAATGTCTTCAACCTTCTCCTAACAGAAAATTCAGTGTTTATATCCTCTGTATGCTGGCACACTATGGACAACAGCTTTGTGTGTGTGTGTGTGTGTGTTATATGGTGAGGTAGATTACTTACATTTTCTACCTGTGCAGGAATCTCTGACTTCTTTATTTAATCTGTATCTTATTACAGCTGCTCTCTTTTCAACTTACTGGGAACAATTTATATTGAGATAGATGAAGATGCTTCAGTAGCAGCATGACACGAAATGATGAGGGATTTTGATGGTGTTTTCAAACCTATGCTAAACAGCAGTGAAACAAAAGCAGCTAAAAGAATAATGGAAGGATTGAGAGCTATTCTGGTGATGAGTACCCAGGATTTGCTGAAATAAATATAAGCCTTCCCTCTCCAGAGGAAAGCAATGAGAGAAAGGTGTCTCAGAAGGATGTCCTTCCATAGGGACAGCAAACTTGCAGATAAGCAGAATGGTATTGCCTGCAGGGAACAGTCTGCACTTGTGCTGAGAGGAGCCAACAGTTTTCCCAGGAGGGCGTTAGAGACAGTCCGAAGTTTCCTTCATTTGCCTCACGACCATCGTAAGGTCCCTGAAGACCCCTGACAGGAGTTCTGGCCTGGCTGAGGTGGATGCGGACGCTTGCCAAGTGACTGTTAGCAGGTGCACTCGCTGTGCTTCTACAGAACGTTGCATTCAAACAGGCTGTTTGCCTTTTTTGCACTTTTGGGATTGGTTAACGAACCATCACGACACCCCGCACGAGCGGATCGTGACATAAAATTGGCGTCATGGACAGGATTTCTGTCTAGACAGAAGGCTGCAGGTTAAAAGGCACCCACATTGTCTTTGGAAATTCACAAAGGATCTCTTAGTCCAAAAGGCGGGACACTGTTGTTTTTTTGTTGTTGTGTGTGTGAATTTTGACTGCTTGGTGTAGTGAAGAGACAACCAGATATTTGTACTGAAGGAGTACCTCCCAAGCAGCTTCGGTCTCTTCACCCACCCAGGGAAGCGAAGGAAGTCACAGCGAAGGCTGTGTGGTTTGTGTAACTTAAGTTTGTACCTCCCTGTCGTGGTTTTGGTCCCTTCACAAAATGAATGATAAGCTTAATGATAAAGCTAAAGTTGGATTTTATGCTCTACTAGCTAAACACAATGCCAAAACTTCTCCAGGAGGAGAGGAATGGGCACAAAGTAACTGGTTTAATTTGGAAAATGTGGTTGATAGAGTATGTTATTCACAACATGAAACAAAATTTAAACTGGGCAAAAATAAAACTATCTTATGCTCAGTTTTGGGAGCTTGTCTTACGGCAGCTGTAGAAACTTGCTTTAAGCGAAGAAATGAGGAAAATGCTATAATAGAGTCCCTTCAAAACCTAGTTGAAATTTTGCAAGAACAATTAGATGAAGAAAAGAATAAACATCATTTATTACAAGCTGCCTTGAAAGAGGAACATGTTATAAATTCACAGAATGCTGGTTTCTCAAAAGAGACAGAGGAGAAGGAAACTCCTCACATTAATCAAAATTACCCTCAAAAAGAATTAGCTCTGATGAAAAATTGTGGGGAACACTGCTGTCCTAGCTTGAGACCTTTAATTAAAACAGAATACAACTATATCAATGATGAATATTTTGACCCACACAAAACCACTAAAGAAATCCCATACACTGCTACTGAATTAGCTAAATTAAAGGAGTACGGGTGTCTCCCTCATGAAACTGAGACAGAATACATATTACGAGTGTCTCTTACCTGGGGAGATCAAATTCATTTGTCAGAACAAGAAGTCAGTGGGACATGGGTTGTTTTTAACAATGGGAGACCCTCTAGCCCTACTTGGTACCCCTGACCAACCCCTGGCAAACATTCACAAAGCTGCCTGCTTGCAAATGATACATGAAAGAAAATTAACTACAGGCTATGAATCACCAATGCAATTACCTGTAAAGCCTGAAATTATGGCCCCTTTAATTTGAGGGCTTCCAGAAACACTCAAACCTACAGTGATTTTCCTTCAAAAAACCATAGCAGCTATATCTCCTGTGGAAAGACCAGATAGATTTCCTAGTAACCAGAATGACCCTTTATGACTTGCTGAGAAAAGGGGTGAAATGGGATTAGACTCTGTCTCAGGACAAAGCATTGCAGCAATTGCTGATTTTTGAAGCAACAGCTCATCAAGCACTGGGCCCTATCCATCCTACAGATCCTTTCCAGGTGCAATGGGGATTTGCCTCCTCAGGGCTGTCAGTGCACATATGGCAGCGGGGTCCTGAGGGTCCGACAAGGCCTGTTGGTTTTGATTCTCATGGTTTCAAAGACACTGCTGCCTGGGAAAAAGGATTGTTTGTAGTTATCTTAGCTCTCATAGAAGTGGAAAAAATTGCACAACAGCCAATAGTATTAAGAGGCCCTTTCAATGTTATTAAGACAGTCACTACTGGGACCCCTGCTCCTGATGGGGTGGCCCAGAGGGCCTCAGTCAGGAAGCGGTATGCTCAGATTGAACATTACTGTAACTTTTTCTCAATAACAGAAGGAGCTGTAAAAATTTTAGCAATACAAGAAACTGAAAGCTTGGACAGCAGCCCTGACAAACCTGCCTCTCTAATCAAAATAGCCCCTCCTTTCTCCCCTGAACAATCAGCAAGTTCTTGGTTCACTGATGCCTCTGCCAAACCAGAGGGAAAGGTATGGAGATACAGGGCAGCAGCCCTCCACATTTCCTCTGGTGAACTAATTATTACTGAGGGAGAAAGCAGTGCTCAGGTAGGGGAGCTGACAGCTGTTTAGAGTGTTTTCCAACATGGGGCACAGAATACCTCTCTTGTTTGTATCTACACTGACTCCTATGCTGTACAGCAAATGATCCTAATAACTCAACACATTACCCTGGACAACCTGTTCTGGTGGACCACCCTTATTATAGGGCTAGTACCACTTGTGCTAGAGCCTCCTCTGAATAAATATGCATGGGAAGCCTCTGGTGCTCTAGGGAAAGAACATCGGATAAATACACACTGGATAATTCCATCATTCTAACTTTTTCTGCCTTTTGGTGGCAGGATTCTGTTGTGTTTACTTTTACAGAAGAACTCCGAGGGACATGAAGACCAGCTAAACCATGACAAAACTGGTGATACTTTTCTGCATCCTACCACAACCCCATGGCCAGAAACCAGCTGAGTGGTCATGGTCTGAAATAATTGTGGTAGCATTCAGAAAAAAGTGAAAGGATCTCTTTAAGCATGAAAAGGTTTGTACGCACCCAAGCGTACAGGATTGTCGGCACAATTTCACATTAACACAAACTGTAGAAGTAGTTTGTCTTTGGTCCAAAAATACTGAAGTGCTTTCTTTTAAGTTTGAAGTATTGATCTAAATACTGGGGAGGACTTGATGTTAATGTTGTGACACCTACCACCCAACCACCGGTTATGCTTAGCCCAAAAATTTTTGAAATCGGACCATATATAATCAGGAAAACTGGTCAACAACAATTATTGTGTAATCCAGCATGGTCTCTTAAACAAGTCAAACTGCTGATGCAAAATAATGTCTCAGAAATTCAGCCAGCTTGTTCACCTTTTTTACAAACTTCTTTTCAGGGCTGGACGACCTGGTTGCAACAGCAGAACCCTTCTAAAAGACGGATGCTAAGAGACATAACCAGTGCTGTGGGAACAGGATTGGGATTTCTAAATGGCATTGATTTAGAAGTATTAATGAACAAGTTGGCTACCACCACTAGAGATTTGACAAAATTTCAACAACTACTACAGTCATCCTTATCAACTTTGGGAACACAACAGTGGTCGCCATCAAACATATTACCAAATTGGGAAAAGATAAATGTGAATGACCACAAATTGATAATTGATGCACTTGGTGCTACACAAAACAATGTTTCCTTAGCTCTCAGCTGTATCCAGGCACAACTGGATGCAGTCAGTTGCTGCCTCAATTATAAGAGAAGATGAAGACACTTTTCCTACTGAAATTCAGAAAATAGTTTGGGAACGTGCCACTGATTTTGAAAGAGATTTCTAATCCTGGTGGAATTTAGTGAATTTCACCTATGACCCTAGCACAAACACAGCCACAGCCTTTGTATTAACAATATGGAATGCTTCACTGTACACAGTTTTCCCTATTATTGCATTAAGGCTGAATCATGATGGAGCTATTCTCCATCCTTCCAAGCATAGAGGATGGGCCCATCAAATTGGGGAGAATTGGCAAACTGTTAATTTAGAATCTTGTATTGTCCGGGAACAACAAGGATTTATTTGTGAAAGTAATGCAATTATAGCCCAAGACATTTGTTTAGACACAGAACAGAATATTTGCCACTTTGAGATTCATCCTAATGAGACTTCTGAAACAGTCCTTGTATATATTGGCAATGGTTGTGCATGCTTTAGAACTGCTTGTGATGTAGTACTTGTAGAAAATGTAGTAGTGAATACTAAAAAATCATTCAAATTTTTGTGTTTGTAACTTTACTAAAATTGCAGGATGTGATTGTTCTTTCGAAGCCCCAGTTCCTTCACATCAACCTTTTACACTCCAATTACACA
Organism: Vidua chalybeata; assembly: GCF_026979565.1. Taxonomy (NCBI): domain Eukaryota; kingdom Metazoa; phylum Chordata; class Aves; order Passeriformes; family Viduidae; genus Vidua; species Vidua chalybeata. The sequence continues at coordinate 12,091,627 of NC_071548.1, read as the reverse complement.
CTGATTCACAAACTATTGCCTACTCCTATTGGGATGAACCTCACTCTGCCAAAGCAATTATTGCTTCACCAGGATTTAACTGAAAATAGGCAATTGGCCCTCGTGAATTAGATTTTTGATTGTGTTGTAATTTTTTAATCAAAAATTGATTATTTGTTTTTAATAAGAAATTGAATGTATATTTTTAATTGGAGAATTGAATATTTGTTTTTGTTTTCCTTTTTCCTTATTTCTTTCCCTTATCTTTTTCCTACTTTTCTCTTTTTTGTCTGTCTAATTTTTTGTCTCTGTTTTCTGGAATATGCTACTACCACCTTGACGAATCCGGAAGACTTCAGAACAGTGCTAAGGATGGAGCTCTCCCTTATGACGATCGTTAAGTCACAGGATGGTGTGAGAGACAGTCTGAAGTTTCCTTCATTTGCCTCACGACCGTCGTAAGGTCCCTGAAGACCCCTGACAGGAGTTCTGGCCTGGCCGAGGTGGATGCGGATGCTTGCCAAGTGACTGTCAGCAGGTGCACTCGCTGTGCTTCTACAGAACGTTGCATTTGAACAGGTTGTGACAAGCGGTGGCTTGTACCTGCATGCCTGCACCTGCTTCACAGAGGAAGGGGCTCTTACAGTGGCCCATCGATCTTTCCCACCTTCTGGCCAGATGCCACTTGTTTTGGCTAAAGACTATATAAACTGTAACTTTTTGGGAAGACTTCAGTGCATCCCCACGGACGACCGTCAATCCACGTGGCTGGACCATTGAGGATCTTCCCCTCTTTTCTCTCCATTCTTTATTTCCCTTTTTTTGTCCTCTCTATCGCATTTGCTGTTGGTACCTAAATAAAGGTGCATTTATTGTGATTAAACTGATGGTCCCCTGCTGTTTGCCTTTTTCACTTTTGGGATTGGTTAACGAACCATCACGACACCCCGCACAAGCGGATTGCAACAGATGGGAACAAAGGTGCACTGTGTATGACATCTGAATTGCCTGACTGCAATAAAAAATCATGCTGGACTCAAAGGTCTGGGTCCTGGAAGGGTTGTGGACAGGTATCCAGTATGAAATGACTGGAGGCAAGGACTCTGCTTTAGCAGCAACTACAGAAGCAACACTTTTTGCATCCAAAAAATGTGTAGATTTGGTGCTTGGGGTCATGGTTTAGTTGTGGGTCTGGGATGTTGGGTTAAGGGTTCTATGACCTCAGAGGTCTTTTTGCAACCTCAGTGATTCGATGATTGTGTAACAGGTATCCCACATAATGAATTCACATCTCTTTAGGAATGAAAAGCCTTGTGTAGTTGATTTTTGTGTAACCCAGTGAAGAACTAGATAGAAATGAAGACTCCTATTTAAATTGATACCAGAATTAAGGTGTTCTGGGTTGTTTTGAGCTTTTGTTTAAACAGGGGACAGAAGCCAGAAAACTTCAAATAGAGGAAATAAATAGGATGGCTGGAAATAAGGGAGCATTTTCAAAAAATGCTGTCTAAATAAGAAAAATGGAAAAGGTGATAAACTCTGACGAGTTAAATAAAAAACTAAAATAAGACATGGCAGAAGAAGATATCAAAGAACAATTTCCAAAGGTCTTAAAAGCCATCAATAACTTTATTAGAAGTATGAGAAACAAAGACACTGGCTGATTGTGTTGGACGAGCTGGTGATCAGGTTGTAAGAGCAGTACAGGAAACATTATGTGTCAGTAAATCTGTACGAGTTCTTTTCCTTACTGCTTACAAAATGGTGTAAAGAGATATTCCCACACAGAAGCTTTTTTTATGAGGAATGTATCTGAGAAATTGTCTCAGAACCAAGCATCAGAAAAGGGACTATTAGTATAAACAGATAAAATTAACAAATTCATTCAGGTCAGACTCTAGGATGAATACCACGGTGATGTGACCTGCAAAAATCCTTGCCTAAAATCTGCACCAGGCTTGGAGAAACAAAAAGTGGAAATGTGATCCAATTTTTATGGTGTTTATTTTTATAGATGCTTGTTTTTCCCAAGGTATCTGCTACTGATCCCTGTCAATGACATGAGGTGTAGTCTAGGCAGGACAGTCATGTTATTTCTGTTTTACTGCACCAAGCCTGTAAATTCTTCTTTGAAGTTTGCTCAACTTCTAAGAGCACAGATACTCTGAATTTAAGTTTCTCCAGAATTCATGAATTTAAATGAAAGGGGTCAACTTATCGATGCAGCACATCTTTGTTTATATTTTTAAGCCTTAGCACTGGCCCTGGCAATGGCGTAAAAGACCATAAAAGACTGTATTTGTGCAGTGATTATTCTTGCCCTGTGTAATTACTGGTACCTCAGATAAAATCTCAAGCTACTTTATTGAGGCTGGGAATTGGAACCATAGAGAGAATCAGTAATCTATGTACATCAATAAAGCAGTCCATTAATTATTTCCACCTACTCAGCTTGAAGAAAATTGCCATACCAATTCCTCTGGATAACCACATGACCTGCTCTGCCACTACATAAAAGCCAAAGGTAAAGTCATAAAGGCTTTGAGAGATAAATCAGGGACACCAAAGAAATGACAGAGTATAGAATGGCATTCATCTCAGTAATTGGTCACAGAAATCTCCAGACTGCAGAATTATTAGACAGTATCACAATGGCTTCAAATGTGAGAACTGAAAGTGTTCTGATTTCTTTTTAAGCAGCAAAGCATTGACAGCTGAAATATATCCTCCAGAGTAAGACAGCATTGCCATTATTCAAGATAGTAAAAAAATTAAAAATTTTCAGCAATAAATCTTGAAACATATAAAAAAGTAAAATTGTGAAGAACTCCAGCAGCATCATATTCTATACTGCTAATTCCATACTGGTCTGTTCAAATGTCATCTTCCCTCTCTATGAAGGATTCTCAATTACAAGAAAAGTTCAACCACTGCACTCATTGAATGAGAGATAACAGAAAACAGGAAAGAGAAAATGAGGATTTGAGATTCTGGAATGATACTGCCTTTTAAAACGTGGCTATTTTCTGCTATGACTTTAATAAAGACATCATGCAATACCCTCTTCAATTTACTTTTTAAATTATAGCTTCTTATTTATGCCCAATTAAACATTTTCTTAAATTAAGAGTTTAATTACCTGAGAAAAAGTATTTAGCAATCAAAATTAGTAATCTCTGGCCCTGCAAAACTTTTGCTTATTTTTATCTACAAATTTGGGATACAAGTCTAGAACACAGTAGAACACTCATTATAGTGATTAAACCAGACTAATTCACTTCTATAAATTATGCTAACCTTGGGGTAAAGAGTAGTTATACAACAGTATGTAATTACATTTTTTTCTGCCACCCTCTGGTGAGTTCACACATACTAAAGCTATACAATCAAACACTAATGCTTCTGAAAAATATAGATCAGTTGCTTGTAGAGGTTATTTACAGATACTTCTCATATTGACTTTTCTCTTTTCATTATTCATGTGGCAGGAATAGGAAGGGGAACCTAGAGGGAGAAATATATCCAGGTCCAAAACTAAGCAAGTAACAATCTTGCAGGGTCAGGGTTACTAAAGTTCTGAAAAGAGAATGTGTTTCTCTCGCATTCTAGTCAAAATGATACTATAGTTTTGGGGTAAATGTGTTTTTCCATGTAATGTGAGTGAAGGTCCTGATGGTGAAAGATTTAGCAAAACTATGGCAAAAAAAAAAGGAAATGGAAACACATTAAAGAACAGTTTTGTTTAAAGGTTAAAAAGCAGCTGGATGTTTAGTGGAGCTGGCATAGATTGCTCATTAAAGTGTCAGTCTTAGGTAAGGGAAATCCTTCTTGGCAAATGAACTAAAAATAAGAAAGGGGAGGAAGGCAGCATCTCTCCTTTTCCATCCTGAGTCCCTGTGGGCTGGGTCTCTGCCCTGCCTACCTTTGAGTGGGACACTGGGCTCCCTTCCCCTGCCTGCCATGCCCAGGCTGTGGGTATGACTAATGAGCTGCCATGGATACTGCCACTCAGCTGGTAATTTCTAACCAGGTCTGGTCAGTGCCTCAGCTATCAATCACTGACAGGGTCCAATAGATTTCCCTTGAACCAGGCACAGACACAACTGAGAGCATTTGCCTGGCACTCACTGTAATTTGGGGGGTGGAAAAAGGGGAGAGTTCAGCCTGGGGTTGAAGCATAGATTGAAAGGGAAACAGTTGAAATGCAAAAAAAAAGCTGTGATGATCTCTCTGGACTTGAAATGGGACTTTGCATTAAAATGCAGGAAACCCAGATTTTGAGCTATCCTGTGATCTCTACTCTTTCCTCTTCATGTTCTTCATCTTTGGGATTTTTTTGTGGCTCATGCTGTAGACCTGGGGACTATGGCTGTGCTGTTAAAATGACTGACTGTTCTGAGACAGGATGAGTGAAATGTAAGACTTTAAAGAAGATCCAGAAGAAAGGTGAAGAAAGCCTCAAATAGATGAAATTGAATAGAAAAAGTTGTTCAGAGAAAATTAATTTGAAACTTGTTGTTTTAAGGGAAAAGACTGCTTATCCAGCAGATACCTTGAACTCTGTTCTGTAGATTCAGCTTTATTTTCATGTCTTTGGGTTACTATCGATCCTTCTGCTGAAAAATATAAATCAAAGTAGGAACATAAAAAATAACAAAAGACAGCATACTTATTCTATAAAAAGTGCTTTTTCTAGGTATTCCAGTGCCTCACAGTACTAAATAAACATAACTCTCAGGTATTAAGTTGGAATTTAACTATTTATTGCCAAATCCAGTGCATGCCTGGTGGTGCATCCTTTATAAGAATAGGTTTACTGAGCATCTCACTCTGGAACTGCAGGGCATTAGGGGATTCAGTTTGGAGAAGGCAGGTGTAAGGAGCACTCAGGAGGGGTTAACAAGTCCCAATCTCCAAGGCATTTTTGTGTGTGATAGCAACCCCTTGAGAATTACATGTAGCTCTGCACTATTTTGGTTTCCCACAAGACTCCTGCAGTTAATGACAGCAGGGAGGCAGAAATGTCCAGCCTCTGCTGACTTGCAAAGACAAATGAGAAGCCAGCACAGAGTTCAGCACTGAGTGCTGCAGTTTGTATCTGTAATGACAGTTCAAGACAGGAACAGTGATGTTCTCTGCTCTGGTGTTTTCTGGAGTAATCACATTTCTCTGACCCCATCCCGGGTCAGATGGGCTCTGGCTCTGCGTGGGGATGCTGCTTCTGCAGTGAGATTATCAAAACTCTGTAACTTTGATTATTCTTGGAAAGGCCAGAAGTGAGCAGAGCTGACTTGATGCAATTACTCATAGGCTGGAAAAAATGTTGTCTGGGCAATCCTGATCTCTTAGAAGTCTGACCTGGTGCTGCCAAACCAAAACTCTAAACACTCATAACTAGAAAATATTTTGGAATGGAAAGGAACCTTGGCTTCCCCTTAGCGACTACATCAAATTATTCAGGTAATTGCTGGGCAGTGATTGATCGTTCACTGAATGATCCACTTTCCTTTTTGTGGTGAAGACTTTCAAAGTCTGATATTTCTTCTGGGGCAGAATCCAGTCCCTGTTTCCCTGACCATCTGTTGTACACACAGCATGTAGCACCTAGCCCCTGCAGACAGGCTGCAACCAGCAAAATCCTTATCTAGGAAAACTTCCATGTTCATGGAGAATCCAGATCTCTTGTACCCAGAGATTAATTTTAAATACTTTTCTGCATTTCTCTGTGTGCAACAGGCAGAAGCACTTTGTGGTCCCTCTCACTCCAGATGAACCTTTTTTTATGGGAGTCCCAGTAACTAAGGAGACTCTAGGTAAGTCTCACTTCTGTTCTCTCTTCCTCTTGAGCAATGTTTGTATCTTGCAGGTCTCTGAAGCATCTGACAAACTCTTTGCACAGGAATTACTCTCTGTGATGTAATGAGATAGCTGAGTGCAATGGTATTTCTTGTTTCATGCCACAAAGTCTGATTTCTGTAGGACATAGAACTGTTTCTTACCCAAGAAGTTCCTGCATCATCAATCAGCTGAATGTCAGATGGTCACTACTATGATGAGTGTAAGGCTGATCATTATTTACCTAATTTTCAGAAAGACTGAAATGTTCTCTGAAATCAGGTAAAAATAAGGGAAGATAGGAAAGGATGCACTTTTTCTTGAAAAAATGGGCCACTTGCATAATCTAAAAAGTCTGTCAGTGTGGTGACTAGTCCAGAAAAATAATTTATAAACAACATAAATACTGAAAACTTCTTAAAGAGAAACAAACTGCACTGCTATCTGCAACCTAGAGAACAAATGAAATTTATCACCTTCACCAAATAGCTAAAATGTGATACATAGATGGGAAGACATCTCACATTACATGTAAACCTACTCTTTAAGTTCCAAACCTGCTTGTTAGAGCTGTTCAGGTGGGTTTTTCCACGACCCTCTTTGCTTTTCTAGAAAATGCAAGGCAAATACTACATGCTTACTCATGTTTTACTCATGCTATTTAAGTAAGTTTTCTGCTTTTAATACTTTATGAACTTGCCAATATTAGAATCCTCCACCATTGGACTAATTGCCATTTGTGATACTCAAATACACTGCTGATTTTTATTGACAAGGTCACATTTCAAACCTTTATGTCCATTAATGCATTCAGTTTTGAACTGTGCTTTGAATCTGAACTTCCAAACAAACTTTCTGATCTTGCTGAGGCTGCCTTTGGACAGAGATACAGCAAATGCTGAGTTCTGCTGTCAAATATATTCTGAAAATATATTTGTTTTCACAAGGCTGTGAAGATTCTTAAATACTCACCAAAATGTGTATTAAATGATAGCAGCAAGTGTGTTTTCATTTACTTTGAAATTTCTGTCTTGGCAGTTGAACACAAAGGAATGTTCTGCAGCTATGCCACTGGACAGGAGAAATGGCAAAGTTCTCAAGTTGGTTTTGTCTGAAAACAAACCAACCAAACCCTTCCAAAATCTCTCCAACCCCCAAAAAACTAAAATGGGGGTGGGGAAGGAAGCAAATAAATACTTAAGGCATTGTCTGGGAGTGGAGAAAGGGAGGAGAGGTTTGGATGGGATGGTACAGTGCAGGCAGGCTGTGTGAGGTGAGGAGGGTATGACTGAGCCACTGTCATCCCACACCTTTGGAAAAAATGATCACCTACGAATTTCAGCAGCAAGATTCAGACTGTAGAGCTGAAATTCATGTTGAACTTAGCACAGATTACAGATTTTGAGCTCTACTCTCACATCCTTTTTCTGTCTAAATTTAAAACTCACTCTGCAAAAAACCAGTAAAAATGTACTTGTCTCTATCTACCTTTAGTTCTATTACAAGAACTAGATCTTGAGTGCCAACAAATTGTAGTAGGTAAGATCAGGATGTCAATGATTTTCTATTTTTCATGCTTGAATTTAAGAAAAGGCCTTTTCAAGTTCTCTTATTAAATAAGAAGTGCTGAGTTAAACCATTCCAAAGTATTGCCTTAACTATTCCAGCAAAAATTAGCCAAGAGAGGGCAGATCATGTGCTCTTAAAGTATTTGTGTGTTGTGCCAGGGCTCTGAAATGGGCAGAACCTGCTTTGTCCTTCCCATGAATGCAGGGTCTGCAGTCTCCTTGGATATGGCTCATGGGGTGGATGGGGGAGAACAGGCCAGGGGTGACACAAAGGAGCCAGAGCCGGACAATGGTGGGGGCTGTGCCCTAAAGCAGGGCTGAGCTTCAGGGCAGAGAGCAGAGCCCTGGGACAGGCTGCTCAGGGGATGGCTTGAACACAGCTCCAAGAGGCTGTATATGTGAGCCGAAGGGCCAGAACAGCACAACTCACAGCAGCAACCGAGGCACAAGATCAACTCTGCTCTGAGTGCAGCAGCAGGAATAGATGCAGTGAACGGGAAAGGAGTGGATGCTCCCTCTTGGATGTAAGACAGAGTTTGGGACTGTGCTGCTGTGTTGCTCTCAGTGCATGAAAACACCCTGACACAGGAGTAACTGAGCTGTGGATGTCAGGGGTGTGCTCAAGGTTAGCTCAAACAGCACTGCAAGCAGAACCCTTTATTATTTCCAAGAGCAACTCCACAAACTCTGACTGAAAAGCTGTTTAGCATAGCAGTGATCTTTTCAGAGCCCTCCTTATCCAGCTGTTTCCCCAACCTGTGGGTGTCTGCACAGCTCAGTGTCAATCACATGGCATCACAAAAAATGTTGCTCATCTGGCCAGTGCTGGCAGGGAGCCTGAGTTTGTGAGGCAATAACCATGTGAAATTTTCTTTCTGTGGCTTGTACGGACTTACCTCAGCTTGTAAAAAGTGACAGTACCCAGCACGCTGTTTATATGAGAAATGCAGCAGTGCATGAGCACCTTTTGAGTTGCAAGGTAACTGCTCCACCTCGAAGAACATCTCAGTAGCACCAAACATCCTCCAGCAGTGCAATGGGACACTTGTCAGAGGGGCAATGCCAGGATGCAGAATTCTAAAATCTCTTGGAAGCACAACGAGAAGAATCTACTCTCCAGTGTGTCACAGAAGGCCTGTACCTCTGGAACACTCCCGACAGCCCATTCCTGCCAGAGACTGTAACAGCTCAGATGGAATGAGCATCAATTGCTTCCAAGGGAGATGTGTAAAAGATAATGAATGTTGCCTTTTTGGCTGCCAAAATTCAATATAAGATAGTGCCTTGGAGGCTTAATTACTTGTGACCTTCACCCAGAAATACATCTTATTTTGTGGATACAGCATTTGATGGTTTTTCCAGCAGTAGAGGAATAAAATCACACCTGCCTTATGAAAAGATGTTTAGGAAGAAAAGTGTTAAATGGTTACACCGAGATTGATTAGAAAATTTATAACTATGCACATGGAAAAGATTGCAAAGGTTATGGACCCAAGGTTCTAAATCAACTCTGAAATTTATTATAAATATCAAATACATCAGGTAATAATAATAAAAAAAATTGTCCAGAGGCAAAATCTGGAGCTTCATAACCACTGAAAATATAAATTTCAATTCACCTCTGTGACACAGGCTAATAGTTTTAGAAATCAATGCACAGAATAATCCTGAAAGCAGAACTAACTGAGCTAGTTCATGGTAATTCCTTAGACTTTGGAATTACCAACTCTTAACTGTTCCTACATAATATTTTATTAAGAAAAAAATTCTTCTGACTTATGTTTCCACTTGATTTTTTAGGTCTAATTTGAATTAGCTGAATAAACCTACAATTTCTCTGCACCTGTCAAAGGGCTGTTCAGAACAAACTGGTCCCATAAACTGACCAGTACGTTCCATTAGTGCACCAGTCTGGTTTTAACACAAGCAAAAAATAAAGTGCAAATTTTAAACACAAACTGTATTAAGTGACCTGAATACATTTAGTGTTAGTTGACATGATTTCAGTTTGTCCTCTTGGTGAGAAAGAGAACATAGACTCTTATTCATGGCTACAATGTTTATTTTTCTATAAGAGCCTTGTGTGTTTCAGGTATCTGGCAATGTGATTTATTTTTATTATTTATACATTTCTAGTAGAAGTAATATCCAGAAGGCTCAGTTAGTACAGATTAGCTCTATTTAGCATTCTTATTTCTGTTTAAACTTCTAACACAAAGCTACCAAAGTCAGTATCATAAATCCCATTAAAATTTCCATATACAAATTCATTACAGGTGTTTACTATTGAGAGGTTTTTTCAGTATGACCTGTCCAAAGAAAAGTGAACATCTGATTTTTTTGGGAAAAAGAGAACTTTTTCTTTTAAAAAAGCTCTCCATCTTGATCTGTAACAATATATAAAATAACTTTTTCATCTGAGCTTTAAGAAAGGCTTTTAGAAGTTCCTACCCTGCTTTTCAAACAGCTGTAGAAATGTTGCTGAACTGGAGTGGTATACCTGGAAATAGAATCCCTCTTGGCCTGAAGTCGTCTTAGCAGAAGAGCAGCAGGAGTTTAGCAACTATAAACTACATGTAGCGACTATACTTACTCCACTCTGCTTTTCTTCTTTAACAAAAAAGAATGAACATGTTATGAGGAAAATGGAATGCACGTATTTCAGAATAGCAGAAAGTTGAATGTGACTCACAAAACCTTAGCAAAACAAATACTCACATGGCTGGTATTAGTTGTCTTATTTTCCTAAAGTCTGGACTGCACTACCCAAAGTTTCCTTGACTATTTAACTTTTGTGCAGGAGGAACGGGGCAAAGTCTGTGTCTCTCAGGCAGGCAATTGTCATTGAAGGCTTTACCTCCATCAATAGTGATGCCTTTGATCAATAGTGATGCAAGAAAATTTGATTGTAGCAAACCATCTATTAGATGAGTTTTGGTGCATTACCTTGATGTCAGATGAGTGCAAATATCTTGTCTCATTCTATCTGTTCTCATATTCCCATACTCATCTCTTTCCTAACTCAGCTGTGTGAAGCAGTATCTGACAGGATGCTCCATGGTTCACATTTAATAACTCCTAGGTTAAAAATCCCTCACAATACACAAGTGTGAAAACTCAGAAATATATTTAGCTTCTTAATCTGCATTCACATATCCTGATATTTTATCATGAATGAGGTTTAATTAAAGGCATGGAAACTCCTGAGTTTGCCAGAAGTTTTCTAATTCTTCCTTATTTTTTCTAGTTCTTGTTATCCCTTGTACATTCGTATTTCTAAATTATATAGAAATTTTATAAAATTTTGCATTAGAAAATGAATTCCTGAAATTGGCAGCATTTGTTCTGGCCAAGCACTATACAAGACCGTGTGGCAGTGAGCACAATAAAATTAAGTTTCTTTCCAGTTTTAAATAAGATGTTACCCATATTTTTGACTTAGACTCAACCTTAAAAAAGATGTAAGGTTAAGGTAGCTTCCCTGAAATTCTGCTATGAGATAAAAGCACCTTAGAGCCAAACACCTACCATAGCTTTTAAGAAGGGAAAATATGCCAAGCTTCACAAGCCCATTTCTCATTAACCATTTTACTATTTGCCTTGACTTTTCCAGAAGGAAAAGAAATCGTAATTTCTAGTTCTTCTGTTTTTATCCCTGAATCTGGGCATCTCAGATCATCCCCTCTTAGATGCTGACAGAATCCATAATTTTCATCTGCCTGTTCTTCACTGTGCACATCCTGAAAAATTAACACCAACACTGGCTTGTCCTTTTAACACTAACATGCAAACCTGTTACTTCTTCACATTAAGATATATTTGCTCTTTTCAAAATACCTTCAAGCTGACTACTAATTCTCCAGTCCTTGACTTCATAGGCAGTATAAAATTTTAAATGGTAATTGAGTCATCTTTTGGTGGGCTGAAAGGGAGAGCAGAGCATGATGTTGCCAACAGCATGCTGTTTGCTCAGCAGTAAAGTTTATGGAGTACTGCTTTATTCAGACAAATCATTAGGTTCAGTACAGGTGGTAGCTGGATGACACAGAGTCATGATGTACAGAAAATCCATACCCATTATCTGGCACCATCTTCTTGCTGTGAGAAATGTGAATTACAGCTGCTTTTGGAGCTCTGGCCGACAGTGACATTCAGCACGGAGCCTGTGTCACTCCCTGTGTGCAGGGCAGAAAGCTCACAAGCAGAAAAGGTTGTCAGGAAGATCTATTATTTTTTTCTTTTTTTACTATTAAAACATCTAACTTTCTTTTTTTTTTTTTTGACAATTACTAGCAGGACTACAGATGGGGGAACAAGACAGCTTTCTAATGTCCCCTCACTGCATGCACCACATTTTCTTTTGCTACAGTGAATTGCATGAGCTCCTTATTCCATTGTTTTTAAACTGAGTCTGTCCAAATCATTCGTAAGTCAATAGTGCTATATTTGCTGCCAGGTTTTTGTCTCATTGACAAATGCAGCCAGTGCACACAAAAATCCTGGTGCAGCCCATTCGTAACCATCTCTACTCTTTCCATTTTGCAACACTCCTTGTGCCAGCACTTTCACATCATGGGTTGTCTGATTTTCTGGATCAATTTTTTTTATTTTCAATGTCACCAAAAGTGCCTGAAACTTAGAAACTGATTTAGAGAGTGGTTCTCCTTCTGTTAAAAGACTGAAAGCCTAAATGCCTCTTTAGTAGTCTAAACCAGATTTTGGATAGACACTGTACTTCTCCCTTTGGATGCTCTTTCTATCTTCTATTTTAAATAGAACTCAAAAGGATAAAGTAGGATTTCAAATTTATCAGCAGATTCAAACTATTCCTCCTGTGTTGACATAGCTCATTTTATGCTTCTTTAAGAGAGAAACTTTTACCACCTGCAAGGCTTTGCACAGAGCTGAACCCCTGAAAATCTTTGACTGTTATACTGGTTCTGATTAGAACATGGGGTCAGGAAATACTTGGTGTCAACTTAGCACTTCATTTGCTGCTGCTAACGCTCCTATCAAAACATGGTAAAGGACAAATATTAACTGCAAGGAACAGGTTCTGAACTGGTGAGAGCTCTGGTTAAATTAATGGAGTTATGCTAACTTTATTAAGAGTTGAGGGCTTGATTCTCCACTGTTTTCTGTTTTAAAAATATAACCAACTTAGCTTTAACCTCTAATATTTTTTGGATGAGTAGATAAATCTTCAGATGGCACTACTTACTGAACATAGAGCATAAATAGCATTCCTCCTTATGTAGTTCTTGACTCACCCAGTTTCTCTGTTCTTCTGAGAAATTCTGGCTGCTGTCTCTTCTTTTCATGTATTGTGCTGCATTCTCTAGTCCTCACTTGTCCTCAAGAGACTTGATGCCATGTACAGGGCTACAGGTCCCAAAAGAATGACACCACTTCCAATTCAGCCTCTACTGGTTTCACCTCGTGGATTGAGGGACTGGATGGTTATGAAACCTTTGATTTCCTTGGATTTTACATACTCTGGGTGACAGGAATAGCATCAAAAAGCCAATCTATTCAGGTGGAATATAGTCAAGTATGACTTGCATACGTCTTTCTGTCCCCCCAAAACAGGTTTCTGAATGTTTTACAATTCTAAATTACTTTCCAATAAAATTTCCCTCAAACTCATGTTGTGGACTCCTGAACTCAGGCTCTTGGCTGTAACCAAAAGCTGCAACTGACATCTTCATTTCTCTCCTTCTGGTAAGATGGGAAAAAAAAAAAATATATATATATATAAAACAGCATGCTCTTCTGCCTTTTCTCTGTAATGTCATTTATCTTGCTGTGATTCTTATGACAGCTTGTAATGCTTCCAGAACTTTCAAAGCACTTTTCAAATCTCCTTTTGGATGCCAGGGTCTGGCCTCAATTCACCCAGCTGTAAAGTAGCCAAGGGCTTTGCAGAGCAGCAGAGATTTATTTCAGAAGAGTTAAAGGTGGAATAAGCAGTGTCAGACTGCCTCCCTTCCCCTTCTGCAATTTTTAAGATTGGGCTTAACTCTTCCAAAGCCTCCTAGGTGAGGTTGGCCACAGGTAGGACAGGATGGGATATAATGCCAAAGCACCATTCTCTCAGCTTCTAATGAGGAAGGTTTATCAGCTTCTGAGAATCAAGTCCCTTAATGGCAGAAAGAAAAAAACTTTGGAAACCTTCATTGTCCTTTCTCTCTTCCCAGATGCACAGAAAGTACAAGGAATACGAGCCACAGCAAGTGGCACAATCAGGGCTATTCATGGGATCTGAGGGTGAGATCTATGTTTTACACACAGAAAAACACAGACCTCAGTAGGCATGTTCTTTAGAACCAAGACAGAAATTAATTTAGCATTCATCCTTTTCAAACTAGTAGAAATTCTGCTGTGGCAATCAATGTATCTGATTAAAGTAATTATTAAAAAAATTGAGGGGGTTGAAAACACATGGATACACCATTTATAGTTACTGCTCAGTAACTTGGATGATACTAAAGATGTCATCAAGGAAGGGATAAGAAATTAAACTTGTTCTACCACTGTGCCCTAATTAAACTGTTTAGTGCAGAGATCAGCATAAATAAGGAATTAGCAAACAATGCTGTGAGTAGAGGATGATTTGTAATAGCAGCACATTGATGCACTGGGCTCAGATACTATAATTTGACTGGCAGCACTTTATTAAGTTTTGGCAGCATTTAAGCAGACTGGGAGTGCTGTGATGAAGCTCAAGCACATTAATCCAAGCTCCATCTCTTGTTAATACTGATGAGTGAAGGCAGTTAATTGAATTATGTATGAAGTACTGATGATTAAATATTTCACTCCTTGCTATAGAATTAACTCTGCTTTATTAACAGCCACTGTTGTCTCTAATAGTGAATGTCAGAGGGACCTCTTCTCAGCCATTTACTTTCATTTTTCTAACCATCTGCTCAGGTTGCTTATCTATGTACACATCTATTCCTGCTTGTACTGGCCTTTGAAAGAAGCATTTTTGCTTCTCACAAATGGTTGTGTGATAGTATAGAAGTTCTATTTCCTTACAGAACAAGTTTCAGTGAAACTCTTAAATTAATTTTTCTCATTGACAATAGAATAGGATTCTACAGATTACACAGACACAGACTTTTGAATGATGCTGTCTCCAGAATGAAATGCAGCATTAATGGGCAATTTTCATTTTGCTTTGATGATGATTTCTACTTCCAGTTTTTACAACATTTTAAAAAATTGTACACAAAACCTCTGCTAATGAGGAAGAGAAAGGAAAAATCTAGACACATAATCTTAAGTTACAAAGAAATTGTGAAGCAGGGCTTTACAAAATAAATAAACCAGTGCCCTTTCAGGAACTCTACTGAACAACTACAAGAATTACTGTCCTCACCAACTGGCAGATGTTTACAATTAATCTCAAAGACAATACAACTGTAAGAGACCTCGGTTATTTAGCTGTTCAAAAACAAACATGACAAAAGCTTATCAGGACAGTGGCAGTGGTTTGGCAACAAGTACAACAAAAGCTTCGACAATGGTTTCTGCAGGACCACGTTTTCACAAAGCCAGGTCTGTGCTCTTTCATTCTTTGCTGAGATGTGTGAAGAGTTGTGTGGCAAGCACATTTTTCTCTCTCTCAGGATTTTTCATAGAGGTGCACAGAGAGAAAGAAAGAGAAAACAATTTCTATTTCTGCTCCTTGTTTTTCCTATGTGGAATGTGTTTGGAGAATTGTTTACCTAGGGTGATTGCTTGATTGGATTCTGGTGAGAATTGCTTGAGCCTGATGGCCAATCAAATACACCTGTGTCTGGACTATCGCAAGAAGGTGACAAGTTATGAATTAGATAGATATGGTAGTTAGAAAAAGTAGGTATGTAGTTTTATTATCTTCCTTTATATAGCATATTAATGTATTATAGCATAATTATAATAAAGAAATCATTCACCCTTCTGAATTGGAGTTGGAAATCATAATTTCTTCCCACTGGGTTCGCCTGCATTTTACAACAGAGTTGGCAAAACATAGTGAAATCTGGTACTAACATTTATATTAAAAAATATGGAATATGTGGAGTGTGCAAAGCCACAAGCTTCTACTGTTAAAAATTATGATTAACATTTTTAAATTATACCCTGTTGGAGGTCTGACAAAGAGCCCTTTCAGATCAGCCTTGACATGTTCTAAAAATAAGCTTTCCGGCTTGGCCATATGCAAGAGGTTTTCAGTAAAATGAAATGAAACACTGTAGTACAAAAGTGACAGAATACAGAAAATATATTTAAATAGTAGCAGAGATCAAGGCTGCTAAGTTTTAATACTTTTAATACTTTCTTTTTTCTTTTACTTTTAAAATTCCCCCCCCCCCTTAAGTTGCTAGGAAACTAACTACTGGGTACTTATGGATACTTACGGGTACTTAAGAAAGACAAAAGACTGTGGCTGAAATCAGGAGAGGAATGGAGCATCTGGCTATACTTTTTTCTCGGAGTTTCTCTCCAAGGGACAGAGATACCACGAGATGGTGGGGGGTTTGGGGGTGGCGGGGGGGGGGAGGGGAACCAGTGAAAAGATGGGGTTGGGGGCAGCTGCTCTCTCTTGCTTTTTGGCATTGGAGGAGGATGGCTAGGCTGTTGCTTACTGCGGGGAGAATTCACCAACACCACTGGAGCTCAGTCCTGAGGGACCGATCACCATCACACCAGGTTATGGAGTCTATTTATTCCGCGTATCACTTCACAGGAATCCCGAACCTCACCTCTCCCTGCCCTGCTCGGAGCGGGGCGGTCTCTGTCCCACCCCTGCTCTTTCTTCGGTACTGCTCTGCATTTTCTCCACGACATAGCTAGCACCGTCCCAGAGTTCCAGCTACCACTGCAGAACTTCTGACACATCTCGTCCACCACCCCGGGATTTTTGCTCATTCCTGCTGGCTGTGACGGTAACTGCACCAAAGGGGAATGTGCCGGCGGCCAAGGCTTTTTACTGGGTCCCTGGTTCTGTTTGTTGTTAATGCTGTAGTTATTGTTGTTTTGCTTACCTTGTTATACATACTAGTAAAGAACTGTTATCCCTAGCCTCATATCTTTGCCCAAGAGCCCTTTAATATAAAAATAGTAATTCGGAGGGAGGGGGTTTACATTCTCCATTCCAGGAGAGGCTCTTGCCTAGCAAAACACAGAAATGCTGCATGTCTGCTATTCCACGTTACTTTGTAATCAATTTATTTCAAAAATACAACTGAGGAACAATAATTTTAAAATGTCTTTGGAGAGTACAAAGCCCAGAGCAAGTACCTTTGTATAGATGCTTTGAGACTTCTGTTCTATTTTCATTGCTTACACTTCTGTGTCCCAAGGAAAAAAAAATTACAATTAAGTTGATGTAGTATCATGAATCAGTGAAGGAAATGCTTATAAACAATGTTTAATGATAGTGAGTTAGTTATTAACTTGAACTGCAAGAATGCCTTTACTTAGTGTGAGAAATGACTGCTCAGTTTTAAAATTTTTAAGGTTTATTAAATCTTAACAAAAATACAACAAAAGGAGTAAATAAGGAAAAATTACAGAGCTGGGACTGCCCCTCCCGCTCCCCCCCCCCCCACCTGTGACTACCAGCCACGTGGCTTGTCTTTAATATAGATGCTCCCCCTTTTATATCTCCAGCCTCTCCTATAGTCCTGTCAGTAGACTCCTTCCTTCCTGTCCAGTAGTGGAGTTCACCTTCTTACATCTTGATTATAGATCAGGTGTTACCATAGTAACAAGTCAACCCTCCCAAATGCCTGGACTACCAAGGCCATCTCATGATAACAATGTGGGGAAGTGGGGGGATGACATATTACAGTAATGTAACTACATCTACAAAACTTTTCTTAGCATACATATAATGCTCACCCTTTAATTGTGAGAGCCAACCATCTCATTACTCATCTATAACACTTAGGATCTGAGGGTACAGCAAGGCCTCCAGTATTGCTTTCATATGACTTTTCCCTTGGTATTCTTTTAATTATGGTGTT
The DNA here is from genome assembly GCF_026979565.1 of Vidua chalybeata. Taxonomy (NCBI): domain Eukaryota; kingdom Metazoa; phylum Chordata; class Aves; order Passeriformes; family Viduidae; genus Vidua; species Vidua chalybeata. Next base: position 12,074,226 of record NC_071548.1, on the reverse strand, counting down.
TTAAAACAAAATTTCAAGTGTGCAAATATTGTTATCTGAAACCCTGGTTCATGATTTAAGTTTCAAGATAGGATTAGTCTTGATTTTTCTTCTACTCAAATATGATGCCAGACTAAAATCCTATATAATACTAAGTATGTTCATTAACAGAAAACGGAAGGTACCACTCTGGAAGCGCTGATTCCCTCTGTATATTGAAGGATGAGATCAAGTAAAACTCAGAACAAGGGCCAAGGGCAAAGACAGAAACTAAAGCTAGAAACTTATTCATTGTTCAAGTTAGAATCTGATCCAATTGCCATTGCAAAGTTACTTTGTTTTGCTTTGGTAGATATTTAGAGGAGAGCAGGTTCCCTGAAGAGAAACTGGATGATGCCATAACTTCCTTTGTAAAGTGCAATCCCTGGTGATTAGGGGTTAAGACTCTCAACACCAGAAACCACTGGCTAAAGCCATGTAAAAATGGAAGAAAAAGGTTACCAGCAGAGACTGGAAGGGTGCACATCCACAGAAGGTCCAGCTGTGTTGGAACTCTGATGGCTGAAAACTTTGAGCTTTCTGAATTTAAGGGTGCCAACCCTCAAGTAAACACCTCATTTGACCTTAGACCTTGGAAAAGGCTTCAAAAATTGAGTGACAGCACAGAAACAGCGTGGGTGTAGTTTGGATAGTAATGTGTGATCTCATAGGGTGAAAAAACTTAAGATTTGGGATTCTAGTATATGGTGATATATGGGAACCAAGATGGAGAATTTTGGGTGTGGGTTAGTTGATTTTTTTTGCACCTTCTTCTTCACAACTATGGATCATTTTCTCAGGTGAAAGATGGATGTCTGCATTGCAGGTTTCGAGTGGTCATCTTTGGGTTAGAAGCATAAATAATAGAGATGTCAACTGTTTATTGGATAATTGGGACTTAAATAGCCTTGAACAGACACCATTTTAGGTCACTTTCTCAACTTGTTAGAGAGAGCATACATCTTGTGAGATTGTAATACGTAAGGATAATAAACTTCAGAGTGAGACTTCAAAAACATCTCCTGAGTTTTTGTCCTGTGACCTTGGAGCAAGAAAAAGCCTGGCATTCCAACATATGGTGCCCACCATGTGAGGAAAAAGCCTAAGCTCCTAGGCCAGGGTCCCTGAAGGAAGAAATCAGCAGTATCTGCAGAAGAAGCAGCATTGAGCTGGTGTGTGGCAGAGAAAAGCTGGAGAAACTGAATCCCCAGGGAAAAGGCCAGCTCAGATCTGAAGCCTATGTCTGCTGGCCAGAGGTGAGACCGTGAGACCGAGGTTATCAGCTGACCTTCGAATCAGGTAGGAATATTTTATATCTTCCTTCATGGCTAAAAACAGTATAAAAAGGGAAATGTAACATCCAAGACACAAAAAGAAGCAACGGAAAAATTAGAATCCATGGTTAAAAATCATCCTATCCCTGCCTCAAGAGACAAATTGCAAGACGTGTTAACTTGGGTCCAAGAAAAGTTTCCAGATACAGAATTGCTTCTCAGTCCATCTCTGTAGGACTCTGTCAGTTTAAAACTATATGATGAAGCCACATTTAAAAACACCATGGCTGCAAAACTTTTGCCAGCAAGTAGAGCAGTTTATGAATCTATAATCAACATAAAAGATATGCAAAATACCTCCAGTGACACTAACTCCACACTGGAAAAAAAGCAGTGACTGCGGAGAAAGGGGGAGTGGCTTATTCAGCTCTGTCAGTGTCCACAGCTTCACTGCCGCTTGAAAAATCACTGATAGCTACCCTGACAGAGGTGGGGGCAGCCCAGGCAGTCCAAGGACCCCCTAGCCTTGCAAGGATATTGCCAACAGATCAGGGACCCCACGGAATATCGAGGACCAGAGAGGAGAGTGGTGCGGAACCTGTCTGTACTCAGAAAGTGGCTGATATGCAAATTTTGCAACTTACACAATCTATGCACATACAACCTCAGTTACGCAAACAGCGCAAGCTCCTGACCCTGCACAGCAGGGAACAGCCGAAACAGATGGTAACATTCTATTGCCTTGTGCCAGCCAGGCAGCACACATTGCAGGGAGCGGACTGGCTCCACAGGGTGTGGTGGCAGAAGCTGCACCACTCAGGCAGAACGGAGCGAGTGGGGTACTCACACTGATCCCCCCACAGTTGCCATATGAATCGGCGCAAGCACACGAAAGAAGCATAGCAGTAAGCTATTAAATGGTGAGTACACTCCCCCATCCTGACTTAGCCAAGCGGCACCGCAGACCCCAGTGGGCAGAGACCAACCCAGGGCAGAGAGACAGGCCCTGCAGCCCAGGTCGGGTGACATAACCCCCCCCCCCCGGAAACGGGTGGCCTGGACAGCGCAGCCTCCCAAAGTGGGCGAGGCGACTCCCACACATGGGGTTTCCGGCATACCTCAGCCTGCAGCAAGTGGGGGAGGCGGGGCAGGTGGATCAGCCCCTCCAAATGCACATGCACTACAAGAAGCGAGCGCAGCCACTCTGACACTTTTGCAAACAATATTAGAACCACAAAACATGAGGGCTCCCCCAGGAATTTCAGCAGCTCCAATAACTAACCCTTTTGGGCATTCAGTCACATAGCATGGCGCTATCCCACGGGCTTTTCATAAAGACTTACTATCCCAGCGCAGAGACTGTGCACATGAGCTCTATGGCAGCACGCTGCACGCATATGCTGTACAAGAAGATGGCGGTGTTAGATGTGTCTCTTCTGTACAACAAGATGGTGGCATGCTAGGTACTTCCATAAACAATGCTTACGTGCTTCCTTCGATGCCATCTTGTGAACAACAAGGTGCTCAACCTCCTGCTATAGTGCCATTACTGGCCGCTTCTATTAGTACACCTTCCAATAATTTTAATGTACACCATATACAACCATCAGTTTTTCACACAGGAGGAGGAATGAATGCAACATTGAAACCTGAAAAGGGAAATCCTGACATGACAACAACACAATTGATGGCCCATGCCAGTAAGATATTTTGGAGGAAATACACCTGCCAGATGGCTACCATTGACACATGAAGTAATTAAGGATTTAAAACAAGCACTTAAAGAGGGGGGCTTAGGCTCTCCCTATTTCAAACAACTATTGCAAGGCATGTTTGAAGTTTATGATTTGGTACCTTATGATTTCAAGTATATTGCAACCACAATTTTAACAGACTCACAATATATGCTATGGGAGATCAAATGGAGCTTTGGAAAGATTGATAGTATCTTATGCTAGAGGTCCAAATGCAGCTCTCACACTGGCTCAACTAGATGGTGATCCACCTCATAACTGACCCGAAACTCAAGCTACAGATCTGCCTCAGAACGTAATCACAGATATTAAAGAAGCAGCTTGGAACATCATCTTGCAAGTTCAATCTACTGGAACCCCAGAGGGCACTTTTACAGAAGTAAAGCAAGGAGCATCTGAACCATTCACCTCATTAACAAATCGCCTTACTCAAGCAGTGGAGGGATAATGCCCTGATGAAGTAGCACAACCACATCTGCTTCAAAGCTTGACTTTTGTGAATGCCAATGAACAATGTAAATGCATAATTAGTGCCTTGCCTAGTCCACAACCAACCTTGCCTCAAATGATAGAAGCCTGCAGGAAGATAAGCACTCCTGCACATCTAGCAGCAGTTCAAGCAAATGCCTTGGAAGAACAGTTTGGAAAGCTCATGGAAGCTTCAGATCAAAGATTAGAAAAGACTCCCACAGCTTTTGAAGTAACCTCTCAACAAGACAACCCTGCAGAAGTGATTGCAGTGGAACTTGACCGACGACCATGCTACAAGTGTGGGAAATTGGGACATATAAGAAAGTATTGCCGAGATATTGCAGAAAATGCAGAAATACCAAATCTTTGTCCAAGATGCATAAAAGGAAGACACTTTGCAAATCAATGTTGTTATAAAATGAATGTAGATGGAAAACCTCTACCTCTTCCAGGAAACTCCAAAAAGAGCGTGGCACGCCAGCACACTATGACACAAGTGATAGCGGTAACTCATCAGCACGGAACTCCTCAAGACATATATTATGTGGGGAAATCCAATCAGACTTCCTACGCAGGACCATCTGCTGCTTCCATAGTGACCCAGAACTGCTGCCCCCAGGGGCGCTATGCGAATTGGTAGCTTCCAAATTAACATGTTTCATTAATGAGAATCATGCAGTGATATCCACAAGAGTCACTGAAGCATTGTGGAAGAGAGAAGAATTTTTAATTATAGTCAAGGACAGAAGCAGCATTTTATGGCTTGTCATTTATCCTACAATTATTTCAGCAAATCAGAATGAGGAGTTAACAGTTTTGGCTCAAGCCTTGCAAGCTCCATTGATCATTCCAGAAAATACTCCAATAGCCAAGGCCATTGCTTTGCCACCCAAAGCAAAAGAAACACAAGTCATGCCAATAGTTAGTCAGCACGTAGCTGCTGAAAATGAAGACAAGGAGGCTCATGTCTGCTGGGTAAAGCTAATAGGCCAGGATCAACCAAAGATAACCTGCAATTTGATGCTAGACAACAAAATGATCACAATCACAGGCATGTTAGATACAGGGACAGATGTAACAGTTATTTCTTATATCTTTTGGCCCAAAGAGTAGAATTTAACAACACCTCTAAAATCTCTCTCTGGAATTGGAGGAGCCACATTATGCATGCAAAGTGAAAATTCAATCATTGTTACGAGACCAGAAGGGAAGGCAGAGGTTATTCGTCCCTTTGTTGTGCAGAAACCCATCACAGTATGGGGAAGAGACATTCTATCACAATGGGGAATGAGGATAGAAGTGGATTTTTAATAGGGGTCACTGAAGCACTCAGCACCCTGAAACTAACCTGGAAAACAGACAACCCTGTTTGGGTGGATCAGTGGCCCCTGGAACAAGATTCAGTGCTCTCAAAAAATTAGTGAAAGAACAATTGCAGAAAGGCCACATCAAGCAAACAAATAGTCCCTGGAACTCTCCAGTTTGTCACCCACAAGAAAATTTCCAGCTCATGGAGATTACTCCATGACCTCTGGAAAATCAACGAGGTCATTGAAGAAATAGGACCGCTTCAGCTTGGACTTCTTTCTCTCTCGATGATCCCGAGAGAGTGGCCACTTGTAGTCATAGACTTGAAGGATTGGTTCTTCAACACTCTGCTTCATCCAGATGATGCTCCTTGATTTGCATTTTCCATCCCAAGTGTTAACAGAGAAAAACCTTTGCAAAGGCATCACTGGGTGGTTCTTCCACAAGGTCTTAAGAATTTGCCGACAATCTGCCAATGGTTTGTGGCACGGGCCTTATCTCCAGCTCAAGAAAAGAATTCAGAAGTGATAATCATACGTTATATGGATGATCTGCTCATCTCAGCTCCAACACACAAAGAAATGCAAGAGGCTTGTGACAGTGTGATTGCAGAAGTTCAAAATGCAGGACTAGAAGTTTCTACATAAAAAATCCAAGAAGTTCCACCATGGAAATATTTAGGATGGAGAATCACAGAACAAACAATTAAACCACAGAAGATACAACTCAAGGCCAATATCAACAATTTGCAGGACCTACAGCAAATTTTAGGAGAGATAAATTGGATCAGACCAGTCCTGGGTATCACCAATGATGAGCTTGCACCACTTTTCAACTGATTTAGAGGAGATTACAATATCAATTCTCCCAGAACTCTCACACGTGAGACTCAAGAAGCCCTTGAGAAAATTGCTGAAGCTCTCCTGCACAGACAAGTACATCATTGCGACATGGCACAGGCATTTTCTCTTGCAATGTTGGGAGAAAAAATGTGATTTTATGGCTTCATATTTCAACAGGACACCTCAAAGAGAGATCCTTTGTTGATAACTGAATGGATTTTCTTACCCTACAGATCTCCAAAAACAATCTTCACAATATTAATAATGATAGCTCAGATCATAATCAGGGCCAGAGTAAGATTGCTGACGATGACAGGTGGAGACTTTGCAACCGTCTATCTGCCATTGAAAAAAGAATATTTTGATTGGGCAGTCCAAAAATCAGAAGAATTGCAATTGCATTGTTAAACAATTCAGGAGTCTGTTTGATCCACTATCCAAGCCATAAACTGTTACAAGCAAAATTGAGCTTCAGGGAAAAGCCTATGCTAAGTGAAGTACTGTTGGATGCAATCATATTATTCACTGATGGTTCAGGGAAAACACACAGACCAGTAATTACATGGCAGAACCCAAAAACAAAAACATGGGAATCAGACATTCAAACAGTGGAAGGGTCCCTTCAAACTGCAGAATTGGCAGCAGTAGTCAGAGGATTTCAATTATTTCAAGAACCCCTTAATCTTATTACAGATTCAGCCTCTGTTACCAATATAGTCAAGAGAATAGAAGGGTCACTCTTAAAAGATGTTGATAACAAGGGCCTGTATCATTATCTTGTATGCATGCAGAAGATGGTACAACACAGGAAAAACAAATACTTTATTTCTCACATCAGAGCACATTCCTCACTTCCAGGATTTTTGGTGGAAGGGAATGCAGAAGCAGACAAATTAACAATGCCTATTGCAGACACCTTGCCAAACATATTTGAGCAAGCAAAATTGAGTCATGCATTCTTTCCTCAGAATGCACAAGTACTTATGCAGACATTTCGTATTTCTAAAGATCAAGCGAAGGCAATCATAAGTGCTTACCCTGATTGTCAACTTGTGCAACGTTCTGTATCCACCATAGCCATGAATCTGAGAGGATTGCAGAGCTTTCAGTTATGGCAAACAGATACCAGAAAATACCCATCTTTTGGGAAACCTAAGAATGTCCATGTATCAGTAGATACTTTTTCAGGTGCAGTCTTTGCCTCCTTGCACACAGGAGAAACATCAAAACATGCATGTCAGCAGTTTTTACAAGCATTTGCTTCACTAGGTGTACCTCAAGAGAGAAAAACAGACAATAGTCTGGCCTATGTGGGAGTAAAACTTAAGACATTCTTAATGGATTGGGGTGTGCGTCACACCTTTGGCATCCCTCACTCCCCCACAGGTCAGGCAATCATTGAGAGAACACACCACACTTTGAAGTCCCTCCTGGAGAAACAAAAAAGAGGAGATGCATGATCTGCACCTCAGATGCATTTGAACAAAACACTGTATGTTTTAAACTTTCTGAACAGTTCTTTTCCAGAACCACCAATCCTTAGACATTTTTTCAACACTACTCAAGCAAAATTAAAGGAAAATCCTTTTGTTTTGATCAGAAATCCAGAGACGGGAAAGACTGAAGGTCCATTTCAACTAATAAGCTGGAGCAAAGGATATGCTTGTGTTTCCACAGGTTCTGGTCTGAGGTGGATTCCTTCAAGAAACGTGAAGCCCTACCAACCACAGATGCACACAGGCGATGTAGATGACTAAGAGCAAAGAAGTGGGCACACAGATGTGAACTGTCATTTAGAGATGTTCCTACATCTCTGTGAACTTCAGGTTTTGTGGAAATTGCTGACAAGAGGTGGTGTGGATCATGTTACGATCTTATACGAAGTATAAGGCCATTGAAATTTTAATCATATCAGGCCCAGAGAAACAAAATAATTCTCAGTGCCTTGAATCAAAAAGAAAACCAAAGACACCGAATTTGTGCCTTATCACTTCGTTGCTTGCCTTAAGTAATAAAAACATGCCCGTAAGTCAACCAATGACCAATGTTTGGGTGACCTTAGCCAATGCATCAGTCTTGGACACCGTTTGTTTAACGAACTCAAGCCCAAGGAAACCATTCTCGACCTGTTTAGTTGGACTGCCAGTAGATGATTGGCCAATACCAAAGAATGTCTCTCCTGATCTTTCACGATTCATTGCAAATCCCACTTAGGAATGGGGTGTCTGGACCAAATTTCTCCCTACAGCACCCTATGAACCTCAAGAATTGGAAATTCTTGGCTCAGTGAAAATGAATTTTTGTATATCATTAGCTTTTCCTGGGTCAAAATAAAATAAAGGCAAAATCTTGAATGTCAATCCATTTAATGCATTGTACAGAAATGCAACATCTTGGTACAATTTCACTTCAGTCTCACACACAGCACCCAACCATGCTCCTTTGCAGTTGCCACAGGGGATCTTTCTCATTTGTGGAGATAGAATTTGGCCTGCCATTCCATCAAATGTCAAAGGTGGTCCATGCAGCATCGGGATACTTACTTTGCTGACACCCAACATAAAAGTGGTAAAAGAACAAAAACATAGAGAAAAGAGGTTTGTCAATCAGTATGAACCTGATTGTGATGTCAACTTTAGAGCTTGGAATTTTGGAAGGAGGTTCGCAGCAGCTCTCCTTCTGACTCAAGCTGCCTCAGGAACAGCCTTGAAACAACTAAATCAATTGGGTTATTGGCTGAGTAAGGAATCTCGTGCCATTTCTCTCACACTGAGCAATTTGTTAACTGATGTTCAGAGTGAGAGATGTGCAACTTTGCAAAACCGTGCAGCATTCAATTTTCTTTTGTTAGTACATGGACATGGATGCAAGGACTTTGATGGAATGTGTTGCATGAACTTTTCTGACCATTCAGTATCCATACAGCAAAGTATACAAAAATTACAGGAAGGCGTGTCCAAACTCCAAGTTGAGGAAGGATCATGGTTGAATGATCTGTTTGGAGAATTGAGCCTTGCACCAGTGTGGAGAGAAATCTTGAAAATAGGCATCTATGCTCTGGTTATTATAATAATCCTTTTGGTATTTGTGCCTTGTTTACTTCAATGTGCCAAACAAAAACTTGTCAATGTAGCCAAAGAGGTCTTTTTTTGTTCAAACAAGAGGGGGAGATGTTGGAACTCTGATGGTTGAAAACTTTGAGCTTTTTGAATTTAAGGGTGCCAACCCTCAAATAAACACCTCGTTGTTACCAGAGCTAGCTACCAAGCCCCAGGATTAACTGACAGGGGCTTCTCCCATCAGATCTCTCATGAATCTGCAAGCATTTCACTGGCCAGATCCCAAGGGGGCATGGAGTTCAGACCAATGAGAATATCCACACCGGGTCTTTCAAAAGTCTTTATAAAGGATAGCCCGGCAAAATAAAGCTCTCTGTGCCACACGAACTTCAGGGGTGAGTTGTGTCTCTGTCTCCTTGCCCCTCACCCATCCCACATGCGACCTAACACCTTGTTTGACCTTAGACCTTGGAAAAGGCTTCAAAAATTGAATGACAGCACAGAAACAGTGTGGGTGTGGTTTGGATAGTAATGTGTGATCTCATAGGGTGAAAAAAACTTAGATTTGGGATTTTAGTATATGGTGATATATGGGAACCAAAATGGAGAATTTTGGGTATGGGTTAGTTGACTTTTTTGCACCTTCTTCCTTCTTTTTCACGAATCTGGGTAATTTTCTCTAACTGGGTGAAAGATGTCCACATTGCAGGTTTCGAGTGGTCATCTTTGGGTTAGAAGCATAAATAATAGAGATGTCAACTGTTTATTGGATAATTGGGACTTAAATAGCCTTGAACAGACACCATTTTAGGTCACTTTCTCAACTTGTTAGAGGGAGCTCACATCTTGTGAGTTTGTAATACATAAGGATAATAAACTTCAGAGTGAGACTTCAAAAACATCTCCTGAGTTTTATTCACCCTGTCCTTGGAGCAACAAAGAGCCTGGCATTCCAACACAGCTGGAATTTTGAACTGCTTATGAAAATATTGATTTGGGAGTCACAGGTTGTGGAACGGATGAGGAGGAGGCTGACAGCCATCTGTGGAGGAAGCTCTGCTTGTTTCTCAGGGGTTCCAGAGATCATGGCGTGCTGCTGAGGGTGCCAGCTGGCCTGCTGCCACAAGGCTTCTCTGTGCCACCAAACAGTCTCTGGGAAGCCTGCCCATAGACTCATAGCCCATATTCCAAACAAGAATCACTTGGTATTTCTTCACTATAAAAGCTGATGAGTGGCAGATTTTCTTTCAAAAGCTCTGACTTCAGGGCGTCTCCTGACTGGTTGTGGTGGGGGCACAGCTGTGTGACTCTCAGGAAAGTCACTGCAGCAGAACTGGAAGTGTTTACTTACGACTTTTGTCTTCACTCCCATTTTTTGGCTTGCCCACATGAACACTTCCCATGACCTATTCCAGAGACCATGGCTGAAGAATACCCGATTTACATAATTTTCCATATTCTTGAATCACTTCTGTTCCTTGAGAACATGTGATGGTTTCTCATATTACCTCAGTTAAAGAGTTTTATCTAGTAAAGAGAAATGGAATCCTCTTCTTTCTTGAAGCAAGAATTAACCTTGAGGTTCCCTATTGTTTGTTTACAATCACATTTAACACTCTGAATCGCAATACTAGAGTCAAGAGCTGAGGAACCTCAAACATGGAGAATGTTGGTTATTGCTTTAAGACTGACATGCTTTGGGATGCTTTCTAACAAGGAAATCTTACTTCATTTTATTCAGTTAATTATAATCAGTTTAATAATGGAGATTAGAACAGGAGCTACATACCAGTCTTACATAATTACACATAATGTGTACCTACAAACATATTTTGTAAGTCTTCCTGATCAAATTTTAACTTTTTACCTCATTACTATCATTCTGGTTGTGGTAGAATTCAGAAGCAATTCCACACACCAAGATTATTCTCTACACCCTTTATACTGGGGCAAATCTGAGGTAAAAATGGTGAGAAGAGGCTCAGTCCTGGAGACACTAAATTTAGAACAAGAAATACCTACAGAACACGGTGAACTCAGTAGGTGATTCATTTCCTATTGAAGATGATTCCTAAAAGCTCAAGTATCTCCAGAAGGTCACTCCCACCTTCAGAAAATATACACAACAACTTATTTTTAGAATTATGTAGAAATGCCTTGCCCACACAGTAAATTGGACATATGTTCTTGGATTCAGCTGTCAGTTTTGCTGAAGAATTCTGGTCTCACTGTTTTTACTAAATAGAATTTTGCATTTATTTTGGTCAAAGCAAAAACCAATTCTGGATAAAACCACTGCTCATGGACCTTGCAATGACAGTTAAGTCTAAGTCTAAGCTGACACTCATATGCTTGGTTGTGGGTTGCTGTTCCTCCTTGAAGTACATTCCTAACTAGATATTGCAACTGGAAAGGATGCTGGATTGAGCACATGCTAACTGCATTGCTAAATCAGAGCGAAAGTGGTAACTCTTCTGCTGCTATCCTTTGCACAACATGGAAATATTGTTCTTCTATTCCAAACATCCTCTTCCTTTGCTGATTGGCCCCAGTAGCTTCCTGTGTCTGCACAGAACACTGCACATTCACCAGGCCATGAGGGAATGAAATACCCAAATTCCTGTGATCTTTTATCAAATTCATTACCTGCAATAGATTCCATACTAGAAATGTGCACAAAATTTCTCATGTGTAAAATTGGGACGTATTTTTTGTAGGTGAAAGTATAATCAGGCTGGTCTGAGGGTTCAATGATTGATGTTGTATTTGAAATTTAAAATAAGCCCAAATCCCCAGTTCAGCTATCATTGAAAACATTGGTTTGCATAAAATACTCTACATTATTTGCAAATGACAGGGTACAAGCGATTTAAAATAATCACAAGAGTATTCTGAAGATGTATGAAGAAACTAGAGCTGAGCATTGTGTACAGTGTAGTACCTGAGGTGGTGAAATTACAAAAAAAAAAAAAAATAGCAGAGTAAAAATTCTTGAGGAACAATAAGAAATGGGGTAAAAAGGTCAGAGAGACATTGGAAACTACCAAGCTGATCCACCTTCTGCACTACAAATAAGACAATAGGCTTTTCCCAATATTAGCTGGCTGGTATTAATTTGGAATTAGATCTTACATCCTGATTTCCTCTGGCTTTTTTCTAGAAAGCTGATTTTTTAAAGCCCAAATCCTATCAGTGACATGTTCACAAAAAATATTCAATGTTAAAAACCATTAAAAATGCAAAAATAAAGGGACAGACTTCTGAAAAGACAATGCTGGGAAAAAAAGGCTTTGCATCCCAATAGTTTCAATTCTTAAAAGCAATTAAAAAAATAAAAATCCAACCTGAAATTATTTGTGCATTTTCATGCAAAGACCTTGGCATTCAAGGAGCACTTTATCTATCTTCACACATCATAAAATTCCACTAATTAAGTTCTCTCTTGTAAAATAATTAATATTTGCTGTTCTTCAACCACTAGATTATTTTTTTACCACACATATATTGTTTCCTGGTATTACAGAAGGCATGCTGTAGATAAATGTTTTGTATATCAAATATTTGAATCTTAAATGGGAAAAATCTCTATAGTCGTAGGTATATACAAATATGAATGTGTCTGTATGAAGCTCAACTGGAGAGCCATATGGGAAGATGGTTTTTAAAAAGATGCTTGAAAAACCCAAAACTCCAGTATCAGCATGAAGAGAACAATGACATTAAGGTGTTAGAGGCTGGTGAAATGTAATATTGTGATCTCCTTCTCTGGCTGTTGGTGTTTTGGTTTGCACTACACAATGGCTAGGTCTATTTGGAGGTTTTGGTTGCAAATATAGGAAGCAGAATTTGATCATTTATTAGTGCAATGCCTAAAGATACTGGAATTTCTGCCTGCTCTTTGGAGCAGGTGGTTTTATGGAGCTCTGCTGGCAGCTGAATGTCTCTGTGGAAGCAGTGGGGTTTAAGGGATGAAATATCTAACTGAGCTCATGAAAATGCTGAAGTTTCATAATTTCTGTTAAGCTTCTAGTGAATTCAGACTCTGACAATGAACAAATCTCGGCATTAGCTCAGACAGCCAGTGAGGAGATGTAAATATAGTTGGGATTATGTCCATCCATAATGTGAAATTCTCTATGTATCTGCAATTCTGTCCATTCATAGTATGAAATTCTCTCTGTATTTAAGTTACTTTCTTGTGAAGTATTGGCAGGGACAGAATGGAAAACCAAGCGGTTCTGTGACAAGATTACCCACAGCTATACAGAGGTGAGGCACAGTGTCATCTTGACTTCTCTTAAAATATATCACAAAGTGAAGATGCAAGTTAGGGAGTGGAAACACACACCAAATTTAGAGTCTCTGAATAAGGACACTTGAATCTGGTTCTATTTGTTAAACTCCTGCTTTAAAAGAAAAGCACTTTCCTAAAATACCAATTTCCTGCATATTTAACACTAACACTAATATAAAGTATGGAGGACTCCTGTGAAGTTCAAGACAGTTTAGAAGTCACATCAGTAGGAGCTTTGGCATAATCATAGAAGAGCATATTCTGGGCTGGAATGCCCAGTGCACTGTTTTTGACTGTATATTCTGGCTATAAAAGCAAATATGTCAAGCCACAGAGTGGGACATTTGGAGGGAAAGTGGAGCTTTGTTTTACTGACACAAGACAGAAAGGTTCACTGCCTCTCTCTGCCCAGGTATGGTAAAAGGCAGAGCTGTTGACAACTCTTTAGTGTATAAAAGTGTATGGAATTCAAGGAAGACCCCAGTGCACCCCTCTGCCCAGTCCTACAGGGGTGACGTCTGCAGACAGGTCATGGTACACGATTTAGTGCCCTGTTCCTCTCAGAGGCAGATGTTACTGCCGTTTAATGCAGTTTAGGAAAACTGTAGATGTGTGATTGGTAAGCAAAACCACATCTTTAAAACACTTGTGAAAACATTTTCTTACTAAAGCCAGCTGACATTTTTCTAAGACCTTTGTATATAAAAGCCTGCAACCTCAGAATCCCCTCTCCTCCAATTAGGATCAGCATGCTCCACAAAATCCTCAATGTAAATATATCTGCCCAGCAACACTATTATGTACTGAATAGCTGAAGGTGTCTTAATGTACATTATGCATGAAAACCAATGCAGAATGTTGCAGAACAAGGTCAAGAAGGAAATAGAAAATTAAATGCCAGTATCCCAGTAACAGCTTCCTGAAGGACACGTTAGAAACAGTTTACCAGAAATCTTTCTAGAAGCAGGCAAGAAACAAGAACATCTTTCACTTGAACCCATTTCTGCTGCCTATAGTTCTTTAAAGTAATTTAACTTTCTCTGGATTTCCATTTGTGGCAGGGTTTAGGAGGTGGGGGGTTAACTGATTCGTCAGTTTTTTTACCCCACTTTCAACCCCTAAGAGAACAGAAGATACTCTTCCAGGCACTGAAGTTATCCGGAACTTTACAGACAGAATTATGAGGGTCTTCAGGCACTAAATGATACAGTAGGTGCCTCCTGGGATCTTCTTACCTAAGCCAGTTAGATGCCAAACTCCTAGAGCCTTTTGGGAGAAGCTGTGTATCTCAGATATTTACTTGCTTTTCCTTGGCCAGTTATTTACATTTTGAAGCACTTGAATAAAGTTTGCAGATCTGGCATCAATCTTAACAAGCCACTGGAACTTAGATTGCTACTGTGGAGGCCCATGATCTTACCAGGGAAGGATCGATGGCCATGCCCTAGAAGGGTAGACCATAGGCTTCAGGTATTCCCTACAAGTTAAGGTGAGGAAAAAGGCTTCCCCCATGGTGCTCTGTGGCACCATGTGAATTGATCCCAGTTCTGCCTTCCCCATTGGCCAGTTGACTTTACCTACCCCTTTTACCATGTTTGTACCCCAGTTGTAGAAAGTTCTCTGTTCCCTGTTTCCCCATTGGTCCTTGTATCCCCACCTATCCACCCAGGCATTCCCTATTGGTTCTTGCCCTTTTTCCTGCCTATGTGCCGTCCCTGTGCCCTCAGATCATTGGTCCCTGATGCTGTGCTCCGCCACCTCCCTTTCCCGACACCTAAACCTGGACCATCTTTTGTTCCCTGTCTTCTATTCCTGGACTCCTTTGGTGTCTGGCTTCAATAAATCCTGTTGGAATTCCATATAGAAGACCCTTCCTGCTTTTTGTTCGTCGAGCTATCCATGGTGTGTGTAGACAGTGTGACTGTTTATGTGCCTGCCTGAACGCCTTCCAGTGGAGATGCTTTCGGTAAGGTAGTGGCAATTCACCATCTACTCACGCTGCTACACTAAACCAGTTCTGAAAGTGAAAACTGACAGAAAAAAAAAAATTCCTGTATTTCAATCCGCACTTTCTAAATTAAAAGGTATTGTCTGTGAAACCAAGAAAGTTTCTTTTTCTTCTGTACTTCATAATATTCACATTCTGGAGCTCCTTCATGTCTTTATATTTACAATCTAATGGTGTTTTAGGCAGAGTTTTAATGCAAAAACTATGCAAATGAAAAGTGTTTATTATGAGAAACACATACCAATAACCATAAATATTCATGACTTGATGTAACAAGCTGGGAGAGTTTCTGAGTCATCTTCTACAGCGATTACTTCCTTAAGCAAATATCTGAAACTGCCCAGATGTAAATTATTAATGTATTAATTGAGAGAAGGCTGTGAAAAGAGTAGATGCAGAATCAGCAACAAAGGACAAATAATGGAAAGGCAGACAAACTTGAGAATAGATAGGTGAAGAGCTTCATGTCTTTTAATTCAATGAAATTTTTGCCACTTTAATTAGTACTTTTCCTCTGGCCTTTCTAGAATTCCATTGTGGTTTCCCTGAGAGGTGTAGGAATTGAGTCATGTTTCTACACACAGTGTAGTGACTGGAAAGAACACAGACCCTGTTTTAAGTCAACGGAATCACTTTATTAAGCACATACCAGTATTTATGTTTTTTCAGTGTACAAGTTTAGGATCAAACTATGCAGCCACAGTGATTAGGAGACTAACCAATCACACAAAGAAATGGCAGAGCAGATGTTTCTTGCTCTTTTATCTTGGACACTCTCACACATACCACTTAGCCTCCACAGTCCAGTGTTCTGGGCTGCTTAATTGAAGCATTCTCACATAGGTTTTTATGGCTGCAGATGATCTTTGGTATGTACCTTCTCATGGGAAAAAGGTGCTTATTAAGGCCAAGAGGAGCAGCTGCTTCAACACACAACTCTTATGTCACAGCTCAACAAATATGTAATTTTCATCTTTTTTCCCCTCTTGGTTACTCTTTTTTTACTAAACCAGGCACAGGAGTTGCATGAAGAATCATGTAAAATAAGTTGGGAAAAAGTATTTAAAATTCTATCTAAATATAGATTTTCTCTGGACAATGTTCTCACCTGGGCAAGTAAATCCAAGTCTTTGGCAGTGAGAATGATATGACCATTGCCCCGAGACAGTTAAATGACAGGACTTCCATCGGTTTCACCAGGCTCTGGGTGAGGCACCACCTTCTCCCTTCTGCACTCTCTAAAACTAAACCAACACAAGTCCTGCCACAAAGCAGTGAGCCTATAAACATAAAATTACAATGAGCAATAAAACCTTGACAGACTAGTTTCACTATTAGTTTAATTTATACTCCTGTTAACCAATTTTAAATGCACATTAAAATATTAAGTAATTCTGAAGATGTCAGTGTGTGGATAATAGAGCCTGCCAAGGTCATGCAATGTAAATGTTTCAGCCATAGCCTATTAGACTTTAGTAATTTGTTCTTTATTTTAGTAAAGTCTAATCTGAAGGAAGAAAAGCCATTTGAAGATGCCCAACTGCAGGATAGGAAAAGCAAAATGGAATCTGAACTCCCTCCTGGGAAATGCCCTGACATGCACTCGCGAAAGGGAATTCTGTAGCCATGACCTATGTAGCCCAGTTTGTAAATACGGAAGAGTTGACTCCATAATCTGAGATGTTCTCTCCTATGTCATATGCTATATTATGAGTCATACAGAACAGCTAAATCCCGCAGTTCTAAACTGGGACTAAAACTGGGAATTAGCTATCACTCCCAGCTGCATCCTGATATGGCTTTAACTGCACCTGACTGAGATTTGGAGGAGCAGCTTCTCTCACAGCTGAGCATCCTGTTCATCCTGTACCTGTTACTGCTGTGGTAATGCCAGCACTATCCCAGTGAACAAGTTTAATCCTCCCATTCGGCCCCTCTCCTCCATGAGAAGCAAAGGATACAGTATTAAAACGTGATTTCCTCAAAAAGCACATTATTAATGGAATTGCAGTATGAACACTCTAGGACAAAAGAGATGGAGACTCACTGCACAGCTGTGGAAATAAATAATTTCACTGCAGTTAAAAAACTTGGAAAGAGATGGTTTTATATAAAACCATTGTAAAGGGAATATGATCTTGTAAATATTGATTTTTTTTTTAAGAATCAGTTTCTGATGTCCTTTATTCAAGGGCTGTAGCATTTGTCTCAACAAGCAAATCACACTGTTTCCAGTATGACCTATTTTCAGAAAGAAGTAATAACCTAGGATTTTAAAACTGGCAGCAGCTCTTGCTTTTGTAGCAACTACTTCAACCAGACTTGTATCCTAATTATTCTAGTGTAGGAACCACATGATGCCTGGATTTCAGGGACTCAACTAAACCCAACTTGACCAATTTCACAAGCAAGGAGGAAAAACTTGATCTCTTCATCTATCGATTGAAATATCATTGTTTTACTGCAAGTGCTTTCTGCCTTTGGGTTTCATTTTTAACTGGAACAAGTTGCTGTGGAATGGGGCTGTTCCTTGGCCTGGACATATCCACTCTCTTTCCTGTTTTGCCTCTGAAGTTATAGTATGAGATAGTGCCAAAATGTCACTGCAGATAATAATTTGTAACATTCCTCAGCTCTATTAATGCAGTGGCAGCTCTAGTAATGCCCATGCAAGAGGTGCCAGGCCCTCAGTGCCCATCCTGCTGCTTCTCTGCTGGGGCAGCTGCACTGCTTCATGTCAGTTAGCCAAAGCACAGGGCTGATTCAAAGGATCTGCAGGAACATTTTTTTCTTCTTTAATCAACAGCACAGTGACGCCAGGCAGACCAGCCTGATGGCACAGGCATATCTAAACTGGCTGCATGATTCTCTCCCAGCCTCCAACTGCTGTCTTGAACTCAGCTTATCCATTTTTCCATTTATTCTGCATCTCATTTAATATTTGTAAAATTACCTCTCTGAACAAAGACCTTCATTCTTCACCAAAACCCACATGACAAACTCATAGATTAAAGACACAGGAAGAATAAATTAGAGGTCATAAAAGGGTCCTAAAGAACCACCTCTGTGTTGGGGTAGAACATCTGCTACGTGCTCTGGTGTCAAGTGAAGAACTTCCAGTGTGACCTGGTTATTTTGTGCTCCATCCCTGAGTATTTTTATCGGTCATACAGGCTCAGAAAGGCTGCAGGCTCTGAAAGGCTGCAGACCAGGCTGTTGTCTACAAGCACTTGTGAATTACAGACAGCCATTTGCACTGCTGTAGTCAACGACCTGTCAGGTTTCCCATTATAATGTTATGCTGTTATTTTCAGGGTTTATGTCCTGGCTCTAAAGTTGGCAACTGCTTGGTCTGGAAACAGTGATGCATTTTTTTTGGTACATTTTATAAATATAAAATGAACAAGTGCCCTAATATAAAATCAGTCTCTATTCAGAAAGGTAAAAGGTGACAATTTAAAGTAATATTTTCAGTGCTAGAAAAAAAAAAAAAACAATAAGATTCAGGAAGGTTCCTTTTTTGGGCAGAGTCATTAACCATAATAATGCAATTTACAGCTCGCAGGGGCAGCAGGTATCCAGAAATGCATTAAGTAGGTGACTGTATTTTGTGGTGAGTTCTGAGAGGATAAATCTTTTACTGACCACAAATAGTATGTGCCCAGATATGTGATGATGGGGTGATGGTATAGAATATCTGTATTTTAATCTGTGGAAGTAACACCATGTAAAACTTATCCAAATAATAATTCCACATCCTCCTAGGCAGGCAGATGTAAATGGTGAGCATGGATTTTGCTCCTGAGTATGTTCAATGCATTCATGGTTCAGTGAATTCAAAAGTGACCTTTTTAGAGAGGTGTTATGATAGGAGGAAACTTTCACTAAGTACAAATGAGCGGTTTCAGACTATCAAGTCTCCAGCAATTCTGTATTTGAGGAGTCTGAGGAATCCTACACATACACAAACATGGACTTTCAGAAATAAAGTCAGCAGGTTACTGAAGAAATGCTATGATCAAATTACCCTGTGAACCCATATTTACAAGTAAAATCATAGCTATTAGGAAAGTACTTGCATACCATAGGATGTATCCACCTTTAAGTAAGTCTCATTTCCTTTTTTTTTTGATTTCTTAATTAGGAAGGGGACAGGATTTGACAGAGAGGTTTTTTGCTAGTACAAGTGAAGCTTCAGTGACAATAACCAACAGGCAGAGTTACTCTGTGTAACCATGCACAGAGCAGTGGTGTGATCTTATTTCTCAAGAGTTTATTTTAACCACAGATGAGGGTGTAGCTGTAGTGACCATATTTTCCTCTGTATGATGTGGCAAATTCTACACTAAATTGCACTAATGAGATGTACAAATTAAAAGCTGCACACTGTGTTTATATAAAGTCCTCATTGGTGCTGGGTCCATCACCAGTGTAATCGGAATTATCTTCCTGAAGTCACCATAATATCCTGATGTGAACAGTCTCTGTGAAAGAGAAGCTGAATTCCTATCTGACAGTCAAAACTGTAACTGTAGTACTCTTGGAATTCTTCATCAAGGTATTTTACAAGAGTAATTTTTGTAAGTGGGATAATGACAGGAGTAGCAGTGGGGCAGCATGTTAATGCCACTCATTATCCCTGTTTCCATGTTATATTGCAATCCCTTCCAGTTCTATCTCATCCCACACAGATTTATGAGCAAGCAAATATAAGCTGGAGCATTGTAACCCTTCTCTGATTAAGTACAATTCCATTCCACTGAGAAAGAACATTTTTAGCACAGAAAAATACTATTCCTTGTTATTCTCAGTGCCTTCTTTCTCCAAAGGACACTAACTTCTTCTACACTATACCATGAAAAATCTATAAAGAGGGTTTTTATGTAGGAAGTGAAGATTGCTACTGTTTGGTACAAAAACACATGCACACCCACAAGAAAACTACTACTACACGGTAATTAACAGCCAGAGCTCCAAGTCCCCTCCTTACATAAGGAACTGTGGCAGATGTCTACTCATTTTCAGCTTGAATTATTAGCTTAAAAAGGTCCTTGAGTATCTGAGCAGCAATTAATTCTTCTATCAGATTTCTTTGTGCTTCAATTCTACTCCTCTAAGTCATGGTTACTATTAAAATGTCCAGTGCCAAAGGATGTCAAGAACTCCTTAGATAGCCTGTGAAGATTAGCCTGTCAAGCTGTAAGGTAAGATAAAACTTTTTGAATATATCAATACACACATCCAGCACTGCACAGGAGTCTTGCTTCTGGCCCTTAGAACTTTCCTGAATAATCCTTCCAAGTAAGTAGTTATGAGCTTTCTGTTATTAATGACTTAGTCACAGACCACTGTTCCAACTGCTTTTATACTCAGCTTGTCAAGAATATCACAGAATGCTTTGGGTTGGAAATGACCTTAAAGATCGTCCAGTTACACCCCCTAAACCCTTTCCTGTATACACCACTGTTTATCCTTGGGATTCCTTCCCTTGCTTTTAGGTCACAGTGAAGAACATAAATAAAGAAAGATTCCTAATACTAGTCTTACCCTTTTTATCCCAAACCCCAGTTTTTGATAGTCCAGCTAAGGTAGTGCACAGGGATGATCCTTCTTTTCTTAAGCAAAAGCTTAAGAGGATGTGCTCATCATGTAATGATGAACCCTTGTAAGATCACACAGGTGGCTTGCTAGCTTTTCACTTCAAGGTTTTGTAGAGATTGTAAACACGCAGTGTGTAGGACAGCACATGTTTTGGATACTACTCTCTAAATATATGCCCAAATGATTTTAAACTCTTGAACTTCTTCACAGCTAGAAGCCATCATCCATGCAGGTTTTGGTACGTACAGTTGTACAAAAAATTCCTGGTACTTAATTGTTCTTTGTGCTTATAATCCATATTTAGTCACTGTAAGGTAAACAGCATCCGCTTCAGGATAGTGGGAAAGAGGATTTTCAACTTCATCAGAAAGTATCTAGAGTACTCCTACACCAAAAATGTTAACTAACCTAGCAGCAAGTGTGAACGACAATAATTGACACGTATCTGCAAGTCACTGCCTTCAAGATTTTCCTTATTTGCACTTTCCTGAAGCAGAAGAGGGACACTGCTCATGTCCTGGCAGGGGAACCTGCGGGTGCAGCAGGACAGGCCCTGGACAGCTGGTGGCACAGCAAGGTCCAACCTGGCACTTCATGTGTTGGTTATAACAAGGAAAAGCTTGACCTTTGCAGTACCTAGTGGGACTAGGAAGAGGCAAGAAGACAATTTGAATCATTTGGTCACATCAGGATAACAAAGCAAAGGCCAGGATACATCTGCTATATGCAATTTTCCTTTTGTGGATATCAATTGTAACTGAGGAGAAAAAGCCACAGCTAAGAAAGATAATTAGGCTGTTAAAAGAAAAGGGATCTGAGACCACATTAGCAAAGAACTGTGTTTCAGTCACAAGTTTGTGAAGGTTTAAAATTTTAAGTTTTCAGAGTGCTTTACTGCTGTTAGTTCACTTTGCTGGCCCCATAAAACTTTTTTTTTTCTTTAATGGAAGGACTGAATTAGAGGGACAAACAGCATTTAGAGATCTGTGCGCAAAATGGCTGCAGTTACAGGCCGTATGTAAAACAGTAACTTTATTGAAAAGGCCCTTTTAGAAAGGACTGCATAGATGGGTGTTCAAAGGAGTGGGAAGGACCTGAACACATCAACTTTTTGAGTTTCATGGCGGTAACAAAAGCACCTGTAAAGGGTGATCCCCAGTTCAAGCTCCTTGGTCAAGTGAGAACAGGGGCTGTGGGAACCAAATCACAGGGCCATCAGGTGTTGTAACCGGGAAAAAGTCTATGTTGTATTATATATGTTGTATAATATTTAACTCTCGCATAAAAATGTTTTTAAAATCTAGTATCCTTTCTAGCTACATGATTTGTAAAGAGTCAATTTTTGCAGAATTACCAAAGGAAGTGAGAAACCAGGAAAATATCTGTTATGAAACATATTTCCTTCAAGCTATCTTTAACTGACAATCAAAGCTGACATATTATATATACTAGCCAAAGTTTAAATCAGTAAATGAATGATTTCCAGTATGTATGTTCTATCACCCTGAAGAAATGAACTGTTCCAAAATATTGCTTTCTAAAAGAAAAACTGCTATTATTGTTCCAATAAATAATTATATATATATATGGCCGGTTAATTCCTCAGAGGCAGCAGCAGACTGCATGATTTTGAAGGGTATCTCAGTGTATGACACCAACCCCTCTGTGACTGCAAGGTGGCACAAACTGAGAACTGAAAGTTTAACAAGTGTGTGGGTTTGAAGTTTTTCATTGCTCAGTTTCAAGCCATGGACAAACAGTTTATGGTTCTTACAGTGACCTGCCCATGAAAGGTTATTTTTGAACATGTACATAAAGACGTTTCTAATTTAAAAAAAAGCTCAAAGCTGTAATAAAATAAATTTTAAGCCCGGACAGAACAAACTAGGGACACTAGAACTGCCTCTGTGGGTCATAACAAACGCACATGGGGATAGCAAGAAGTTTAAAATGAGGTTTTGGCACTCATGATCAAGCTTGTCAATTGTTTCAGACTTCTTCTCCCTTGTAAATCATTATGAAATTCATGCATTTCCTCCTTGTTTCTCAGTGCTTCACAACCAGTGCCCATGTTTTGAGCCAGTACAGCGTTGCCAGCTGGTTAAGTTTAGGGCATAATCCCACCAACAGGATTCTTGCAAAATGCAGGAACAGCATCAGAGAACTCCAGCAGTCTTTTCCCTTTTAGTGTAAAACAAGTTGTGAAGGAACCGTGAACATGGAATTTCTCATCTCAGAACCTCAGGGAAAAAGGCGGGTTTTGACTGGTGATCTGTGGCCAATAATGAATCCTAGTGGATAGAGACCTTTATCTGCAATTAGAGTTCATTTACAGCTTTTATTACAAGGAAGGAGAACATAATTTGCTCCCTCAGCAATGTTCCCTCATTATTTGATGGATTTCCTCCTGTTAGCTGAGGTTGGCACTAGCACCCTGTAAAGTAACTTTAGATTTAGTATAATTCAGTAGGGGGGCCCAAAGACAATGCCTTTCCTGGGAACAAAACACTTACATGCTTGTACTATCACATAGTCCAGAGTTTCCACAACAGGATGGAGGTTTGCCAAGTGCACTCTGTCATCACAAATTAGATTTAACAACCTTTATATTTTATGCTTATAAAAGCCCACTTTCATAATGGTATGAAAAAACAGGACCAGTATGGAAAAAATCAATATAATCATAAAGATTATCAAAGGTTATACACATCTATTTGAAGAAACAACAAGGTTACCAATGAATTTGGAATATGAGTGTCTTGGTCACCTGGAAGTTGCTTGCATCACTTCAGTGATACCACATATTCATAGTCACAGCCAAAGAAAAGACATGAAAAAGGTTATCTAAAGGGGTTTTAACCCATCAAGAACTACTTTGATATTCCACACTGGAAAAAGTCTATGTAGTAAGCATTTGTAATAATATAAATTATTTGATTATTATGCAAATCACCATGCATAAAGGAAAGTATTCCTTCTTCATCCTTGAACATTCCCTGAAGTTTAATTTGGAACCAAATTTGCATTCAATTAACATTTTGAAGTTCTACTTACTTTCTACTTTGTTTGCCTACATTATTTAAATCATAAGAGCAATTCTTTGCTTGTAGAACAGGCAAGAGATGGAGAGTGGTTTCTGCTCCAGTAGCAGATACACAAATCCAGCCTTGATGAACTTTCCCTCCTGCACTTGAGAAATCTGCAACTCTCTTTCAAGGCTAGGCACCAAGACAGACCTGAGCCACAGTGCCTGGGCTGAGAGAACCTGCCAGCTCTCAATCCTGCCGTCTCTTGGAGCACTGAAAGAAGCAAATTTGGGAAAGACACTGTGATGGATCTTGTACCTCATCTCTGCCTGTATCTTTCCCTTCTGTGAGATACACATCACTGACTGCAGCTCATTGGCTTATAGCAGGAAAAAACCTGTGTCCAGATGAACATTAGAAAGGGATTTAAATTATTTTTTTCCAAAATCTATCCCAGAATATGGGGAGTCTGGATTTGGGGAACAATGAAATATGGCTTGATTTTATGAACTGCTCAATAGCAAATCTGCACAGGATCCAGTGCATTTTTAGGACTTGGTTTAAATGCTTCCAAAACAGACTAAGCAGAAAAACTTATGAATGGCACATTCTATCCCAGACATATTGTGATACACTCTTAACTGCATTCTTACACAGCTCTCCATGGAAAAAGTAAGAGTTCAAAGAGAGACAGTGACTTTACTTTGAAGTAGGTGAAAAGTATTTACTCAGCTAAAGCTGTGATAGACAAACTCCAGCAACTCCTCCTGGAGTGTTTTACAATTATATTGCCCCTAATTAATCATCTCTGCATTTGTGGCTGCTCCCTCAAGCAGCTGGATTCGTGTCAGTCATATTAGCTGAGATGCCAGTTCTGAACTGCAGTGACAGGCTATTGGACAAACACTCCTTTCTAATATCTTTGGGGGTGTTCACTCCCAGCCCTGGGTCAGGACAAACAGCTGTAGGAAGAAAACATCCTGGCAGATGGCTGTAGGTGTTTGCTTCAGTGCACATCAGCAACTCCAGCAATAGCTCCTCAGTCTGCCTGGCAGCTCTCACCTCTCAGGTGCTAATTAGCATCTCACATGAGATCTGATACAGGACTGCCACCAACACAGATAAACTTTATATGCACCAACAGATCCTTTGTGATGTGTTAGTCTGAGAGCACAGCCACAAATGCAGCCTTGAAATACTTTAAATATGGTTTTCAAAGGCTTCCAAATCTAGGAGAAAAAATTAGTTGTTTGTACTGTAAGGTCTCATGGGATTTTTCTCTTCTGCTGAGGCTGACATGTTGCAGATTTGAATTTGAAAGAAAGGTACCCCTACGTTCCCCTTGCTTTCTTCAAGGTTGCTTCAGTGCTGTTCATTACGACTTTCTGGATCAGTTCCTGAGAACATGTGCTGGGTTAGTCAGATATTCAACACCTTGGTAATTCAGGTTTCCCTCAAAAAGGAGGTGTCCCTCCACATCACTCTAAAAGGTCCTCCTTCCCAGAAGTTCCTGAGTCATCACTGTTTCCTCATTCATCTTCCAAGGATGTTCCTAAGCCTAAATGTCTCACAGGATTAAGACTAAAACACCACAAGCATGAACTGATCACAGGTTTCTTTACATTCTGATACAATTATATTATTTTTCTCAGTAACTTTAAATTTAGGCCTGTTTAGCAAATATTTTTTTCATTCATTTTCTGCTGGGCATCTACCTGAGTTATGCAACTCAGGAAGGCTGAAATAAGGTGATTATATTCTCCAGGTTTCTTCCCCTGCTGTCACTACGAGTAACTAAACATGCACAACACACTGGAGTGTCTCTGACAGCCCAAACCAATCTCAAGTACATCTGAAAAGCTAGTTTATGCTACATCAATATGTAATTAAGCTCCAGGCCTGTAGATTTGCACAACCATTTCAGTGCCAGAAATGTGTGGGCTGAAATATTTCATCTCATTTGCACTAGATTTCTTAACAAGACAATCAGCATTCTGGGAATTTCAGATGACTGTCAGGCTGTAACAATTCTCACAACAGTGAAAGTAGCTGATGATAGGTCAAATCTACAGATCCTCAGGAACAGCTCACACAACAGCCAATATTTTCTACTATTATGAGAAAATAAGGATCACGTAGCAGTTTTCTTGATGCATTCATGATAAAACTTGAAGCACTATTTTACCTTGTAAGATATAGCTAATATACATCAATTAATGCATATTAATCTCAATCACACTGAAAAGATACTGCACAGAATCCTTTTAGCTGCCTCTTGATTATTTACCATTTACTAAATCTCAATGAAACCCAGTTATTTAGTTTTTTTCACTCATACTTTGTTTACTAAACAAAAATCAGTGACAATTGCATGTAGTGGGTTCCTGTCCTCATCTACTCTAAAATCTAATCTAAAATTGTAGAAATGCTATTACCTAGAAGTGCCGCAACAGATAAATTATTTCATCCAGTTAGCAGTAATACTTTTTAGACCCCTTCCCTTTTCTACACATAGAACTACACATTCACAAAGCAGCATCATGTTGGTTTTACTGAGAGAAACCAGGAATGTCATTAAAGTGATTTCTTCTCTGAAAAACAGCCATGGTCTTTGGATGATGGATTAACAGAAACCTTTCTGCACTTCACAATAATGTGATGTTGAGTACTTGTCAACTAAAAATATTTGCAATGAAAACACATCAACCCAAAATATCTTCCCCAAATCCAACTATATTAATTCCAGTGGAAAAAAAAAATTAAGGAAGTCTAAAATTTTAAAATTACACTTACCAGGAACAAAGCTTCCCTGGACCACCTCCTTATAAGCCCACCAGCCTTCATGGATTTTTGGTGAATTTTGTTGAGCTAGAAGAAATAATCAAAGAAACTATAAAATTAGAGCCAAACATAGGACTTAATAGCTAAACTTTAGGAACTTTAAACAGGTTACTATCCTCTACAGAAGAGTCACTCAAATTCCTAGGTGATCTTTATTCAATCTATAGAATCATGCTGCACATATGTGTCTTGGAGAACTTTGTCCCTCTTCATCACACAGTAAAATATACTCTGCTTTGGAAGACCCGATCATGAAACTTAACAACTCTGGCAGAAAATGAGGATTTACAGCACTACCGTTGGCTTCTGTGCCACCTATAAAGTCAATATGGAACAAAAATGCAGGGAAAAAGAGTGCTCAGTAGTCAATACCTGAGTCCAAGTTGTCTGACTGAAAAGCAGTTTCTGCCCTTCCTTTCTTGAGTTTTCCAATGATCTCTCACTTTGCGTGCAAAGAAGTGGCAGAGTGAATCACAGCCAATAATATCTGTGTCTATCACTGCTTCACATCATCCCACGAGCTTTGAGTTCCAAAACCAGGCCAGAAAGGCACAGCCCACAGCTTCCCCAACACTGCCCAGGTTCCACTGCTGAGGCAGGAATTTGGTTTTTTCCATCTTCTCTGTTTGTGTTGGTGGTTTTTCACAAACAGAATGGGACTGCTGGGATAAGTTCCTTGAGATTTTATTGCAGCATCAGCCTCATTACATGGTTGAGACAATAGAAAGATGGCAATAGCTCACATCTTGACAGCTGCAGCCAAAGATTTATTTGTTACAGACCATTTTAAAAGCTTTCTAGCCAGTAGCATATTGCTAAAGCTTACTGACAATTGTTCTAGCCAATCACTAAAAGTACACATACACCTGCTTCACACAATGCTTGCTTGTATGCTCTCTATTAACAATATACAGTACTTCATTATTAAACTTAAAACCTTCTACTATCTTGCTAAGCATATTTTTCTACAGTCATAAGGTCTATCTTAGCCAAGCCTAAAACGCAAACTATTGTTTCATGTCCTTGCTTATTTTTTCTACTTTCAGACTGTGCAGCTACAGCTAGTCCCAAGTTTTCTGTTCTTTCTGTTTCTAAGGCCTGCTTTTACAGCTTTCTGGAAATCTTTTTACCTTTACTATTTCCCACATTTCACCCTCTTGGTACAACCATAAAGAAACTCTGTTAACGTTGTTGCTTATTAACTACCTTGCATTACTTCTAAAATATGTTGGTTTTTTGGTTTTTTTTTTTTTTTTTTGCTTGTTTCAGGCATCTCTCTTATTTGGTATTTTACACCACAGCAATTTTTAATGCTATAAAAGATCTAGTCTATTCAAAGGATATAAGTCAAATCCGATAGCAGTTACTATTTATGGTTCTAATAAGTCTCGTCTGTTCCAAGGTCTTAATTCAAAGCCTTCATCTATGTCTATACTTGTATCCACTATCTCTGTAGGATCTTGAGAACTTTCTGTGATTTTATCTCCTACATCTCTCTCCTTGTGCGATAAAAACTTCTTTGATAGTTTTGTCCATCATTTGTTGCACACACCGAAGTATATATGGTACTATTACTAGTACCACCACGAAAACTGCTAACATATACAAACCTATTTTACAAAGTTTCCTTAACTAAGGTGTAAAGCTCCATCATTTGAACATATCAACTAACCATGATTAACCGTCTTCTTTCATTTGAGCTGTTAGGTCTTTCAGTTTTTGTATGCTTTTGTGGATGGATTCAGAATGGTCAGACAGATTCATACAACACAATCCTTCAAACTCCTCCCAACCATGTCCATGTGCCAGTAAAAGAAAACCAATTGCTGCTCTGTTTTGAAGGGTTGCATGTCTAACACTGCTGACATCTGTCAGCATATCACTGATTGCAATGGATGTGGCATTGCTTTGTTTACTCAGCCAACATCTAATTCAATCTAACTGTTTCAATGCCATGGCAGAAGCAAGGTGGGGTAGAAGTAAACCTACTGAAACTCTTTTCACAGATTTTCAGGGCCTAAGATCACTGTTACAATTTTCTTCATATTGATGGACAAATCTTTTTCCTCTATGATTTTTCTGAATGACTGTCTTAGCTCTAGGTGCTAGTACAGTAAGTAGTCCAATACTGCATGGACTACCTTCAAGGTGTGATGGAGCTTCTTTTCAAGCCCTATCTCCACAAATGAACCAATATCCTTTTGGTAATTGTCATGGATATTGGTTCACCCTGGAAAGTCCACTCCAACTATCTGAGTAATTACACCAAAAACTCGAGTTTCTGTAAGCAGAGTAATTGGGAGAGACATTGTATTTCAGAGGATCATTCTCTCACCAATTGCTATCTGAAAACATAAGAGAGAAATCCATTGTTAAGGAACCAAGAATCTCCAATTCTTGGGGTTTCAGAAGGTGCTTTATGAAGTTCTTTGGTCCAGATGTCCCAACCAGCTACAGTATTGCTCCCAGGCAACCTCACCTGATTTAATACTAAGTTGCTTTTTGGTCGAGGGATCATAATATATAGGTATCGGCCAATCTTTTACTGGCACACTGAATAGACAGGTTGAAAAAGGCTTTTCTGGGTTTGAATTGGACAGGCATATGGTGTCTAAGCCTGCTGCCTTGGCTAAGGTCACCTAAACATTTGTTTTTGGTTGTTCCACAGGCAAATCTGCATTGCAACAAGTAAGCAAAGCTAGCCAGCACCAGCATAACACTTGATTTCGCTCCATACTTTTTGTGAGCTGTTTTTTGGCAAAAGATTTTCTCATATATTTCAATTCACAAATTCTGGAGCACCCAGGCCTGTTCCCCCTCTTCAGCCACCCAGGTAACTTGGCAAAAACTTGCTTGTAACTGGCGTCTCTGACATGCATCTCTTTCACAGTGTGAGAGCATTGGGAGCACAATGCAGAAACACAAGTGTAGAAACACAAGATTTCTTTGATCAATACTCTGAAGGTTGTAGCAACAAAAAGCCTAAGCTTTCTATGAGGTTTGCCCCTGATAAGATGTGTTGCCTAAATGATTTCTCCCAAGTTCTGAAAAGCCAAGAGCAGAAAGATCTTGATTGGTCACATTTTCTGCTCTTTGTCATCACTTCTCTTTGTCTTTCAATTGGAATTTGAGCAAATTTTGTGGTCAAAATAAAAAGTCACTATTAATTGGAAATATTTTCAAATGGCACACAGACACACAGCAAGACAAACGTTCAGCCGATCTCCGTAAGAAAAAAGAGCTCATATACCAACATGTTCTGCCTTCGCCTGTGGTTTGCTTGGTATGTTCCTATTTAGAGCAACTCTCTCTGAGCTGCAGAAAGCTCAGTTACCTTGTGAATCATTTGACTTAGATTTTGAGGTTGTCTTCTTTTCAAGACACTTTCAATCTCTTTCACTAGGGCAATTTTTTTTTTTACATATATCTGCAGTTACAGAAGATACTGGATTTAGCAGCTTTTTGCTGCAGTTTCACTTCTAAATCACATATTATTTATGAAAAACACAACTACCCTGGGAAAAGTTCCAGCAGTGTAATAAAAATTGTTGCTGTCATTAAAAATTATGAAGAGGATGTGAAATTCAGGGTAAAAGGGATACAAGATAAAGACCATTACATACAGTTCTGTTAGGTTACAAAACAGTATTTATGATTTAACTGAGTGTATATTGCAGAAACAAAAGTAAAACTTATGTTAATTAAATGTACTTTAATGAAATGTACTGACAGAAGGACCAATACACTGCCTTACCAAAATCCAGCCATGCCAGTGGGATGGGGTACATGTGGATGCAGATTTCTCTTTGCTGGACTGATATTGTTCCATTAACTGAGTAGTGATGTGTTACACTGAAGGGACTGTTCTACTGTGCACCCTTTACAGTCTGCAGATTAAATTGTCCTCATATTTTAGTTTTTATAACATTGCCTGGAGAGCTCCAACTGTGTATGGCTTAGTTGTGCTAGACCGCACTCTACAACCATTTGGAAAATGGCAAATCTCAACTCACAATCAAAATATATGAGCAGAAAATTGTTCCTATCCAATCTGAACTGCAATTTTTTTTATCTAAACACTTGCTTTCATGTCCTCAGTAGGAGAAGTTCTTAAAGATTTCAAAATGGCAGTAGGAGAGGATACTAAGGAGTCCAAACATAATTATTCTACTTAAAATTTCCCAGGAAATTACACTGCATTAAAGTGCATCTTGTAGTCATACACACAGCTCAAATTGGTTCAGCCAGGAAGACGCAGATGCATTTTAGAAGTAGCTGAAAAAAATCATATATATATATATAGAGAGAGAGATAAAGGCAAGCTAAGAATTCAGGTAGGATGGGTATTTTCAAATACAGCTGTGTAATATCAGCATTCATCAAAATGTATACAATTGAAAAATATATTGCTTTTTCCCACTATGGGGCAATCTGAATGATACATGCCAGGTCCAGAAAAGAAGTATAATCCATTATTTGGAATTTATATTAAACCAAAATCGAAATATGTTGGCTCTGCAGTTCTGCTTCAGTGGGTTACCCCAATATTTACAATAGCTAATTCCAAAAGGAATAGCAGGAAAAAAATATTTTGATGACATTTCTTCATATCTGCTTCGTTAGTATGGAACAGGCTGCATGAAATGAGCATGAAAACTAGATTATCAAAGCTCTGTACTAAATAATTGGATACCAGTGCAGTTGCTTCAGCTATCAGAGAAGTGCATGACCTGGCATCACTCCGCACATTCCTCAGACATTAGATCCTTATCTCTTCAATTCACATGAAAATGAAACACAGAAAATACAATACTAAACTAAGTGTTGCGCCCTAGCTATATCTACGGTAGAACAAGAGCAATGCTAGCAGCACTTCTGATGTACAGAGAACTGAGTCCACGGAGGAAACCAAGAGGCAAGGCAGGTGGGGTTGTGAGGGGGCAGTTAGGTGACAATCTCCAGTGCTGTGCTCTTTCCTGAAGCCTGAAACCTCAACGTTTTATAGAAGTCCAGGCAAAACATCCTGCAAAGTAATGCAGAGAGTGACTGAACACAGATTTCCACTCTGAGTGCATGTGAAATCCAGCTTGGTGCCAAAGACTTACTTGGATGGAGCCTACAGGGACTTCACTTAAAAAGGGAAAATATTTATAAAGCTCTCATTTCTCTGAATGCAGAAGGAAGAGGTCTGGTAAGGCCAGGGAGAAAGTTTGTCTTCCAGAAACTTCTAAACCATCAGTCCAATCTGTCTTATGCAAGTGGGTAAGAGGGCTTACAAAAGGAGGAAAAAGCTGTTCCCTATTTTTGAAACATAATCAGACCCATACCTGGATTAGTAATGGTACAAGGGAATATAAAATTAGAATGAACAGCCATATGGACAATCCTTGCTGGAATCCTATCTGGGACACTCACACCTGATGCACATACAACACAGGCTCTCTGCAATTGTTGTATTAATGCCCATCTGACAGAATGGCTCTGTGCCTGAGTAAACAGTTCAACCTTATGATTCAAGGATTGTTGCCAAGGAAATGGATTCTTCCTGTGTGCCATCTCGTGACATATGAAAATAGCAAAATTCTCTCAGCATCCTTCTGATTTCAGTTAAACTACTGTACCTCTTCCTGCAATTCTCCCACCCAAGGACCATATAAAGAGACGTGCTCTTTCTGTGTGGCCTCTGACACTGCTGTGGTCCTACCAGTTCACTGCAGCTCCTCCATGGCAGCTCCTTGTTGGCAGGGGGAGACAAAAGGTCTACAGAAAGCAATCCTGTATTCCTGAAGAGGGTTAAATATCTTAAAAAACCAAAAAAACCCATAACTTCCATTTGTGGTACCTCCGAGGCTCCTGCTTTTACCACTAAAACCCAGAATATGACTTTTGCTTCCTAGAAATGTTGGTTTTGCAAGGCACGAAAATAAACAAGCCCCTCTGAACAGACACTGCAGGTTACCTGCAAAGGGAGCTCTGCAACAACCATTTTTAGCAGCAGCACTGTATTCTGCCATTAACAGGAACAGTCCAAAATGACAAAGTTGTCCAAGCGCTCGGGGATACTGAATGACCTCCATTTGTGCAATGTTCCCTCCTCTAGCACTGCAATCTCTGGTATCTGAGATTAGTAGCTCTGCTGATAAAACACCCATTATGTCAGATCTCTTTCAATAAAGCTGTTGCAGAGGAGACAGGATATTTATTTGGCGCTCATATGACGTGTTGCTTTCATTCTGTCAGATTACTGTAGGTATGTCTCATTGTGGAGCATAAAATTACAGGCTAAATTCTGCAAGTTGTTGTGCATTCTTATTTCCCAGTGGCTTCCACGCACAGGGAAACAGCACCGTAGAGGATCATAAAAACACACAGTAAACAAAAAAAACAAAGGTGCCAATGCCCCATAAAGTCAGCAGTTAACTCTCTCTAGCTTAGAGGCTAAAGTGAGTAGCCTCATGTTTCAAAATAGAAAAGCTATTACTGGGTGAGTAAATGTATTTCAACATGATCAGACAGCATTGTATTGGATACCAGGTACCACAATGCAGATGCTGGAATATCTGCACAGCATTTGCCAAGAAGCGCCAAGAAGTCTTTATCTTGCTGGAATGCTGACGTTGACATAATATAAAATGCTGCAGCGAATACAGAACGCTCCTCAGTAAATATGCTTATTTGCAAGATATAAAAAAGCCATTCTACAATTACTTATTTACGTTCTATACTTACACGAATCATAGAAAGGCTTTTATCTGATGGCACCGTTTATGTCATTCACATCTGAGCCCGAGCCAAGAGTAGAACCCTGCCAGATCAGAACTCTCCATTCACTTTACTGCCATTTCATACAGATGAAAAATGCTAAGCAGGGGAGAATCAGGCTTGCAGCAGTTAGGAAAAGAACTTTCTTCACCTGGATTTTATTGATCTGAGCTCTTCTGATTGCTGTACCAATTCTGCAGATTTATCTCATCTTACATCATAGAAGTCTTGCTTGTGATAACCTGACTGGTATTGCTCTGGCAGTAAATATATGACAACATTTTTATCATTGTTACCCCTTCTGCATAGTTATGAGATTAAAAATAAAACCAGCTGCAACTATGAGCCATTTGTTTCATAATAAATTTAGTGTAACACATTAAGTCATTGCTAATGCTTTGATAGGAAACTCACAGAAAAATGGCAGAGGGTCTGCTACAAGAAAAATAAATCCTCAAATCTGTGATTACAATGGTGAACACTGCAAGTGAAAGTATATTTACATGGTATTAGAGGCTGGTGTGATCTTCACTTAGAAACCTTATCCTGGTTCTCTCCCAGCCAGCATAAGCCTATTGCTTTAGCTATTTATTGCCCTTCAATTTTCCATCAGAGTTCCACAGTTCACTCTGAGCAGCTTCATCACGCTCAAAGTGTCTTAGTCAGTCACTGACAAGTAATCCAAGCTGTGCCTAATGGCAGAAATTAAAATTAGAGGAATTTCCCTGCAGTGTTTCAGAAGATCATGAGTCCTAACAGAAATGTAGTCCTGCAGAAAACAGGACAGGGCAGTTTAAAACAAAATAAAAATAAAAGCTGTAAGAAAAATTTTAATTGTTTTTGCTGAACTCCATTTCCACAATCTTACTCAACACCTGCTTTCTAATTATTTTAAGTAGTTCTGATTACTGAATTATACTGGATATTTTGTGCACTGTTAAACCCAAGGGTAGGTTACCTAAAATTTGGAGGGAAGACAGACTTACTCAATCTAAAATATAACTTTCAACACCTTCAGTCATACAAGTACCAGCTTTTGGCCCACTCCAACAAACGCCTCTTAAAGCAAATAGGATAAACATGTACAAAGTGGACCTAGCAGTAGGGAAACTAAGCAGATGCAATAAGCTGAAGAGTCAGCCCTCTGTAATTAATATTTAGATTGTTTAAAACAAGTCTGTACATAATTGCAGCTGTATTTAAGATGTTTTTATGCAGCCTTTTTATATTAAAAGACCCTAACAACAGACATTTCAGGCACTAAATAAAACATCATTTATAGATGAGTAGCTACAGGACAAGAAAGGTTGGCCTGCTTATGAATTTCACAGCCTACACTGTGAGCATCAGCATACACTGAGGGAGGAAAAACAAAACAAAGGATTATAAAGGCACCAATAAATAAAATGTTTTCATCAGCTAGGCCAGATTTTTTTTCCATTTTTTTTTTCTGGATAACATTTTGCTCAGAAAACATGCAAATGCTCTTTCATTAAGTTAATACTTTCCAATTCCATAAATCCTTCTTCTTCCATCCCATGTGTAAAAGCTCTCACTGCTGCTGT
The DNA here is from genome assembly GCF_026979565.1 of Vidua chalybeata. Taxonomy (NCBI): domain Eukaryota; kingdom Metazoa; phylum Chordata; class Aves; order Passeriformes; family Viduidae; genus Vidua; species Vidua chalybeata. The sequence continues at coordinate 12,039,403 of NC_071548.1, read as the reverse complement.
GAATTCCAAGCAGTATTCAACACAAGAAAAGCAGATGTGACCTGATTTTATCACATCTGAGGGCAAAAGTAAGGCACTACCACTGGAACTCTGCTCTGGCATAGAGACTTGACTATTCTGTGTTTTCTATTTTTTGTGATTTTGTTTTCTGATAAGATTACAATTATAAACATTGGCCAAAGGGTAAGATTTCACACAGGCGGGCTCATATGGATGCAGGGAGCAGTGACAATGTGATGTTACACTGTAACAAAGCGAACTGTTGCACCTACTGGTCTCCTGTAACTGGTTTTTGAGGACGGCAGAAATAAAATTACTTAACAACTTCGTCGGACCTCTGAATATTATCAAATATGTTGAAATAAGCTTATCTGTAAGCAGGAATAATTCCCAATAATGTTTATGAAGAACACCCAACTGGACATTAAACTCTCCACCACTAACTCGATTTGTAGAATATCAAACATCCCTATAAAGCTGCTTTGCTTTTAATGTGACTAAAACACATGTCCAGGAGTTAGACCACATAATGTAAAAGACAGTGTGTGCCCTCTCCAAGAATTTTATGGAGTACTAAGGAGCATTACACAATGTTATTTGCTTCAATTTTTAAAATAATACATGTTTTGTGTTTTCTTCTTTGGCAAAATTTCACTTTTGAAACAATTGAGAGACAGGGAACTTCTGTATTGCTGTCTGGGGAAGTTGAGCAGCTCTGAGTGAAAGAACACCAAAGCTTTTACCTAGAAATTACTACCAACTAGGGATGCAAGTCTCTGCTTCCTCAGGTCCCATTCATATCTATGGGGTTTATATTACTTTTGAAGGAGGTACTGCTCTCTTCCTTCTCTGGCACAAGAGTCAAAGTTTCTCCAGAGCTGAAGTACTGTAAGAAATAAAAGCAATTAAATTATTGCTGGGAAAAATACAGCTGTATAGCAGCAACTGGAACATAGTATTGTTTGCAAGGAGTGGGGGATTCAGCATCTTTCACCTCAGTCATTGATGGCACACTCAGGGCTTCAGGGGACCCAAACCACATTAATAGAGTTTGGCTGTCTTGGTGTTTCCCCGAGTCTCTGATGGGAGCATCAGCACACCAGCAGCCTATTCTGTGTTGTGTTAATTCCTCTCCCTTGAGTTATTTAATTATGTCTAGATATAAAGTCTGAAAAGCTCTATAAAATAATGCAATAACAAGCAGCACAGTATCTTGTGATACCACAGCAGCTCATACTTTCCATCACACTGCACACCCTCCACTCCCACCAATTGTCAATTTCAGCATGGTTTGGGGACACTCAGCAACTTCAAAGAAATGGCCTCAATATCCTTGAGGCTTTAAATTCAATGCATTATTAATGCTAAATTAATAGGGCTTCCTCTAAAAGGAAACCACTAAGTTCCTTCCTGATCAGCACATACAAGTATCAATGTCTCATTGGGTTTCTGCCTCCAGCTGCTCTCTGCACTCTCTAAACACAAAGTTACTCATCAGGAGTAGCACAAACAATTGGAGACTGTCTTGTTAGCTGCCACAGGCACTTTTTTTTTCTGTTTTCCCAAATCTCTCACTTCAGGAAAGTGAAATTACTTCTTTGTCAGTCTTCCCATGAAAGGGTTGTGTCTAGAATTTAAGCATTCATCATTGCTTAGGCAGACTCAAGGGGTAAAATTCAAAGTCTTACAATTAATCTCAAAAATAATGGTATGGCATCAGTATCAGGTGCTTGATCCTAGAAAATACACACAGCCTCAAATCCCATGGAATTCTACAGCATGTGGAAACTTGCAGTGCATAACGCAATATGGAAACATTTCAAAGAGTTTCATATTACACAGAGAATTCAAAATGCTTAAGCAATACTATTATAACCATTTCCCATGGTTTTGACAAGGGACTTAACTGAAAAAGGGGAAAAGGTGCCTTCAATGTCCCTTGAGGACTCAGCAGAACTAGGAGTGGCAGTTTGTGGGTCTTGTATAAACTTTACTCAACTTGAGTCAACACAAACTGATGCCTATGCCTGACACAGGTAGAGTCCTTTTCTCCTGGCTGACACCCAAGCAAAAGCAATGTGACAAACAACACCATCCTTCAAAAGCTAATGGCAAAGGGGAGGCAAAATTATTTTGATTATATTGACCTGGATTCAGAGTCTCAGATTTTCAGTCATCCTGGCACTAATCCAGATCATCTCACAGCTCACTGGACAACCTAAATCCTCTGCACTTAAACTTGATGTCCTGGAGTTTTCTGAGATCACCAAGTCAAAAAAAATGTTTTCCTGACCATATGAGAGGGAACAGTCTGATTTTTATTTATGCCTCACCATATGCTACATATGAGGTGAAAAATTCCTGTAAAGACTGTACATGTGCTGTTAGCCCTGTCCCTGGGGAGGCTTCGCCTGGCAGCCAGTCCAGGGAGAGGAAGGTTCCATGATGGGGCTGTGAGTGACCCCCACACTGGCCGGTGGGATAAAAAAATGCCTGGATGCCCAGGAAAAATGGGCTATGGGAGGAGACTTGGCAAATAAAACCAGTTAACTGCGACACAAGCGGGGAACCAGTTTCTTCGTGTTCCTTGGAGGGAGTGAGATCTCGCCTGGAGGGTTAGCTTGGCCCTCCTCCCGCCCCTGCCTGTTTCCTCTCTGTGATCCTGCTTCTTCCCTGGCTGTCTTCCCTGTCCACACGTCGTACCGTGTTTTGACACTTTTGCAAGGCAGCTCCTTGCAGCCCTGGTGCTCACTCACTTCCCCAATGGAGCGGACACTGCCTGCACCCAGCCGTGGTCACCACCGCATTTCCCGCATTGCCCACGGTAGGCACAGCCCCAGTGCCAGCCACGGCCTGCTGGTCCGCTGTTCCCCTCACAGAGCAGCCAGAGCCCCAGTGCCAGCCACGGCCTGCTGCTCCGCTGTTCCCCTCACAGAGCAGCCAGAGCCCCAGTGCCAGCCACGGCCTGCTGCTCCGCTGTTCCCCTCACAGAGCAGCCAGAGCCCCAGTGCCAGCCACGGCCTGCTGCTCCGCTGTTCCCCTCACAGAGCAGCCGCTGCCTGCACCCGGCCGTGGCCGCCGCGCCCCCACCCTGAGGCCTGCAGCTGCTCCAGGAGTGCGCCCGTGGCCACGGCAGCCTGTTCTCCGCCGATGGAAGGACACGCAGCCTGCTGCTGTTCAGAAATCGCACCCAGTCCGCCACGGGAGCCACGCAGACTCACCGCAGCTTCCGGCACGCACGCTCCCGTCTGCAGAGCTGATGCTGACAGAGCGCCAGGGCTCTTGCAGGAACACCGTCCCTGACTTCTGTTTCTCTTTCTGTCTCTTGTTTTCTCTCTCTGCTCTCTTTTCTTTTCCCCATTGCTAGGAAAACTTACCCTTCTTTATCAATAAACAGTTCTCAGATATAGTATTGCCACGTTTGTGCTTCATTTTCGTCTGAGAAATCAATCAAAAAGAATCCTCCCCGACTCCCCTTTTACAGTGGGACAGGACACCATATAATAACATCTCTTCTAGCATCAAGATGGAATCTAGTGTTAAGACAATAAACCAGGCTATGGATCCACTGAGGCAGTGGCATTATGACAGAAAATTGAACCATCACAGTGTGGCTTTATTGCAATTGCTCCTGACCATCATCACTGCAGTTTATACATGGCAAGTGTAGCAGAATCTTGGAATAGCAATGTACTTATGAAATTCCTTTTAAACTGCCCCAAAAGGTTAATATCATCAGGTTTGTTTCTGTGTGCTACCAAACAATGATATGTCATAGGTTATAAAAGAAGTCCGAGGTCCACATTAACAATATAGGGATTTTATGTTTTCTTCACTCACATTCCTGGAAAAACTGTGAAAAATAAGTATTTATCGCTGGAGGCAAGAAAAAAGATTAATGAAGGATATTTGTTTCTGAGATGGTTGGGGAAGTTAGATCAACGAGTCTTTAGAGTCCTCAAAAAAACAGTAGATAATCTAGCCCTGCATCATCCAAACCTATGCTACATTGTGAAGTGCCATTATGCTTCCCTACCACATCATTAATGAACTCAAAACCATTTAATAAAATGAAGAGTAAGCCGAATCCCATTTGTATTAAACTGGCCCCAAGACAAACTTGAACACTGTGTGTTACCAGCAGTAACTTATTTTGCTTAATTTAAATTTACAACACAACATGAAGGTTAGGAAAGTAGAGAAGAAAATTAAGCAACCTTATCAACACCTCAATCCACTCACCAACCTGTACTCCAAATGAAGAGTAACCTTGATGGATAAAATGGAGCACACTTTTTACTTCTACCTGTTTGCCCTATACAACCAATAAAGTTACGATGAGAAGTTATCCAAACCCAGAAGAAAGGGAAGAGCAGCTTTTTTTAGACTTCTAAAACGAGATATGGGAAATCATTATGGAAGAACTGAACGTGCAGTGGAGGAACTGAGGAGCAGGAGGAAAAGACATTCTAGTCAGAACAGCTGCCAGGATAAGGCAAAACAGATAAGAAAATAACATATTTTGTTCATCCCAGTATGTCCCCCACACCAGTAGCCAGCCATGTTGTGTGTCAACATTCCAATTCATTAATTACTGCTTAGGTATTACAGTGATGGCACCCATAGCAATTAAACATACAGCTTCTGTAGTCCCATATTTGGACTGTTTTCAAAAGACATTCCTAAAAATTGTACCAGCTTGGAAGCACTGTTTGTTTATCCTGCTTGTCAGATAAAGATGTGAAAGAACTTTTTAAAAATACTTTCTTTTTTACTTTGTCATGTTCCCAACCTTGCCAAGAGAAAAATCACTCTCCATACCTCCCCCTCAATGATTTCTGCTTCCCTGCAGTTCTGTGGACTATTCCCCAGAGAGTATTTCTACCATCCATCTAGTTGTGTTTATCCACTTATCTTGGAAGAAATAATTTCCTTCCCACTCATTGGGCTGATTCCTGAGGCAGCAGTGCTACTCTGGCACCTGGATGAAGCTATTCTGTTATCCTATCCCAACTAACAATATTCCTGACTTATAACAGTGCACCTTGGGTTCCTTCTGAACCCAACTGCATTTCTTGGCTTCTTGGTCCTTGCAAGGGTGTCCCCTATTCATCCTTCTCAACCACTTAGCCATGAGTCAAAAGCAGTAATTTGGATTTGCTTATTTTCTCTCTCCATTTTAGTTCTGAAGTTAAGATGGAAGATGTTTCATGCTGGCTGTGATGAACCTGCCTGCTTCATTTTTCTGGTCAGAAATTTTAATTGCTTTCTAAATTACTGATGTAGAAATCCCAGGAAGAACAAAAAGCCCACCTTCCTTTAACTACCTGTTGTTCATGGCTTTGTCTACTAGTCTTTTGAGAGATGAGACTTTGGATACAGATAAAAGAAAAAAATTTAGAAGCCAAAAATGTAGGAATTTTAAAAATGTATCTATTTCAAAAGAACTGTAAGGAGAAATATGCCACTGCAGAGATTTCATCAGGGGTTTCCAAGCTTTCCCTCTTTTCATCTGTGTGGTCCTTTTTCTTCCAAGTCAAAATCCACTAAAGTTTCAGGCAATCTTTTATTCTTCCAGTAGCAAGAGGAAGGATTTTTTTTTTTTTTTGTGAGGGTAAAACCAGGAACTGGAAATAGAAGCCACAGATTTTAAATGTATGTGTTTCCTTTCTAACGAGTGTGGTATATCTAAAGCAGAGACACCCAGTAGTTTTCAATGTCCTTTGAAAACCAGAGAGCTTTACACCTCTTGTTCAAGTTTCTGACACCTGCCCATCAATAATACTCCCTGGCTACCTCATTTAATTTATAAAAATACTAAACAGTTGTCCATCTATTAATAGAATAGATTTTAACCTTAAAAACCACAACCACAATGCAACAGTACAAAACAACATAACAGCAGTAACTCCTAGAGACCCAGTACACCAGCTTTCAAAATACCAGAAATAGAGGGAAATGTCCTTGAATTGAGGCCAATTCAGAGTAGCTTTGTTTCTTTCAGTTAAGATTCTTACTGTACTCACTTCTGATCAGAGAATGCTTCAATGAACAATGCATAATAACCCTGGCAAATTCATGGCTGTGCAGCTGCCTGCAGGACACACTACAAACCCTGGAGACACAGCCAGCCCATACCTGATTATCTATAAAAAAATGCCTGCTGAGTCTCCCTCATATGCTGAACACTGTGGATGAGAACACAGAACAATGAGAAATGCATATCTACAGGTCTACTTCCTAAACACAGTGTCTCCTGTACTTGCCTCCTTCCCCATTTTTCAGCTTTCCCACTCAAGCCTTGTATTTACAGATGAAGAAAAGGTTGGAGGTACAAATTAAAAAGCCAAAGAAAGGGTGGAAAGGCACACAGAAGTCAGTAATGATGCTGACGGGAGAAGTCTAACTCCTGTTACTTCCAGTCCTTTGAACTTCTAACTAGAATATACTGAATTTTATGCATAGTATCTCAGCCAGCTTCAGAAATCTTCAAGTCCACTTGAAATAAACTCCTGAATGCTAGGCAAACTACTCTGGAGATTAGCAGTTTCTAGAAAAGTATTTGGAATACTGAAATAAATCTATAATAAACAAAATATTGCTTGTGTCAACACAAAATAAGGAAGTTTGACATTAAAACAGATATTAAAATTGTCAGGAGACACTGAACCAATTCATTTTGGTTCTGTCCTTAGCATAAATTCCTGCTGAGCTGTTCATGAAACTCTACAGTGACCACCAGGGAAACCCGGTGAGGGCTGATGAATCCTACACACAAGCGAAGTCCACCATCCCTGGCTGGGTGACCATACAATTATTCAATAAACATTACTATTGATTCTGTAAATTTTATTTTGAGACCTGTTAGGCAGATTCTTAGGGTCAAACCTGAATGATAGAACTGGCAAGGATCTCACACTAGGGTAATTTATCCAGTTTTCAACTTCATCCCAGGCCAGTTTCACTGCAACTGGCATGAGACAAAGCCAGGTTTTCCCTCAGCTGCACAGGAAACTCAGCACAGTACGAGAAGATGCCAACTGACTTTACGCTACTCAGAGTCATCCCCACCTTTGCACACATGATTGGAGTTGAGCCAGCCACGTACTTAAAAGGAATCGTGTGTTTTCTTAAACCCTTCTGGTGCTGTGTATGTGGCATCTGTTTGTTTTTTCCCCAACACAACTTTGTGCAGCAATACGTCATTGATAAGACTGCTTTTTTTTTTTTAGCCCCCTAGGAAGTTGTTGTGGTCATAGGGTAGAGCCAGTGTAAAATACAGGTCACTTGGGAGACCCCATTATTGTACTGGAGAACAGTTTAACCAAGGCTGCAGCTACTCCAAACTATTCTGTCAGACTTTTGACCAAATCCCTTCTGTGCCTGTCTCCAGCTCCCAAAGTTAGATCATGTCCTCTTTCCCTGGCTCTCCAATTCATGTGTTTTTATAGTCTTCTTATTGGCACAGCATAAGGAACTTGAGTCTATAACTCTCAGTAATGCCAGCAACCAGTATAACTCCCAGAGTTTTCTTGTCTAAGTGATGATTAATCAGATTTAACAAGACTGATGCAGCACTCTGCCGAACACGACACTTTGATAAATGCTGCTCTCACAGCAGCTTACACCAGGGGCATTCCAAAGCACTCAGACTGATAGGAATTCTCCTGATGATTTTAAATATGCACTGCATACCAGTACAGAACAAACACAAGGTTTTTCATGACCCATCTGTATCAGAATCTTTCTTTCTGAGGAGGGATTTCTTTAACTGTTATTTTCTCAACGCTCAGCTGGGTTGAAGAAGATCTGAAGAATGTGGCACTGGATTTGTGCTGCTGCTGCCCAGCTCTGCTGGTTGGATGCAAGGCTATGCCAGGAACACATTCACACAATGGTGATGATATTTACTCTAGCTCATTCTTTTCTGTCCTTAGAAAGCAAGCCTGAGTGAGTGGGAGATGTCAGGACAGTGCACAAAGCAAACTCCGACAATAATGAAATAAGTAGTATCTGTTTACTCCCAAAGAACCAGGAGACTACCCCAAAATAATAAACTTTGGGTTCAGGCTTTCTTAAAAGATGCTTTTCTTCAATGGCAATCTGGTAATGATCAATATTTATCCTAACAGTTGTAAGGCAGTATTTATTCTAACAGTCTTAGCAGGGATAACAGTAGATTGGATTTGAGTGGAAAGGAGATGTACACCCTTCCCTCTGCCCTATCCCAGAAACAGTTCACAGTAAAAGAACAATTTTTCTCCTTTGGGCTGTATTTAATTCAATTGCTCTACTTTTTGGTGTAATTGGTGTAAGTAAAATGACACTTTGGCCTGACTGGCATTTAGCAAACTCTACCTTTACCAAATAATCATGTAAATATATTCTTTCCTTTAATTCTTTCAGTAGCTATTTTACATCAAAGAATAAAAGAAAAAAAAAAAAAAGGTTTTGTGGACCATCAAGCTACATTACTGAGTATTAAAACAATCTCCATAAGATTAGACATTCCATTTTGGAAATTAAATTGATAATCTAAAAGTGGTCACTGATCACTTTTCATCAGACATCTTTAAAGAATTTTCAATACACAATTTTAGACATGTCACAGATCAGAGGCTAAGCACACATTAAAATGTTAGGCATTCCCCATCCTGTTGCTATTAAACACAGCAGGAATCCACAGATAACTCTGCTGGAATTTGAGTAAATGTCAAGGTGTTCTGGAAGGTCAGCAAATTTCAACTGTCTCAAAAAGCACAACAATTTTAAAATCCTACCTACTACTGCCGATCTCAAGTGCCAGTCTTTCTGCTCTCCCCTAAACAACTTTTCATTCACCTCAGCTATAAAAAAAGTGACAAGAAATGCTAAAGACAGACTAACTAAAAAAAAAGAAATTAACCCCAGACTCCAAAAGCCTGCTTAAATAATAGCACCATTTTCTGTCCATCTGCATTCGGCAACATTCTTGAATTTAGTGTGACATCATCTGCACTGGTACTGTGTTGAAATGTGGTAGACAGTAATAAATTACATGAGGGACATAAAATGGCCTATTTCCTTAGGTTAATTGTCATCCTAAACAGGCATTTTGTATCATTCATTGTATATTCATCATCATCCTTCTCCCTAGCACTCTTTCTCAATGAAGTCAGAGTCTTGTGGGGACACCCAGAGGGGCTCAATCAATTCATGTGAAGTCAGTCAATAGAAATTAGTACAGTAGTACCAGGGTTAGTGTCAAAACTCCAAACACAATTTCAACCATAAATCAGCATAAATGAGGTCAGAATCCACTTAAAATGTTAACAGAGACATCTGTATTGAGTTTAAATAAAGTAATAAAAACTGGTGTAATTTACCCTATTTTGAGTATCAACTAGCTCCAAGCTGCCCTGCCTCACATAAATCTGCATTAAGAATAATACAAGATTTGGACCTGTGAGCCTCCAGACCCTCAAGGCAGCTTTTTCACTATTTAATAGTTTTTCTAGGCAATTATCTCTGTGAAATGCAGTGCAAAGCATGACCATTCTGATTTGGCAGTGAACTGTGAGTCAGCTGTCTCTGACCTACCCAGAGAGGTTTGTACACCCTGAGCAGCAGCATCTCTTTATTTCTATATAATGAGTAGTAGAAAATATTTTGAGATATTAGACAAAAAGGTATTGTAAAAGTAGAAAGTACTGCTTTAATAGCTTACATTTCTCCGGGCTTTGAAGTAAGAACCACAGTCATTCCTAATGGATGAGAACAGAACATCCTAATGGATGCTTTATTTAACTTCTATACATGCTGCCATCCTTTTATAAAAGGCTAATATAGAAATTTGTTAATACTTTTCCATGCATTGGTAGAGCTGGATGGTCTGTGATCCTCAATACACAAATCAATCAGCACTTCAGGGGCTGGATGAAGCCCCTAAGTTACATATTAACAGTACCCTACAGTAACATGACAAAAAAGAGATGAATTTTAGTGTTTGCTCTTTCCTCTAAAAAAGGTATCAAAAAGACCTGTCTGGACTTCACAAAGGAAAAGGTTTCCAACCTTCATTCTAAAATACAGAGAACAAGAAGACTGCTCTCCTTACAAGGCTGTGATATCTCTGCTGAGCAGGACACAAAAGCTGTCTTCTTAAGGGTCTGATCTTCTTTCTCCTCTACTGCATCTGGTCAAATCCACAATGACTTCAACAGAATATGATCTGAACCCAGATCTGCACCCAACAATTATGGAAGAACCTAATGGTTCCTAGGTCAGATGATCTGTTAGAACTTCAGCTGAGGGTTGTAGTTGGAAGTAGAAAAGCTGGGTAAAAGGAGGGGACTGGCTTTGTTTTATGCTTTCCTTAAGATGGCTGTTTGAGGTTTTTTCCCTCACCCTGTCACTCAGACTGAACTTAGAGAGAAAGGGCTGCTGCTGAGACCCTCAGTGCAGAAGAAAACCCTCAAAGGCTCTTTAATTGAAGCCAACCAGCAGTGCCATAAAAGGCCACGTCAGCCAGACTTCCTGGCACTTCAAGGTACAAGTATAATGGATTTTTAGCACACGACTCAAACTTCCAAAATGTTTCAGTTTCATTCCCTGAATGAAAGAGGTGGTTTCTGAAGAGGTGGTGTCCCTTTTATTCAAATGTGCAAATGAAAGCCAGAGTCAGAGAAAGATTCTCTACCTTTTAGTAGACAATTGATAGCTCCAATGAATATTTTTACAGGATTTCGACACTTGTAGGTCATTTGATACATATAAAATATTTCTCCCATTGACCTGTTTCAGCTGTAAATACTCAGCACTTCTCCAAATAAGGCCTTGGAGGAAACTAGGAACACACAATTAGTGACCACCATCAAAAAATCTTAAAAATGGTTAAAAGAGTGTTGCCAAGCAACACAAATTCTGCCAGAGACAGTGATAAAATTCTATTCTCTAGATAAGCCTTAAATTCCTTTGTGACTATCTTTTTCTCTTCCTGCAATCCGTTACTTTATTCACTGCATCCCACCAACCTCTGCATTAAAACAATGATGTGCTCAATTAGTGTCTTTACCCACACAACCTTCGCAATGGAATTTCTAAAGTGTTAAGATAACTTTAGTTGTGAAGATGTACAAATTCTTCACTTGCTTCTCCTCTCATTTTTAAAGAAAACTTAAAGAAAACTTTAAAGAAAAAAAAAAAAAACACCAAATAGCCTGATTTATTACCTACCAAGGTGATTACAAAATGAGGTCCTTCCAGTATTTGTCCCTCACCTCATTACTTTTTCAAACTAATTTTCTCTCTTTTTCTGTTTCTGCCATTCCATAGCTTCTCATTTGGGCACAATCTCCTCCACAGCAGATGTCTGCTCATCTGCCCACCCCAGCACAATTGTCTTCACCGAGCCATTCCCAGTTATAGCAGATCCCAAAATCTAGCCTAAAGCCCTTCATTTGATAAGATGTAGGCTTTGGAACTTATTTTGAGCTTACCAAAGAAATCTATTTCCCTCAGATGCCAACTCCATTTTTATCACACTCATATATGCAAATCTATGCATATGTGTGATGTGGCGTGCATTTGTGGGCATGATATTTGCAACCATAATAATGTGAATCTGACTTATATGAAAGACCAACAGCAGATGAGATCAAGCAACCTGGGAAAAACGCAGGAGATGAGACATGAGTGCTTCCTTTAAGAGTGGGTTACTGAAGAGCTCCTGGGAATAGGAGAGGGGATATGCCTAGGGAAGTGAGCGCCTAGGCCAGCAGTTACAGCAGTGAAAGGACACTTGAGGAGCATGGACAGAACCAGGGGACACAGGTATTGAGCTGAGCACCTTCTTTTTCAGCTTTTCTTCTTCAAAGCTGCTCCATCTCCAGTTATCCCACTCCCTGGATTCAAGTGGAAACAAGCTTGGGAACTGCACTAGTAAGCAGCAAAATGTTGGAAAAAAGAACACCAAAATAGGCAGCAAAGAGAGATCCTTTATTTTAAGCCTTCCTGCCATAACAGGTAGAGGTTTAGGAATCTCCTGAGCCGGAGGTTCTGTTGCATTAACCTAGGAATAACAGAATAATAATCCTCACTGCTCTCACCTCTAGGAAGAGGCAGTCTCTAGCTAGGACAACTAGGTGTATATTTAGAAAGATCAGTGGAGCTATGCTGACTTACTGTGCAGAATTATTTAGGCTGTAGTAGCATCCAAAAGCTCCAATTAGGAGGACAGTTCCATCCTGTCAGGCACCAGATGAATACCCACAGTCAGGCATGCCCTATTCCAGGGAGACAGGCCAGGCTGCCTTCATATGCTTCTAATTGGGCTCTCCTTGAAACTCATCCTGATTCTGCAACATTTGCAGATCGCAGCTGTTTGTTTACTTCACTGGACTGGAACATGAGAATTACTATAGTGCATCCCTTGTGGAATGCAGTCCTTGGCAGTAGACTAAGGGACAGAACCCAGGCCTAATGGTAAGTTATAAAACATACCTTCGTCCTCCAGGCTCCAAATATTTGACAGTATCATCAATTTCTGTCTACCATGAAAAAAATTGATCTCAGCCCTGCAGGCTCAATAAACAGGACATTCATGATTCAGACATCTTGGACTGCCTATGGGAAGTTGATAGCTCCATCCAGGTCTTTCTTGACATTCTGACCTTCCTCTCCTTTTGGGGAGGAAACCATGGAAAGAGAATAAAAAGATGACGTACATCCATCTTCCTCAGTTTTTGTTCTGCATCTGAAATGAACTGAAATCAGCCCTTTCTGAAACAGCCTTTTCTAATGCTTTTTTCACTGGGATATTAACATGTTATTTTAAACACCTTGTCTAATTGTCTTCAACAATGCAGAAATTCTGAGCACCTAAATATGACATGAAATCCATAATGCCACTTATAACTAAACAACTCTATGAGAGGGATCATTAAACTCATCATAGACATATTTAAAAAAAAAAACCCTGTTTTGAGGCTGATAAAAGAACAAAAGCAAAGTCAAGGTCCCAAGTTCAAATAAATCCTACGCTGTAGATAACAAGCAGAAGATTCTCTTGGGGAGAGTGGGAACTAAAACCAACTGTTGCCTTTCTTCAGGAACAGGGATGTTAGGTAAGGCACAAGGGAAAGGAAGCCACATAAAACACCTGTAATATTTCAGCCTCACCAAAGTTGTACCTGGGAAGGCTTTTACTGGCAAGCATCCAACTCTGTCAGCTCTTTGTTACATAGTGGATTTTATTCCGAAGCTGAAGACTATCAAAATAACAAAACCATGCAAAGCAAAAGCAGATTGACTTTTTGGCAGGAAGTCAATGTGCAAATACTAATGAAATAATCTCAGTAAGCAGTCAGACTCTTCAAAGGTCAACAGCAACACAGCGGAGAACTTCAGCATTTAAGCTATTAACAATTCTGTCTTCAAGGATTCTGGCAGCTTCTGTGCTCTAAGTTAAGGGTTTTAAAAAAATAATCAAGATTTGATGACTGAACAGTCAGGATCTCTACATCTCTATTTCTGTGACTCTTCAGACAGAGAGATTGTCTTGTTCCTATGGGAGCTACCAATCCAATTCCTAACTATTTAGGACTAGAACCAAAAGCAATTAGGAAAGTGGACTATCATCAATACTCTTTCTCATTTGTTTCTGGCAAAGTACAATATGGAACACCCAATCTCAGTGCTATCTTCCATTACCTGCATTCTCCCTATTAATCTGTATCTTGTTCTTTTATCTATTTCTCCACCCTTCAACCTTCACAACCAAATACTCTTCGTTTCTCAGTAAGGGAGATCCCACACTGATCTCCCCATGTCCTTCTTCTCTCCTAACTCAGAACTGAGGATTAGGTTGCAAGCAATGACAGACAATGGTGAGGAGAAAATTACGCTCAGGAATGAAAGTCAATGATCTCAAACTGCCCAAGCTTTGAAATACCTTAGGTGAAACTCACTTGCTGCCCCACAGTCCAATTTTGGTAGAGTGAAAGTTAGTGGTGACAACTTCAGTGTTTATATTGGGATCAGAAGCAAGACTCCTGGAAGAATTAAGCACAGCTTAAATATTCCAATTATACAGTGAAGCACCTTCAATTCTCATTTTTACTACTTGAAATTATGGAGCACTGATACATTTCCTATACTGCACCTTTAGGAAACAGGATCAATCCTGCTCTGCTACTGACAAACACCTCATCACTGGCATGTCAAAATTAACAATTAATATCAATTAATTCTGTATTAATCCTGCTTAGGGACACAATTTCTGTTAACTGTATATGAAGGAACACTTTATTCCACTCTTCACTATCCCACTCTTCATTTTATTGATGCTGGGGACTTAAAAAATCTTATTTTCTTGTTGCTACTTTAGATGGTTCCTTCATATTGCAAAGCTCCCTGAGTATATTGTAAATTGCCAGGAAAAAATGTGCATATAAGGTAGACAATCCTCTTATCTATGCTCAGAAATTGTACTGGAGAGATTTAGACTGGTTTAATTGGATTCACTTCAGCATCTTCCAAATAAACAAACTAAATTAATACAAACCAGGCTAACTTCATCCTAGGACTGCCTATACAGTATTTTGTAGGCCTTTATTGAAAGTGGTTTTTAATTTAAAATACCTTTTTGTTCAGCCTTTGCTTTCAGAACATTAGAAAACAGAAAATCATAAACAACGAATGCAGAATTCTATGATAGATTACTTGATTTTTACCCCTTGCTGTGCATAGTTCAAACACAGAAGGGTTGTTTTTGTTCTGTAAAAATGGCAGGGGTAGATTTCATTTCCACTTATTGCAGTACTACATTTGAGCCTCCTTATCCCTAACACGGGTCAGCTATGAAATGAATGTGAACTAAATCCTAACTCTCCATGAACCATGGAATCAACAACAAGTTAACCTTTCTAATCCAGCACTTTACTAAAGAAAATAAAAGCTTCAGAGGAACAAGAAGGGAGCACCAAGTTTCTGGTTATATTGATGTGTTTGGGATTGCCAGTCAGACCCCATTAGCTCCAAATCAGAGCAATCAACAAGACAAAATGAGAATTCTTATCTGCTAGTTGGGTTTCTGCATCTCTCCCCATCAATTTAGAAACATATCGAAAGTGAATTCCACACTGGCATGAAGCCCTTTTGACTCACACAGTTGAGTGAGCCTCTTTGGCAAAGACACATCCAGAGTCAAACAGCCTCAATGGAACATCTCTATATTTCATCTCCTCAAAGTGTCACAACTGGGGACAGAACAGCAAGAAGAGCTCAGCATTACAAAGAAAGTGACCTCAAGACAACAGAAAAGCAGCTCAAGTGACATGGAAATGGAGGTGGGCCACTAAAGGCTACAGACATATAGGTTTTATGTCCAGCATGAAGTCATTTAGGTAAAAAGGAAGACGTGTCGACTATGACACTACCAAAGCACAAATACAGCAAGTATGGAAGAAACACAGACGTTTTACTCAATCTGTGAGAATTTACTTTTGTTCTTTTATCAGCCTCAAAACAGGGTTTTTTTTTTAAAGATGTCTATGATGAGTTTAATGATCCCTTTTACAGAATTGTTTAGTTGTAAGTGGCAGTATGGATCTCATATCACATTTAGGGGCTCAGAATTTCTGCATTGTTGAAGACAATTAGACAAGGTGTTTAAAATAACATGTTAATATCCCAATGAAAAAAGAACTAGAAAAGGCTATTTCAGAAAGGGCTGATTTGAGAGCAAAATCACTACTAATGGCCACTAGGAAAATGTAAATTCATTTCAGATGCAGAAGGAAAAATGAGGGAGATGTATATACATACCTGGCTAAGTCAGACTCATTTCACCAATGTATTTATAGTCTATAGCAACAGCTCAAAATCCACTGATAGTGAAAATTGTGTAGGAATAGCACAGTAAGTTCAAGGCTTCTAAGCAGTCACTACAGTAACATAATCCATTTCCCAACATCTTTGCAGTCCTTGGAGAGGTGTAGATGCAGATTTAATGAGCAATGCCTACCATCTGTTAATACTGCCTCTAAGAGCAACTGAGAAAAAAAACAGGAATACCAAAAGCGCATGAGATGTCAGAAGCTTTAGGAAAATGGACCATCAATAATCAGGTTTTCTATGTATGATTGCTATAAAAACAAATTCCCAAAAATGAGCAGACTGTATTTTTATTTTGCAAGACTTACAATATTTAAGTCAGTCTTGAACCTGGATTTAGCCAGGCAATAAACATTCAGGTTAACAGAGCTAGTGAGCATATCAGGTTCACCAAAATGCCTGGAAAAATACCACAACTCAGGACCTGAGCCTGCAGGATCCAAGCTCTGGGCTCACTCCTTTGTTAATGAACTAGAACAGCTTTTTTGAGTTATGCTGATTTACATAAAGTATTGCCTATATAAGAAAGTAAGACAGTATTTTCTCATAGCTGATAGGACAAAAACTTCATTTTCTTCATCCAGTCATATACATTTCAGTCTTTTATTATTAATTTCTTCTTCATCAAGAAAGCTTGCCAGAAATTAATTTAAGTGCTTTTTTTTTTACTTCTCAGTTCCAGTTTTATTTGAACACAATATTGAATCTGGAGGGAAAGACATAACTGGAGGTCCGTAATTTGCACAATGAGGTATCTTTGGCCTACTTTGTCCTACAAAGATTTGTGACAAGAACAGATGTAAAAGCGTCTTGCAGTCCTTAATCAAGACATACTATTAACTGAGATAACCAGAAGGCAAAAGAATAAGCCAAGTGACCAGGGTTCAGAAACAAAGATGCTTGCATGAGATAAAGGGTTTATTTTAATCCCAGGAATTCCCTGGCAGAATTTAAGTTAATTATAATGTTAAAGGCACATTACCTTGCTGTATGCTAGTATAAAGATGTAGAATACATTCCTAGTAATTTAATAATAATCAAATTTTAGCAAAAATTGACCCTTTGAATCAGAAATGCATTATTTTTCAGTGATTTTAATGGGTTATTAATTTATGCAAGTTACAAAGAGAGATTACTTCCATTTTCCAAGCACATTATTTCAAGTACAGTTAAAACGCAAAACTATACTTTCTTCTGTTTCGTAACTACTGCAGAGAAAACAAAGGAAAAAAATCCCTGCTTGTTTCACCACAGAAAGACGGGAATCAAAACCACATTCAGAGCAAGATATAATTAGGTGATAATTCAACCGTGTTTCCTATTAAGGAGACCGTCGCATTGAACTTCATTTAAACACCAAACCTTGTTATTTAGAGATAGACTGCCATTATTTATTCAATCAAAACAAAAATAAAACATCTCATCTGTATGTCATACAGACATTGTGTATACCCACACCACTCTGGCAGGCACCAGGTACTCAGCTCCTTTCATCAAAGGAAATAATTATTGAAAGACTGTATTTTGCATTCTTCTAGAATTCAAAATCAAATTCTTCTTTCTTTAATTTTACTTTTAGCATGGGGCATGGCACCAAAGCGCAAACATATGAAAGCCAAAAAAAATTCCTATTCACAATTCTTCATATAGAGGTGGTAAATAGAGCCCAAAACACACACACAAGGTGCTCCATCCTTCTCCTTGCCCCATGTAAAGACATTCCTACAGATAAAATGCCCCCCAAACTCTCCCAGCCACAACTACAGTCTGGTTTCTTCCACAGCCTATTCCCTCCGCCCTAACTTTTGTCTCACCTATACTGTACTGATGAAGACCTATTAAAACGCTTATTTACAGACCCCTGCTGAAACCCCAAACCACTGCTCTGTAGTGTCCAAAATTACCTCACGTCTCAGTAGACAGATGACTTCTTTCATTTTTTTCTTCCTCTGTGTTTTTGCGTTTTTTTTTAATTTGTACATTGTTTTTTACCTGGAGACTTTTTTTTTTTTATACCTGCACAGAAATTAAGTACTGAAAATAAGTCCAGACACTCACTGTGCTAGATCTCTGCAAAAAGCTCTGGGCCCTGACACTCCAAATACTCTGCTAGTTTAGAAAAACGTAATTCTGCAAAAGCTTGAACAGCCATTTTGACTTTGGCCACATCCTCAAATGTCAGTAAAAACCACCTGAGGTGACAACAACCACCCCTGTTAATGGCAGACAGACTGAAGGGACATAGGGGCTGTCTTAACAGTTAGGGAGAGTTATACCACATTTAACTCTGTACAGCACACATTTGTTGTTGAGTTGTACCACATTTAACTCTGTACAACATTTTATTTCTGTACTTCTTATTTTAGCTTCTACTAATGCCAGCTCACATCTAAACAATGTAACGCTTTCTTCATCCACATTTATTAGAAATGGCACACACCCTTAGTGTGCTCTAGAATAGGGGAAATAAAAAAGCATAAAGTTCACTTCC
Organism: Vidua chalybeata; assembly: GCF_026979565.1. NCBI lineage: Eukaryota > Metazoa > Chordata > Aves > Passeriformes > Viduidae > Vidua > Vidua chalybeata. The sequence continues at coordinate 12,021,039 of NC_071548.1, read as the reverse complement.
ATTCAAGAATAGCCAAGATCAGTCTCAAAGAGCAATAAATAATAAGACACTGCTAACACCAAACATGAAGAAAGACAGTTAAAACTGTTACAAATCCATATCTCTCAGTTACTTAACAATCTGTAGGTTCAGTCAATTTAAAAGATCTAGGAACAGGGGTTTAGTGGATTAGTAACAACAGACCATTAATCTCTGCAGCCTCAATTTTAATCCAGCAATAACTGAAGTAATTGAAAATCATTCTGACACGTGACTAGTAAAGCTCCTGAGCATGGTCCTCTCCCATACCTTAATCCCCACTGCAGAGGTCATGGCACCTTTCTAATGGGACTATTTACCAAGGATCCTCTGCTTAATGTTTAACTAAACTCTAGGCCAACATTTATGGCTGAGTAATTCCTCTGCACACTACTTCCCTGAATTAACAGCGGATTTTAAAGATTTTATTTTGCATTTCATTTCAGCCTATATTAGCAAAGCTTGCTTCCTTTCCTGAAAAAATATCCAAAACAAAATTGTCAGAAACAAATACTGATTTTCTACATAAGATTTTAAACAAACATGTACAAATTGATGACTGTCATCCTAGGCAAATGCCAGGAGATTATTTCTGTACGGTTTATATAATATCAGTAAAAGTTACATCCAAAAAACTTGAGTTTTAAAAATGATGCATTAGTATTACATCATATACTCTGGTTTTAAATATAAGAATGCTTTCTTTCAAAGATATTAACTTCTGGAGTATTCAGTGACTAGAATAAATTCTTAAATGACCAGTAATGTGATGATATTAAGCGTTCCAGACACATTTCATCATTTAGTCCTCCACAACGGTTATCAGCATATCAGTAAAGAAGCCACTGAAAGGGACACATTGCAAAAAGGATTTGAATTCAGCTGTTGCTTCCTGTGGCCTGAAATCTGAGCCACAGGTTCCTTTTCAGGAGCATTAAAAATAAGATGCTGACTACCTTGTAATCAGAAACACTCTTTTATTACTGCAAAGTAAATTAAATATTTAAAAACATAAAAACACAGCAGACACAGAAGGTCCCAGTTACATAGAGCAGGGAAAAGGGAGTGTTCTGAGAGTTACCTGCTGCTGTTTTTCAAGGATTAAGTAGCACCAAACTAGGGACAAGGGCTGGAGGAGAGAAAAGAGAAAGTCTGCAAGCTCTGTGCCCTTTGGTAGATATAATCCAAATACATAAATATGATGTAAATGTATTGCAGAGACGTCCGGCTTTTTATAAATAGTACAAAACTTTTTTGTGTGTGGTAGAAATTGATTCATAGTACTATAAATGAGCTTTACCTCATTTACAACATGAGGAATTTTTCTGCTGACACAGACTGAATATGCCACTAGCAGTGGAGAAGACGTGTTTGCCTTGCTTGGTCCCACACAGAGGAACAGATCCTCAAATATTTTGTATTTCCCCCCAAACAGTTTTCTCTCAGTCTGACTAAACTCTGCTTATCCAATCTAACCTCTGCCAACTACTTCCACAGAACTAGCATGAAGTGTCCCAAACATCTCTGTAGGTACCACCTGGTCCAAAGGTGAGTCCCCATTCCACTGAATGTCCTCTTTATATCAGGACTCGAGGTCAAATCAAGAGAAAATTAAAATTTGTGCTGGGAAGAAAGTGGAACAGAAACTCACATATAAAAAGCATTGCATATTACAATTCATCTCTTGTCATTTCAGTTTTAAGTTTTCTGGTTGTGTTTACTATTGTAGAAGATGGTGTTTGTTTCTTTCAGGGCATCCATACAGTGAGAATTAACAAAATACAATCAAGTTTATATGAATTCTGATTGTACAGTTTCTCTTGTTGTGTTCATCACCCTAGAAAAGCCTGCATCTTTGCTTTACCACATACAGAACTGAGATTATTTTACCCAGATAAAAACCTATTTTCTATACAACTGTATAATTTAAAGAGAGATTATGAAAACTTTTGCTCATCTTAGCTGGGCTTTTCCTAAGGTTTTGTTTTATTCATGTATTATACCACTGCTACTCCTTGCTTCAGCAAATCACTTCAGCACATCCTTAATCTAAGTTGTTTTATACAATTACATGTTAAGACTCAGATTCAGCAGAACACTTAAACATGTCTTCTAAGTTTTGCATTTTGCTGAATCTGGCTGTTATATATCAAAATAAAACATAAAGAGGATGACTCAGTTTTTAGCTTTTATACTTATGCTACCTAATAAAATAAATCATATTATTTATTACTGTATTTTCCATCCTGTTTCACAGTGAGCTAAATACCTGTGACTCTAGAGCAAAGGCACAATTACAGACTGGCAAAGATGAATTGTTAATAACTTGGAGAGAGTGCTGGGGGGGCTACTGAAGATAAAAATTATGCACCTGCAGGTAACCTGAAATTCCAGTTGGAATTACTGCCACACAGTACCCTCAGAATTGTCTGGGCAAGCAAGAGGAGACTGTGGAGTCCTTATAGATTACTTCATTTTCTTGCAGGTACAAAAACCAGTATGACGATAAGATAATGTTTATTATGAATGTGAACAAAAAAAAAAAATAACCCAAAACCCCACAACTGTTGAATTCAGGTGATTATAATGCAAAATAAAAAATGGGAGGAGTTCAGACATGATGGGCAAAATGCCCTGGGGTGAGGTTTCACCCTCAAAACAAATTCATATATGTATTCACAGTATATCCAAGAATACCAGCAGTACAGAAAGGAACCTGTTGAGCTGCTGAGAGCAAATTTCAGAGAGAAAATTTAGGACCAAAATCTATGATGCCCTTTACTGTGTGTTGTCACCTACACCCACACTGAGGGGATGTGAAACATGAGGCAGCAAAGTGCTGCACTTGGAGGAACCCACTCATTACTCACAGCCCAAACAGAACCAGAAAAAGGCCAACTGAGTGAATCTTAGTAATTTAAACAGAATTTAAATAACACACATTTATGGAGGAACCTTGTCTGGATCTGAATTTTTCCTTAATATCATGCTAACTCCTGGAAACCAATTTAATTCTAATTGATTTAATTCTTATGTATACCATAACTGTATCTCACAATAACTTCACTGCATGTATGATGAGGAGAAAAAACACCTTGTAGTAGAAAGGCAAAGAGAGAAGGAGGATCCAGGTCGTGAGGGGACACACCAGGGCCCCTCTGTGACCCTGCACTCACTGAGGGGATCCAGCCCCACATCCTGACCAAAAACACAGGCTAAAGACAATCCTTGTGTTACAAGGCAGAAATGAGAGTGAAAATGGACTGCAACTACTCAAAGTCTTGCTGACTGAGTTTCCATGTGACATTTTACCTCAGCTTCTCCATCTGTGAAAGTGTGGCCAACACTGTGTATTCCCTGCAAACTGCTCCAAGTTCTGACACCAAAATTCTTTATATTTTTTAATTGAAACATAATGCAAAGCTCTTTCATTCATACCTTTCATTCTAAGAAAAATCAAGACAAGCAGCCCCATTCAGAGAACTCTCCTGTCAGTAAGTGTTTACACACACCCCAGCAGAAGGATTAAAATCTGCACAGGGTCAGTAAAACGCCTTCCTTTTCCAACAGTGGGGACAATCATAGGGTCACTCAAACACCTTTCCCTTCCAGCAGCAGCTGCCCTTCCCTTCCAAAACTGCCGCTTCCCACGTGGGAAATAGCAGGCCTCAACTCCAAGTCATGTGGCATTCCACTGATGTAGAAACAAACAGCTCGCTCTGCATAAAAATTCACTCCCAGGAACACTACTGAAGTACTGTGATCCTTTTTTACCAGCAGGTATAAATTCTCAGCACCATCTTTTTCCTGAAGTTTCTTTTCTCTGCCATGATGGCAAATGCAAGTTAATGCTCTTTCTAGCAGCCCAAGAAGTCACATTGCCAAACAAACTTCAACTGTGGCAGCAGGAACCCTTCCTGACCTGCTCCCTTAGCTACCCAAACACCATCCTACTGGAAATGGTAGGGTTTGCTGGAGGACATAAATCACTTCAAACACTTGTTTTCCATGGTCATATGTACAAAAGATCCTTCTCTGGCACTCATTACCTTTTTCTTTTAGCATTAATAATCCATAGGAGTCCTGCTGGCAAAGCAAAAAAATCCTTTTAGGATTATTCCTGAAGCAGAACAGGGCTGTATAGTAGTTAACAGCAAGGAACTTAAATTGGAAACAACCCACAAAAATGACAAGAGGATGATTTTTCAGAAACTACATTTCCCTCTAAATTCATCTACCCAAATGCTATTTCCAAAACATAGAGATGTCAATCCATTTAGAGGGAAAAAAAAAGGATAACGTTGCTTAGCTGCCTCCGCCACGCATGTGCTTAGAAGCCTCTTTGGTCGAGTCAGTGCACAATTCTTTCCATTCCATACTTAAAGCTTAACCAAGTTAAGGACTAATGATAAAGGAAGGGAAAAAGACTGTATGCTTATTTTAGTATTTTTCTAAAAAGTACATCCTAATTAGTTATTTGTGGCTTACAGCTGCTGTGGTATTTTTCTGGCAACAGTATCAGAAAAGTTAAAAACTGTGGGGCATTTAAGTTTAATGCTATTTTTACTACAGAAATACCAAATGCTACAGATTCATGAATTCAAAACAGAAATGTTTTCATATAGAAACATACATCTGACAATGAAAGTATTTATTTACTTTAGTTCTGACCACTGATTTCAGAATGCAATGTATGTGGAAACTGATCACCTTCCACTTTCCAAGATGAGTAAAATTAGATTAAATATTTTAGGGCTGTGATCCTGAAGGGCTTTATACCTGGCAGTCTACAGGAGCACAGACACCTGCCATCTAAAGCTTTCCTCATTGTTGACAGTTCAATTTTTGCAATTTTTAAGGCCCAAGTCCCAGTAACACCAAAGCCCTTTATAACATTTTTGGGAGTTACAAGGACTTTTAGGGTAGATGTAAATCTAGGTTACTTTTACCTCAACTGTCACCTGCTAAGCACTACATGACAAATTCTGCCATATTGGCAAATTGGAAGTTTACACTTACGAATACCTATGTGTATGAATGAGGCACTACATCACCAGAAAGGCACTACACAGGATCTAGGTCTACCATGTTTCAGCCCTCTATTTTCATGACAATAATAACTTGCTATTTTATCTCCAAGAAATTCCATTAAAAGACCCTTGGCAGCTTTTTAACTATCAATCGTTAAAACCAGTAATAAAATACTCTACTACTTTGAATTCAAATGTAAATAGGTTTGGCTGTAAAGCCTCCCCTCTCTCAAATGCCAGATTATTATCCTTTGGAAAAAAAATTACTTTCCATTTATTTACAAATAATGTTTCAATTCATTTACCACAGTGCAATTTTTTTTTGCTAACTGTACTTTCTGATTGCATTACAATGGAAATGCAGTCCCATTGTACAGTGTTGCCTGTAAACAAGTCAATTACAATTTGATCCCTATTTCCTATTCCTCCCAACATGGTGTGCAGTAAAGATAAAAGCAAGACAGGAGCAAAATAACACTTACCACAGTATTTCACTATTGTCCATAACTGACTGTCATCTAGTTTCATCTGCTGCTTGAGCTGGTAATGAGATAATGATGGAACAGTTTTATACAGTTTTCTATTAACAGCCCAGATGGGCCAATCATCCCCTTCAGTCTTTGCCATGTTAAGTTTAGCCATAAACAATCAGCAACTATCAAAACAGCAACTTCCTCCTCAGCTGAATTACCACCTTTCAACCAAGAAAAAAAGTGATACTTTGACCAATAGCAAAAGAGATAAAAACAATCTTTTAAAGAAAGCAGGAATTCCTTGTTCATTCACATGCAAGGAATATTCAAAATGCAAATGCAAACCCATTTCAATCCTTGCTATATTTAAAATCTAGCTGCTGTAGAATTAAAAACTGAGAACTTTCCAAAAATGTCAAGGGCAAAACTTCTTCATAGCCTCAGTTGCATTTTAAAGAGCACCCTTAAACTTGAGAGTGTTTAATTAGAGTGCGGTTTGATTCCTTATTTTAATAATTTTGTCTTGGAGGCTTGGTATCCAGTTCAACTGGATTACGAGGCAACACAATAAAGTAAAGAGATTTGAAAACTGGGTATCTACATCACTGAGATTTGGAAAAGAATAGCAGTAATAACCAGTTTCTTCCCACCAGCTTATTGGATGGAAAATAGCTCAGCATAATATGTGCAAAAACTATTCATAAACATTCCCCTTCTACTACCTTAACATAAGCTAAAAATATGTGTGTTGTTCCAGCACTTTAGTGCCTATCTGGTCACGCTCTAGTTGTAAAACTAACAACGAAAATAAATAAAATGATAAAAATACAAGATATGCACCCCCAAAAAAAAAAAAGGTTAAAGCAGACATTTACAGAAGACTACAAAGGCTATTTCCACAGAATTTTTAAGCAGAAACATCTTTAGCCCTTTTAAGAAGGTGGAAAAAAAAATCACTAAAATGAGAAAGTATTCCAGAGCTGAGGAACAGAGAGTCTCCAGATCAAACCTATGGTCCCTCCATTCTGTGAATGTGAGCAGACAGACTGAATCTAAAGCTATTTCTATGACACTATTTGAGGATAATTAACAGTTTCACATTTTTGTCCTAACATAATGAACCATTCACTGTTCTAATGTTGGACATTAGAGCTTTGATATTCTTCTCGCCTACAAGAGTACTTCTGTTTGAATTATCTCAGATTGTGTGATGCTATGAGAAGAAGAGTTATCAGACCTTACAGACCATGATTCAGCAGGTAGTTCCAGCCCTGGCATAATTTAGAGTTCCTATAGGGCATCTCTGTGTTATTCTAGGTAATAAGAGCTCAGAGACTGAGGAAGCTACAAGACAGAAAATCAAGAGCGAACGTACTCCAAATCCACCTCTAGTCCTCAGTGCCAGGAGATGCCATATCAGATGCTCAATACATATTGAGTGAAATTCCTGGACAGATGAGGGGGTTTTTACACCATCTCAGTTGTTCACCATACATGATTTATGGCACTTGTGTGTTGCCAAATAGGCCACAGAAGTTGCATCATAAAAGGGATTTGGCCCCATGTGCCTTGACAACATGGCAAAGGATGAAAATACTTCCATATAACAAGACAGCTTTCATCCATATTAGTTCCCAGAAACCAAACCAATAAGGGATAGTAAATCAATTCATAGGAAGGCACAAATATGTTGACCAGGCAGGTTTTAGAAATAATTTTCTTGACAGAAAATGTACATGGAAACCTTCTTAATCAATACTCAAAACAATTTCATTTTCTTATTTAAACTAAGAATCCTGCAAAGTTTTGAAAACAACTTCCTAGCTTTTTTTTTTCTTGAAATCAATTGTTAATATTTAAATTCACAAAAAACCTTCCTTATGGTTCATACAAATGATTATGTAAGCAAAGGTGACAGCCACCTGAGAACACTGATGCAAATTCATATTCAGTGGTATTATTACTCAGGAAGGAAATTCTGGACATCATACAGCAACTACTATCTTCTTTGTATGAAAACAGTAGAATTCCTGTGCTAGGAGTATCTGCATCTTCAAAGGAACAACATCTAACAAGGGCTTATTCCAGCATTCTGTCTACAGGACATCTTCACTTCCTCTGCTCTGTGCTCCTTCTGTGCTGAACAGTCTCATTAAAAGGACAAAACCTCAAAAGTCATAACACAAATAATGACTATTTTTCTCAGAAACTACAACTCAAAGGACTTAATATGACTTTGAAGGAAAGCAAGGGCTTTCATTTCTGTCTAAAGGACAGAAATGTTTTTTGTGGTTCTTCAGTCTGTTTGTATTTCTCATTTGCATCTGCACAAACAAGCAATTCCAAGTCGCAAAAACCTTAATTCAGTATGGCAAGAAAATAAAAATATTCAGTTCCCAAAGTCCACAGATAAATTATTTCCCAAACACATGGAAGAGCCAGTAATTAAAAAAAAAAACAAAAGAATTTCTAAATCTCAGTATCATTTCTTCCAAAACAATCAATCTCTCATACACACAAGTAACTGACTCATAAAAAATTTTAAGTATAAAATATTTTGAAAATATATATACACCTCTTTTTAATAGATTAAATTACTTTCCATATACTAAGTCTCCAAGAAATTCATGAATGTGAAAGACACCAAAAAGTCAACTGTATACTGTCATCATTACTTACTTGAAATAAGAAACACAGCACAAGTGCTACATTCAGCATAATTTATACTTAAACATTGTATAAATACATGGCAAAAGGTATAACACTGAACCTGTGTTTAAAAAGTTTATTAATAATGATTAAAGAACTTAACAGTGTTCAATTCAGTGAATGACATTATCCCTTTGAAAAGCAGCCCCTAATAGGTCCTAATCCAAATAACCACTGGAATTAGCAGCAGGAAGATCACAGGTTTAAATAGACACTGAATCAAGCACTTGCTAATGTTCAGGAAAGATCCATGTACAGCAGACTTGTCTTGAGTCCTCACTGCTGAAACAGCTGAATGAATAAGAAAGAAAAAAAAAATAGAAAATACTGCCACACTCCTTAATTCACATTCCAGTAATTTGCAGCACTCGTGCTCAACTAGTGGGTTTTTAAAGTAACATGTTGAATGAATAACCAGTGCTGAAGTGCTAAAATACATCTGCAATCCTGTGCTGAGGCAATCCCTTAACAGGCTTCATGACATCTCCTACTTGCACTGTTATCCAGACATTCCAGCTAGATAATTTGCTACAAAACCCAGTGTAAAAAGGATAGCAGAGGCAACATACAGAGCATTAGTGCCAGTCAGATATCTACAGATCTTAATCCTTTTTACTAAGACGACAGATAGTGAGGATTCCTGGAAAAAACCAAAAATCCCCAGGTAAAAGAAAACAAGGCTGAAGCATGCATACATCCTCTGTGTGGTCAAAATTATCTGAAACCACAGCTTTAACCATGTGGCAGAAGCATTTCACCATTCACTTATTCCCTTTATTCCCTCAAAAAAAAAAAAAAAAAGAATAAAAAATAGAAAAAGCAAGCAGACATGGTGCGAGTGTGCACAGTATCAGGTATTAGTGCTAGAGGGAGATGGAGAGCGATGGGAGCCCCTGCAGGACTGATCCAACTGGTTCAGAAGCCTGGGCTTCCCCAGAGGAAAGGAGGGCAGGAGCTCAGGGAACGCTGACAGCTAAAAGCATGGCATAAGTAGCTGCACAGAATAGGACAGCTTCTTTCTGTCTCAGGATATTACTGTCATAATGGCCAAGAGAGCGATGAGCTGTGGTTTGCTATTCTCACTGTGGTACTTTAAAAAGTACCTGATTTGAGGAGCACTGGACAGGTGGCACATTACACTGGGCTAAATAGCTAAGTGTGAGATTTCAACGACAAGAGGCAGCAGGTTTTGCTGTTCTAAAAATCGAGAGAGCGAATTTTTCTGATGGTACCAATGGGTAGGAGTGGAAGGTCAGCCCAGGGTGCTGGCAGTGTCACCCGGGTGCCTGGTGGCAGATGGTGCCAGTCTGTAGGGATAAAAGGAAGGCTGACGCATACCGTGGGCTGACAGCGATGCTATTTGCTCAGGAATAAAGGAGCTTTGGGGTAGGTGCAGGCAGGACAAATTAACAGGGATGCTGAGCACCCAGCGTTCCTGTGTGCCCAGCCCATGGGCTGGAAGGGTGGATAAACTGGGAGGTGCTGCAAGAAGTGCAGTGGGGCTCACAGCTGCCAGGGGGTATGCTGCAGGTGCTACCGCCTGGGGGCTATGGCTGGGACACAGCCCAGACCAATCTCTACATGGTCCCAGGAGAGCTTTGGAGCTGCCTCTCCCTACGGGCATCCAGACTGAATACTGAGATGGCCACCAGGACCCTGGATCTCCCTCCAGCAGTGCCATGCTTGTGCTGCTTGTGTTCCTATTCTGGACTTATGCAATGGCTGGAAGGCAGAGGCAGCCTGTGGGAAGTGGAGCTGTGGGAGATGAAGGCAGCCTGCACCCCAATGGGGTTCCCTGAAGTGTCCCAAACTAGAAAACTGGCCACCTCACTGCTCCTGCCTCCCACAACGTAATTTTCCAGCATGACCAACATGACAAATTAACAAGGGAGCTAGAACTTTTGCAGTCAAAGAGAGTGTTTTCCCCAATAATAAATTGTTCAAATCCTTTATGCTAGACCTAGCCATGCCTATTCATTAATTGGACAGGCTCCAGTGACAACTGAAATGACCTGACTTTATACATATTGAAGGGAGAGCAATCTTTGTGAGCTTAAAATAAAGCTGTAAATCCCAGCCAGCACAAAGCCCCCTGAATGGGGCTTTTTTTTTAAAAGAAAAAAATAATTTTCAGAGCACAGACACAATAAAGCTCATTTTAAAAGCAGAGACACTTTACTTCTATCCCTCCCTTTGCAGACACTGAACTGTGGCACCAGAACATGACAACTCCATCAACAAACCACAAACCCTTCAGGATCTGCACATCATACAAGTTTAAGAACTTCAAGAGATATGAAATTCTGGGATCACAGCAATGTTGCAAATAATTATCACAATCAAGTACACTGGGAATTAAAAGCATCTCCTTCATCAGTATACCGTATTGTCTATTGCAACCAATGAATGATAATTAAGACACAGGTATTGGAATTAAAGGGGAGAGGGAAGTGATGAGAGTCAATTTCTGTCACAACCCACTCACAGTACATCATTCATGGATTTTACAACTATAGGTTTGATCTGTTTAACTGGTCCTCTTGCCCTGCAATAAGGGGGCACATGGGAACCCTGTACGGTATCTCCCCCGCTCTCTCGCCCTTTCTGTGCTTGCTGCGTACCTGAAATGCAGACGATGAAATTCGCTTGCAGAAGAAAAAGCACCTCCCAAACAATTTCCATCCTCCGATTCTCATGCCAAGTGCATCCCTCGGCGAAAAAAAAATAACAAAGATCAATATCGCAGTTTGAATGATCCCAGCAAATTTCCTTTCAGACTTGCAGACTGTATTCCCCAGATGTGCTGACAACACATGTCCGAGCTCTCTCTCCGCACGGCTGAAGTGAGATCCCTTCCCTTCCTTTGCCCTCCAAAAAAGACCACGAAGCCAACTGCCAACACCGGGCTTTTCCTCCTCGAGCGAAAAAAAATTCCACCAGATTTCCCAACACGACATAGACAACAAACCCAATCGATCCGATATCCGTAGAGTCTCTATTCCAGGGGCGGCCAGGCGCAAATTAACCCCAAAACTCTTTGCACGTCTCAGCGGGGCAGTGCCGGCATGCCGGGCAAGGAGGCGGCGGAGGGAGGGGGATTCCCCTCCTGTTGCTGCTGCTACAGAATGAGCGAAAAGAGGTTAATACTCGCTGCAAGCCCCGCCATCCCCGCCGTGCTCGGAGCGCGCAGCCCCGGCTCCCCGGCCCCGCCGCAATCCTGGCGCGCCGTGGCGGCTCCGCCACGCGACTGCAGGGGTCGGGCTTGCCCCGCGCACCGAGCGCCCTGCCCAGGGATGCACCCCCGCAGCCCCCCGCAAGTGAGAACGGGGCTATATGGCAGCGGAGGAGGGGTGGGGATGTGTGTGTCCCCCAAGCCGAACGGCACGAGTGCGGAGTCCGCATCAAGTGCGGCTTGTGCGCACCGCCCGGCGGCTTGGCTGAGGACGCCAGTATTTTAAACTTATTTAAACAAGAAGGAAAAGAGATTCAGACCCGAACTTCTGTCGGGTTGGAGGCGGAAGGGCACCGGGAGGCTCCAACCGAGAGTTAGAGAAGTGCCCGCGCTGCAGTGCGTATCTGATGGCATACCCCGGGTACAAGAGTTCTGCATCGCTTCCCCTCCCGCCCCTAGCCAAAAAAAAAAAAAAAAAAACCAAAAAAAAAACCAACCCCCCCCCCCAAAAAAAAACCCACAACAAAACAAAACAAAAAAAGCAGCACCAGTTTGGGGGCAATTCCTCACTTACCCCCAGTTATCCTCCTGGTTTTTATCTCTCCCAGCTCACCAGACGTGCGGCTCCAGCCTACAGTCCCAAAAACAAATCGAGGTCAAGCTGCGAGCCGCCGGCTGCCACCGCCTACCTCCACCTCAGCTGTCGGGAAGTACCATAGCTGCTTGGAGCTCGCCCTGCTCCCCGGACCGCGGCTACTCCGCCACGTACCCGGGCTGCAGCCGGTGCTGCGGGGGCCGCGAGCAGCAGCCGCAGGCACGGCGGGGCTGGGGCGGCAGCGCGCACGGGCGCGGGCTGGGGGGGCGCGCTCCGCCGCGGAGGCGGTGCCTGCGCGGGCGGTGGCGGCGGGGCCGCTCTGCGCCGGGACCGGGCCGGCCGAAGTGGGGGTGGAGGGGGAGGCACGCCCGACCGACCTCCACGGGCGCCTGGCTCCCCCGGCTGTCTTCTGCATTCCAGAGGATGTTGCTCACTTGTGTTTAAATGTGCGGCCAACTTGATTTTTTGATTTTGCTCTCCCCCGCTACCCCAGGCAAAAAAAAAAAAAAAAAATTTAGAAGAGGCGCACCTGGCGCGGGGAAAGCCTGGTTCCCTGGCTGCGCATGTGGGAACTGGGCACAGTACGGCAGCGCTGGCAGAGGCAGGGGGCCGTGGGCTGGGGTGGTGCGTGGGGCTGCCCCGTGCCGCGGCGCCCGGCGAGATGGCTCGGGCTGTCGTGGAAGAAGGGAGGGGACAGGGGCCCAGGGCAGGTGTGAGAAGGTGCAACCGCTTCGACTGCGGATGCCTTCGATGATCACGGCAAGGAAGGGGGAGGGAGAAAGATGCTTTGGATATCAAACTGATCTCCCAGCTCTTGGCAGGTGTGCGGAGGTCATATTACAAACCCTCCAGCGGGGGATGCATGCAGAATAGGTTGAAAAGGGATTGGTTTGTAAATCGTTCTAAAACCTGGGCATAACTGGGGCAAATAAGGGCATACTTGTAAAATGCACCTTTGTGTGGATTCTAGCAAAAGGAAGATGTCTGGATCTCTGAATGGGGAAGGAAACCATCTTGAAGAGAAGAAACTACAGGGCTATGTTATTTCCATAGTTTCTGAGAAATGTGTGGAACTCCCAGGTTTCAAATATACCCGATGGCATTTAATTGTGGCAGATCAAGAAATCCTTGAGTGCTTCAGAGCAAATGGATGGGACAAAATCATCACTGTTTTGTGGAAGAATTAGACTCTAGGCACTTAATAGTCAACGTGATGCTTATGTTCATTTTGCTGGTTCCCGGGGTAGTGCAAGTGCTCTTTGCACTGCAGCAGTCTCTGCTGATGTTTACTCAATCTCTTCTTATGGCTTACAAAGAGACTCAGGATTCTATCAAATTAATTGCTATTATCTGCCCAGTGAGAGCAGTGAGGCTGGACATGAAGCATTGTCATTCAAGGCTTATGGACAAGAATTCTCATATGTATTGATGGACTTTTGTTAAACAGTGGGGCTGTGCAGCAGGAGGGAATCCTCTCCCTGACAGGTTTGCAGAATGCTGAGTATCATTTTAATACTTAAGTTTTAAGTATTCTATGCAATTTTCTTCTTTAGGCCTTATTAAAATCCAGATTAATATCTCCTGTTCTGGGATTACAGAAGGTATGAGTGGCATGATCTATTTCTAGTCTAGATGTATGTAAGCACACCTAGGAAATGCTCAGTAAAGATTTCCATTGATGTTTACTAAACTCCTTTATTCAAACAGATTAATGTTTTCCATGGATTTGCCTGTGAATTCTCTTTTGGGTTTTCCAAAATAATTTGTAACAATAACATCCCAATCTAGAACATAATAAACCCCCACAGAGACCTTGTCTTTTATATTTACATAGTCATCCTTGTTCCCAAACTAGTCTCCTTGAAATTATGGCATTACCTGTGGGGAAATGTCTCAAGGAAGTGAGATGACCTGTTGTAAAAGGGTGTGTTGACCACTAGGTCAGCAAAGAACTGAATTGGTGATGAGAGAATGCCAAATCCTAGGCAAGCTCATGTTTAATTCCTACTCATGATCAGTTGGACTTTAATACGAGTTTAATGGCAGAAAAAAATTAGGTAGTTGATGTTGGCTGCTAGCAGATAGCCAAAATTCCCAAATATATTCAATTTTGTGCATGTTTTTAGTAAGCTTATCATCCTCATGCAAACCTTATAATTATTTCAGTGGCCTGTGATAATTAAGTAGTTCATGACTCAGACTGAAAAATCTGTGAGGGATCAAAGACAACTTGGAAGTTTCCTTCACCTGGAAAACACAGTCATGAACTTGGAGACTTGAGGGTTTTTTTAAATCTAGATAAATAATAATGAATTGATTCTGCTGTCATTTCCTCGCTGTGATGTGATTTGACTGGCAATGGCCTTCATGTTTGCTTTTGAAGTCATTATGCCCATATTGGCTCCTGCAGCTCCCCAGGAAAACTTAGTTCAATAAAGTTGAATAGATGCCAATATGGGCCTGTTCCAAAGCCCACTGAAATCAATTGGAATATTTCTGCAGGCTGAGATGATGTTTGGATCAGGCTTTCACTACAGAAGTTGGCACAGTCTGTTTGATCCCAAGGAAAATGGTTTAATATTGTAGGGTGTATTTGAGACAGGAGCAGAACATCACTCTGCTGTGTCATTGCAGGGTCATTCCAAACAGACGAAAATATTGGCTGCAGCACCAATTTTTTTTATTGTAGGTGTTTCCATTCAAAACTCCTGTAACTCACTAAAATGAAGTGGGTTGATATTTACTGCCCTTATTTCAATTCCGTTCTTATTTATACAATTGGCTAAACTTCTTAAACTTAATCTTGGCAACCTTTAAGCTGTACTGGAGTCATTGGACTGACTACTCATGTCTGGAAGTTAAAATGACTGCAAAGTGGATTCAAACAGGTCTCTGAAGCAAGTGTGTGTAGTTCAGTTGTGAAGATTTTACTATCTCAGATTTCTGGCTGGGACTTTTGGCAGCTTAGAAGCATTCAATATATTAGTTACAAGCTGGACACACAAGTTTCTTCAGGCCAGATTTACATAGAAACACCTTTTTAATTCTGTAAACAGAGTTTAAAAGGTACTTACTAACTCCATATGCTGAAAGGTTTTTTATACCAACATAACACAGGTTCATACCTGCTCAGAGGAGCCAGCACTTGACTCATTTGACTCAAAATTAGTTTGGATCAGGAAAGATCAATTGTAGAAATTATTCTGAACTGGGAGCTTCTGAGCAAAATAGGTTGAACTGTGGCTTCCCCTGTGTCCTGGAAGAGGTTGCTTCCATTCCTTACTCCTGCCCTGCTGAAGGTTCCCCCAGTCAGGTAAAGGAGTTTTCCTGTGCATTCCCTGGCTCAATGATGTTAAAATAAGTCCCATCAGCAAGGGCCTTCTATTGAAGTTGGCTAAAGAGTCTGGCATGTTTCCAGCAATTAAACTGGCAGAGCTGGAGCAGTTCCTACTCTTTCTTCATTTCCTCCTGTCCCAGGGGCTTCTGGCCCTATGGCAGGGATGATGGAAGAACTTGTGAGTTTTTTGTCTGTGTCTGAGCTCAGCCCTCTTAGTCACATGTCTCATTTTAAGCTTTTAGGTAGCCCCACTCAAATTACAAAGATGCTTAAATAACTTCTTGGTTCAGAGGTTAAGAAAGTTACCATTGAAAAGCCACTGGTAAATTGCTGAGAATGTGGCTATACTCAGTGGGAATGTTGCCACATCATTTCTAGTGCTCCTGTTCCACATTTTGTTACTGCCATGATTGTATTTGCTGATGTCTTCAGTGCTTATAAATAATGCTGATCTCGCTAGGAAAACTGATAAAAAATTTAACATATCATTATAAAAATACAGCCCCCTAAGAACCCATCTGTTCAATGAACATTAAAGTAATTATTTTATTGTATTGATAGTCCTTATCAAAACTGAGAGGTTGTTTCCATTTTGCTGGTAGAGATAATGATGCAATTTATTTGAAATTAAAAAAACCCAACAGAGGAAGAAGGTAGATGACTGACACTTAACTATGAGGTCAATCAATTTGTTTTTCCTTTGAGTCAGTCTATTTATTATCATAAAGACTTATTTTCAGTCCAACTCCCCCTTTTTTTTTCATGTCTGAACTCCAGCAAACAGTGCTAAGACATCAAGTATTTGTAAAATAACATTCTTCAAATTCAAAAAGCCATATGTAAAATGCTGTGATTTAGTTTTTCTGTGAGAAGTCAGTCACAAAAGTGTTTAAAATGTCACGCAATCCTGCAGTTCCTCAATAAACCCCAGTAGGCTTCCTGGGATTCTTTTCAGTTTAGCACCCACAGATTGGGGTTTTCTGACTAGGCACATAGAGTGGGAAAACTGATTTTTTTTTTTTTTTTTGCTAGTGTCAAAGTCACCAGATGAAATTGACTTCAGGTGGTACAGTGGTTACAATCCTTGTAGTATTCATATTTCATATCATATATTTCCCACAGCTGGGGAGTAGATTAGGAAAGTTGCCTGTTCAAAATAATTAAAGAGATGAAAACACAGGGTTTGGGGATTGAGTTATTTTTTGTACTAACTGACTGCAGTATAGTCCAAGAGAGGTGGATGATGAGAAGGGACATTCTTGCAATCTAGCTTTTGGCTGACTCACATCAGAGATTATGGGCAGATGGAAGTTTTGCCAAACTCCCAGTGTTCCAGCAGGATCATTAAGGCAAACAGGGCTATTTGGCCTCTATTGGTGCCTCTTCTATGGCCCTTTCTTGTATTGAGTCACAGGTGTCTGGTTTCCCACACTGCTTATAACTGCACCTTGCCCCAGAACCGGTGCAAGACCATTTCTGCCACATTCAGGCAATTTCTGTTGGTGTGAGAGAGACTATTTCTACAACCAACTGCAGTAACTACAAAGCAGAGAAGAGAACTTTTTGCTTTCTGTTTCTCTACCTTCCTCCTTATCTCTTGCAAGCTTGAATTAATTAAAATATCAAAAGCAATATGTATTTTCTGGTATTGAGAATCCTTTGTCATCTCACTATAAAAGTAAAGAACACACATCTTGAAACATTTTCTGAAATGGATCTCACTAGTTCCACATTATGCACTTGACAGCCAGTTGTCACCTGGTGCCTGTTTAACATAATTTCTTAGAAATGGTGATTGCGATATCATAGTAATATTCTGGATGTGTGAGTCAAGGTAGCTGTACTGGATATTTTAAGTAGATGTTGCTTTTGAGGTGAGTTGAGTTGAATACTTATGTTCCACTAGAACATGAGGTAAGAGGTATGTTGCCACTTTTCCCATTGTGCTATGATTTGCCACCAGGATGTTTGTCAGGAAAAAGGTAAACTCTGAGCACATACTGATTCCTGTGTGACTGCCCAGGCTGAGGTGCATGAACTCATTAGAAGTTGTTCTCTTCTGAGCTTTGTTCTAGAACCTAAAGGAGGAACATTTAGGAAAAAAATCACATTCCTTGGCTTCTCTCTGTGTGTTTGGTTTGTGCACTTGTGGAAAATGAGGCACAATCCTGTTGAAATTGTTGCCTGTTTCTAGTTGCTATTTTTCCTGTATTAATGCATTTTATTTTTTTCTGGCAAATACATTGTCTTTTTCTGCAGTTATGAATAGCAATTAAGAAGGAAGAGAAGCATGCTTAGTAGCTAGCATCCTTCTTGTCTCTCTAGATTATTTAACATTTTGTAGTCAAGGTTTTCTTTAAAATACCTGCAAGAAAATACCTTATATCTCCAGTATCTTTTTTTTTAAGCAAAATCAGTTAATATGAGTGCTGTGAAACCAGAGATTAACATGCTCAACATTAAATGGTGTTCCATGCAACTTCTCACATGTTGCAAACATCCGTAAAGCAGCAAATATAGGCCTGAGCTTGTCCCCATTAAAGTGAGTGGGAGATTCACCCTTTGATTTTTGGCACATATCCTTTGAAATTAAGCCTCAATTTGGCTGGATCACTTTTATCACAGAAGTAATTGAGCAAATGGAATTATTCATGTGCTTAAAAGAGACCATGCAATCAGATTTTGGGTTTTTTTTAAGTCTTTGAGAGGCACAGTGTCTCATACAGCACAACTGCAGTTTATAGTCAATAACTGGAATAGCTGCAGCTAGAATGGCGCTTCCTCAGCTCCTGTGTGAACTGAACTTTTGTGTTCATTTGCAGAAGAAAACATTTCTCTCCTAACTCCTTCCTCTAAATCTTCCAGGTTCTGGGATGAATTTCTTGTGGTGATGCCTGCTTCTAAATCAGCTTCATCTCCCTCACTTTTCCTCTGTAAAATGCTGCTACTCCTCACAAAGATGTAAAAATACAGCAGCTAATGTTTGCAGTAAGCTCTGGTGATTAATACCATGTGAGTCCTAAGAAAAGCTGTTATTTGAAGGAAGTCCATGATGACTGGTCTGCAGGTGCTACCAGTGAATTTATGGGACATGTGAAACTTATGCTTTGTATTTTTCTAGAAGGAGAGTGGAGGAATTGACATCTATCACAATTCAAAAGGATGAGAACAAGCCCACAAAAAGAAAAAAGACTCTTCTGACTTTTAGAAATCTTCATAAACATCATTTAATGTCATTTTCAAATACCTTGAAGGGATCATAAAACTTTGCTCTTCTCTGATCATTGTACCACTTAGAAGTGGAAAGGTATGAACAGCCATAACCCTGGCACATTTTTAATAATAGTCAGGACCAAGGGGGATTGTAAGATGGAAGCTTTGATAACAAAAACATAAAGATGTCATTGTCAGCTATCTCAAAATATACATGCTTGTTGTAAATGTCACATAAGCCCACAGCTAAGTGATGAATCAGAATTTCCTGTGTTGTCAAAGTGCTTCTTTTGATGAACACTTTTAACTCCTTCATGAACAAGTAATTTCATGCCCCTCAATTTGCTTTCTGTCCTTGTACCTTTAATCACCGAAACAAAAAAAAAACCTCATTTAACATGAATAAGATGGATATACAGGGTAGAATTTCAGTTTTAATCTGCACCAAGGAAAAAAAAATACTTGGAAAATGTTTGGAACTAACATGCATAACATTGTAAATCACTTTATTAGCAATAGTATGAATTTTTTCCTCTTCATTAAAATAAGAGAAGTGGTAAACTGAACTAAGTGTTGGAGATGTATGGACTAATTTGGCCCCAACAGAAGTCTTCATTCAGTTAAATACTTCAGCATGTGATTAAGATTAAGCATTTGATTGTGTCTTGGACCAACTTAGAACACTTTGCTGAGAGGAAAAGAGATGAAAATTACATGACTGAGAACACCAGATACGTCAAGACAGACTTTGACCCCTTAGGCCCTGCCCCTGTGGTCACTTGTGGTGACAGTACACCACAAGTCATGATTGCAGTCAGGCCGTCTTTGAGGAGCTGGAGGTCCCAGAGATTGAGATGCCTGAGGGTTTCTATCTTCTGGCACTGCCAATCCCTGCCACACATGCCCCCTCACTGTGGAACAGGGAGAACGTACTGCCTGGTTTTATGTACAAGAGGTAAATCCCATGGGCTAGAGCAGAGCAAGGCAGTATTTTGGAGTTTTTTAAATTCTCTGTCCTCACTATTTGTGAACTTTGTTATTACTTCTTCATGCCAATCATCTCTGATACACTCACCTTTACCAAAACAAATCTGCTCTTCTTGTGTGGTCTGATCAAATAAATTTGCGTTGGTTTTTCTACAGAGATATTAGACTTTTATTTGGGGTTAGAGATGTTTGTACTATTTAAGTGCTCTGCTATTAAATAGAATCATAATAATGATTTTTCAGTTGAGCTGCAGGTGCAGAATACAGGAACCATCTTTTGCCAACACTTACTAAGTGCATTAGGCATTCATCACTTATTAAAATCTGTAATCCCAGTAAATAAAAGACAATTTTAAAATTATAGGCTGGGTGGGTATCCTAACTCAACTATTAAAAACCTGTTTGACAAGTTGCAAGTCATTAATAATTAGTATCACAAATGCTATTATGTCTTTGATTGCGAAGAAATGGACTGAGGCTAGGATTACATTATTCAATTAGATATAATTCCATTTGGTATGTGTTCTAGTTTATGTGAAGTTCAGCCTGTAAAAGGATCATGGTAGCAACCATCCAAAATGTTAATTTGTGTATAGAGCAAATAGGACACATAATAACTTCATCATGTAGTGCAGCTCTGTTGACTGACAGTGTAAGTGCTACTAGACTCACTATGGTTAATTAGATTTCTTTATGCACTGTACAGTAGCATTACAGACAATCATTTATAAATTAGTTTATTAAAATTTCTATATTCATATAGTGAAAGCATGTTAAATTCTCTCTTTTGCCTCTTCTGTACAAAAATGTAAAATGTCACTAGGAAAAAGTAAAATTAAGTAAATTCCTAAATCACAGCAGTCTGTGAGTTAGCAAATCAAGTCAGAAGAACTCAGGTATAAGTAGCCTGCTAACTGGTGAAAAGGTTACTAAAGGCCTTGTATTTTCTAGGATTTTATCTTCTGCCAGCTGACTGGAATTACATACATTCCCAATTTATAAACATTAGTCATATATATCTGAGCACCTAGAAGTTCAATATTTCTTTCCCAATTTGTTGTATTTTCCACCACATTTCATTCAACCTGTTAACACTGCAATAAATTCATCTTTGCATTTATTTCCCAGTCTTTATCATCTGTTTCTCCTATGTTCCTCACTAGTAATTCCTTGGTATTATGGTCTTGCCATTGTGTGGATTTCTTCCTCTGCATCGAAAACACTATTTGCCACCATGAAGAAAACAGCTTTGTAATGTGTGGCAGTATTGCTCTGTGAAACACCAAAGAGAATATATTCTGTATTTCTGGCATGTTACACAGAAATCATCCATTTTAGAACCTCCACCACTGGACAAGTCACTTCATCAATATCAATGTCAATGCAAAAGTAAAGGTCAAGATTAGGAGGGATATCTTTAAGATGTCAGGCAGAGAGTTCTCCTTGAAAATTCTGCCTGCAGCTGCTGTTCTGTCTGAGCTGAACAGTTCAGACACATAAAACAAACAGGAATTGACCAACAAGTTTAAGTTACACCAATTTGTTTCAGTTGTTTTCCCCCATGCAAGGCATTCTTACATAGTCTCACTGGTTACTTTCCCCCAGAGATCCAGGAGCAAGTGGAGGGCTTCATAATTTATGGATGTAGTTGGGAATTACTTTGAAATTACAGTATTGTGGGGAAGGCTCTGTAACAATTTAAGTGAGCTGTAGTGACAGGAATTGGTAAAGAAGGGGACTGGAAGATCGGGACAAGGAGACAGGTCTTGTTATCCCAGCCATGTGTATTAATAGTGTTCCAGTAAGTGAAACATTTCTATATTTAGTCTGTTTGGGGACAAAAAGAAAAAGGCAGTAGAGGATTTAGTAACCATAATAGCAACCATTTTCAGTGTGATTCATGCATCCAAATCCTCTTGTTCTTGTTCAACATTCCTGTGTTTTTTTTGTCCCACCTATTAAATGTGTCATGCATGGTCCAGCAAAGAGTGAAGTCATCCTTTTACACAGCCTTCTGCAAGGGAATTGGTAACATATTTTTGTTGCTAAATTAGTTATAAAGAGTTGAAACATGTACTGAATCTTTTGGTCTGAGTCCTGTCTTGTGCTGGTTGATCATGTCCACAGTAGTACAGCACAGGAGAGCACCAAAGCCTGGACTAGGAACAATCTTCAGGATGAGAGACTTCCTAAGTGCAACAGGAAATTCTGGAATTAACATGATAATTCCTTCCAAATTCCTATCAGTTCTTATCAGTTTAAAAATTAATGACTGGGAGCTCAAACCTGTTGAAATGTCTACAGTCAAGGCCATTGCTCCTGATTTTTCTGCACTGAGAAACAGTCTAGATGTGAGAATATGAAATGTGCATAGAAGAGTGTATTTTTTCTGTCTGCCTAAGATATTCTTGTAAAATATGTACTTTGTATAGAACTTATGTTTGCTTTAACAGAGATAAATCTGGATTTTTTTTCTTCTTCTTCTTTTTTTTTGCTAGTTCCTTGTGGGAGGGGTCCCCGCCCTCCCTTGGGAGGCAACTTCAATATAGTCAAAAGTTGTCAATCACATGCTGTTTCCCTCCCCAGTGGAGGCTGTCTGTCAAAGCTTAACACACTCCCCAGTTCTAGAAAGTTCTTCTGTTCTGTTAATCCCATTGGACCCTGTTAGAATGCCACTCCTCTCCTGTATCCCGATTGGTTCATTACATGTCACCCCAACCCGTCTCCTCCCCTCTATCCTTTACCCATTGGTTGATTTGTCCCCTAGCCACTCCTATCCCTCTGCCCTTATATTCTCGGTCCTGCCCTTGTACTGGGCTCTCTGGAGTCAGTTTCCCTCCGAGAGTGTTGCTGTTCCTTGCCTCCTCCTCCTGCTCCTTCTTTCTCCTACAATAAACCTCTCGGATCCAACTGCTCGGGAGACGTCTCGTCTTTGTTTGGTGGAGCTTTCCGGGTTTCATCTACCCCTCCCTGCGGACCGGTCAGCCGAGGATCACTCCCCGGACTGGCTGGGAACCCAGGGAACCCCCAGAGGACTAATTTTATACAATTGGCGCCGCGAACACGGTGATCGCTGCCCCGGTTTCCGACGAGCGTCTCCTGCCGCATGAGGATCCGTGACCCTGCGCTGTGGGACTACAAGCGCCGTTCGCCGCCAATCCCAGGAGTAGCTGTTCTTCTGTTCTAAGAAGACTCCTATCTCCTGGATCTGCTGACAAGTCGTGGACATCCGATCCTGCAGCTTCAAGGGAAGCCCCGTATTTCACGACACCAGCAGAGCTCCACTACCCCACCTCAGCCTTTTCTTTCGCCGCGTCGTAGTTGGGTGAGTGCAGCTGTCCGAGGAGAGCAGCCGACACAGGCTCTTATCTTTTCCTTTTCTCCTTTGCTCGGGTGGGGATTCTCTTTCGCAGCGAGGAGATGGGTAACCGCCTCTCCCCTGCAAGACGAGACTTTTATTGCCAAGTTAAAGCTACCCTTCAGTTCGGGAATGTTTCTTTTAATAAGCGGGTCCTTAAATCTTTTGTTATTTTTATTTTTGATCATTTTCCAGATGCCTCTACTGAGGATGTTCTTTCTATTTCATTCTGGGGAAAAGTTGGGCGTTATATTTATGACCTACAAGTTTCTGGGAATTTTCGGGTTGGGAGATTTTTTCCTATTTATGATATTATTTTTAATTTAGTTAAACAAAAAGGGGAAAGTTCGGGTCCCAGTTTTCCTACCCCTTATTCCGCCCCCCTCGCTCCTAACCCCATTTCCCCTAAGGGTGGATCGGGAGATAGATCCTGCCAAAATAAGGCACAGGGTTGCCACCGTCTCCCTGCTGCCTCCCGTTCCACTCTGTCCTTCTCTTGTGCTGGGACTGGCCACCCCAGCACGAGCCCTATCCATTCCCTCGATCCTCATGCCCCCAACCCCAGTTTTACTCCCAGTTCCAGTTCTATTATAATAACACCTCAAAATGGCGGCGGCCTCGTGGCCGATCGCCCTGAGACACAAAATGGCGCCTCCTCCTCCTCCCCAATCCCTCCGGTTCCCGCCACTTTACCATCTCCACCCCCTTCGTCGGTTGCCGCCCCCGCGTCGGGTCCCGCCCCCCATCACACGTCGATCTCGGTGACGTCAGGACCCTCCCACCCTGCCTCCCTAGCCACACCCCTGGGCGGGCCCCTGGTGGGTGGGACAGGCCTACCAGAAGGCCACGCCCCAGTGGGTGGGTCAGGCCACGCCCCCTCTCCTGCCACTTCCGGTTCCCACGCTACCGGAACCGGAAGTAGGCCTTGCCGGAAGCAGGCCATCTTGGCCTGCAGGGTCTCTCATAATCAGAACCGACCGGCAAGGGAGAGGCTTCGGGCCCTAGCCTGTCCTGCCTCATCTTCGGAAGAGGATGAGGACAGTGACGACCCCCGGCCAACAACCAAGCCAGGGGAGGGCTGGGCCCGGATAAGGGCCAAGGCCATTAGGGATGGGGACCTAGATCTCGCCAGGGATCTAGGCCCAATCGCGGCACCGGTTAGGCTCAAGAGGGGTAAGGAACCGCGGTGGGAACAGCTGCCATATACGGAGGTGAAGGAATTGAGGAAGGCAGCCAAGGACTATGGGAGAAATTCCCCGTTTTTTAAAAACATATTGGACCTTACTTTTACCGGACATACTTTGGTGCAGCATGACCTTCGCTATATAGCGAAGGCTCTGCTGTCCCCCACAGAATTTCTTCTGTGGGAAATACATTGGAAAAAGCTATTAAAACCTATTCTAACCAAATACGACCTTAAGGAGGTGCTGGGAGATGGCACCGAGGGCCTGGAGGCGCTGGCAGGGAAGGGGAATTTAGTAAACCAGAAGATCAGATCCTCCTTCCCGACAACCTGCTAACTGACATCCGAGAATCTGGGAAGGAGGCCCTACTAAAAATACCTGATGGAACCACCCCTCTCCAGAACTTCACATCCATCCTCCAGGGCCCTGATGAGACTTTTATTAAGTATATTGACAGGTTAAAGGAGGCTATAGACCGGCAGATTGAGAACGTCGAGGCTCGAGAAGAGCTGCTGCGCAAGATGGCCTTGACCAACGCTAACCCGGAGACAAAGAAGATCCTGCGAGCTCTCCCCCAGGATCCGGAACCGACCATCGCCAAGATGGTCGAGGCGTGCACAAAAGCAGCATCGATGGAGCAGACTGTGGCGTTTGCAGTGAGCAGGGGTGTGGGGGAGGCAATGGTGGACCTCATGAACACGCGCTGCTTTGGCTGCGGCCAGCTGGGCCATATACAAGCCAATTGCCCACACTGGCCACCAGAGAGGTCCTACCCTCATTATAACCCCTCCCCGAGACCACCTTACAGGAATCCTCGTTATCATCGGCCGGGAAACGGGAGGCGGAGCGCGCTGAGGGGCCGCGCTACAACAACAAATGGCCCGTCCCAACGCCCTGTGCTGCCATCACTCCCGGAAAACCACTGCCCCAACGGCACGTTTCTCCGGACATCCGCAGCCAGGAGGACGGGCTTCGGCTCCTCAGACGGACTAAACAACTGAACAGTGCCCGCCGCCAAGTCCTCCGGAGTTCCATCCACATCATGTTTCCGGATGAGGACTTGGTCCGTGTCCCGGTAGGATTCCTGCCGCCACCATACTGCGACCACCCCGTCACAGTGCTGTTCATCGGGGACTCCGTCAGCACGCCGGACGACCTCACCATCATCCCGGAGGTCGTCTACTTCGAGCCAGGGGCAGAGCTCAACGTCTCCGTGGTGTGCCATCATCCTCCGTTCTCTCTGCCGAGAGGGTCTCCTTTAGTTCTGTGCTACATCTTACACATGCACTTCAGGGACACTGGCTGCAACATTCTATCAGACTTTCCTACGGATCAAGACCCTTCTGCTTTCTTCATTCAGAACGTTAGCAGACAAAGACCAATTATTAAAACTACTTTTATCTTTCAGGGGAAAAACATTTCGTTGGACCTGATGGCAGACACCGGTGCGGACGTTACCATCGTCCCTCAGGCAGAGTGGCCGCGTGACTGGGAGTTAGTGTCCCCTTGTGGCACAATCTCCGGCGTCGGAGGAGCCGTCAATTCCCGACGCAGTAAGCACCTCGTGTGTGTAGAGGGGCCGGAGGGCCAGATTGCCACCATTCGGCCTTTTGTAGTTGCATCCAACATCAAATTATTAGGCAGGGACGTATTGTCCCAATGGGGTGCCCGTCTCGACATCCCTAGCCCTGCGTGGGATTTTTAGTCTGGGCCACTGCGGAGTGCACCTCCCCACCGCTTAATTGGAAAACCGATACACTGGTGTGGGTGGACCAGTGGCCCTTGCCAATCGAAAAACTTAATGCGCTCAACGAACTAGTAGAGGAGCAGGTGCGCCTGGGGCATTTAATACCTTCCACCAGCCCCTGGAACACACCTGTCTTTGTTATTAAAAAGCCCGGCAAAGACAGGTGGCGCCTGCTCCAAGACCTACGCAGGGTTAATGATGTTATTGAGGATATGGGACCCTTGCAACCAGGCCTTCCCTCTCCCTCTATGCTGCCCCGGGATTGGCAGCTTGCAATCCTTGATATCAAGGATTGTTTCTTCAACATCCCGTTATACCCCGGAGATGCTCCCAGGTTCGCGTTTTCGGTTCCGTCTATCAACCGAGGTGAGCCGTACAAACGGTATCAATGGACCACTCTGCCCCAGAGAATGAAGAATTCCCCGGTGCTCTGCCAAACCTTTGTGGCACAGGTCCTTTCCCCAATTCGTCGCCTTTTTCCAGAGGCCATCATCCTTCATTATATGGATGATATTTTGATTTGTGCTGCTAGCTCAACATATCTACAAGCAGCCTTGGACAGGACAGTTAAAGCCATCAAAGATGCAGGGTTTCAAATCGCAGAAGACAAGATCCAGCTGTCGTCCCCCTGGAAATACCTGGGCTTCCTGATTACGGGAAGGACCGTCGCGCCCCAGTCTCTTGTCATCAAGGACGACCCACGGACCCTGCGGGATTTGCAGCAGCTTTGCGGTACCATCACCTGGATTCGACCTCTCCTGGGACTCACCACAGAAGAGCTGTTGCCACTTTTCCACCTGCTGAAAGGCGACGGCGACCTGGCATCCCCACGACATCTCACACCGGATGCCCGTGAGGCCTTGGAGAGAGTCGCAGCTGCTATCAAGTCCCGCCAGGCGCATCGGGTTGCGCGGTCCCTCCCAATCCAGTGTGACATCCTGGGTAAGTCTCCCAACTTACACGCCCTGCTATTCCAGTGGGACGACAGCCAGAGAGACCCACTCCTTATCATCGAGTGGCTGTTCCTCCCCCACCAACCCGCCAAGACAGTAACAACATATCCTGAACTCATGTCTAAACTAATCATTAAGGCCCACCAGCGCCTCCGGACCCTCGCAGGGTGTGACCCAGCATGCATTTATTTACCATTAAATTTGGACCAATTGGATTTCCTCTTACAAACAAATGAAAATTTGCAGATTTCAGTAGACAGCTATCCTGGTCAAATTCTAATACATTATCCCAAGCATAAATTATTTAAAGACACGTTATATCTGGCTCCAAAAATTTTTAAAAGCAAAATACCACTAAAAAGTGCTCTCACGGTGTTCACTGATGGGTCGGGAAGATCCCACAAATCAGTGATCACTTGGAAGGACCCGGACAGTCAGAAGTGGGAATCTGATGTCCAAATAGTTCAGGGATCCCCCCAAATCGCTGAACTTGCAGCGGTTGTGAGAGCCTTCAGAAAATTCCAACAACCTTTCAATCTGGTAACTGATTCGGCATATGTAGCCGGGATAGCAGAGCGGGCCGAACATGCCCTGCTCAAAGAAATTCAAAACAAAACGCTCTATAGCTTGCTCTCAGAACTAATTTGGCTGATCTCCCACAGAGAGCAACCTTATCATATTTTGCATGTTAGGTCACACACAGACCTGCCGGGAGATATCACCGAGGGCAACCGGAGAGCGGACACTTTGGCCATGCTGGTGAACACCGCAAACTCAGCAGCTTTAGCACCCACCCTGCCAGATGTCCATATGCAGGCTAAGATGAGCCACGCCTTTTACCATCAGAATGCTCCAGCTCTATGCCGCCAATTTAAGATCTCTAAGGAGCAGGCGCGAGCCATCTTAGCCACCTGCCCCAACTGCCAGTCCCACGCATTACCATCAGTAGCGACGGGGGTTAACCCCTGGGGACTGGGGGCATTGGACATCTGGCAGACAGACATTACACATTTTCCTTCCTTTGGGCGGCTCAAATATCTCCACGTGTCGGTGGACACATTCTCGGGGGCAGTGTTCGCCTCCACACATACGGGGGAAAAAACCAAAGACATTATAAAACATCTATATATGGCTTTCTCCACTCTGGGTGTCCCAAAAACTATCAAGACTGATAATGGACCAGAGTTTGTGTCCAAACAGTTCATGGAATTTGTGCAACTATGGGGCATTGACCATGTTACTGGAATTCCACACAACCCTACAGGGCAGTCAATCGTGGAACGGAAACACCAAGAGATTAAGAAATTATTAGAACAACAAAACGATTCGGCCATCACCACGAGCCCTGTAGAGAGGTTGTGCAAGGCCCTGTATGTTCTCAATTTCATGAACTGTTCAGACCGTGAGCCAAACCCCCCAATCCTGCGCCATTTCCATAATAACACCAGGGCGCAGTTGAAGGAGAGGCCTCCTGTGCTCATAAAAGACCCTGAGTCTAAAGTTATCAAAGGTCCATACCCTCTAATAACGTGGGGGAGAGGGTATGGATGTGTTTCAACAGAACAGGGCCCCAGGTGGATCCCCGGAAAATTCATCAAACCATACCGGGAGGACATCTCTACAGAAAGCCAACCCCCGAAACACTCCCCCGAGACGCCAGCTCCATCAGAAACCGCCGTCGCGTGGAGTCGAAGGAAAAGGAAGAAGACTAGACCAGCCAATACCGCCATCAGGACCTTAATAACTAACTTGCATTTCCCGCCCGCTTGGACTGTTTATCCTCTGACCCCATCCCCTACCATCCCTCACCCTTTTCCGTCCTACCACTTTCCTCACCCCTCCTTCCCTCATACCTGACCTGATTTTGTTTTCCTGTTTTGTTACTATTTCGATTTACACAGGGGAGGATGGGGATTCAAAGGGGTCACTATTCTTATTTCCGTTATATGTCTATTTATTAGACTTTGGTCCACCCAGAATGGCAGTCGGAGCAGCCAGAACACCCTGCAGTGACCGGCTTCCTGCAGCAGCAGTTTTCATCATCGTGTGGCTTCACCTAGCAGGAAGCTGGATCGTACCACAGCCCAAAGAGAACGTCTGGGTCACGCTGGCAAAGTCCATCGGGCAGGAACAACTCTGCATGGCCATGGGAGGTGTAGACAACCCGTTGTCTACATGCCTGGTGGGAGTCCCCCTGTCGGAAAACGATTTTCCATTCACAGCAATGAAACCCAACCCGGCGGACTCCTTGGGGAGTTGGATAAGGACACTACTGCAGGCACCACAGGAACCCCAGGAATTGGACCTACTGGGGTCTATGAGGGCTCACTTATGCATTAGATTCTACACTAAGGCCCCTCAAGGAAAAATAGAGTATAACATCAAAGAGGTCTCACCAACTGATAAAAGATATATTAATGAGTGGTGCAACTATACTAGCCCGATCCTGATCAAGTCCTACCCATACCCTAAGGAGCTCCCTCGGGGTGTGTTTTTAATCTGTGGGGACAGGGTGTGGGCTGGGATCCCCTCTAAGATCAAAGGGGGTCCCTGTAGCCTTGGCAGGCTTATTACCCTAACCCCCAACAAAACACAAATTATGGATTGGAAAAGGGGAAGTCAATCGGCACGCCAAAAAAGATCTTATGGGGAATTCGGCCCAAATTGCGACTCGGAAATTTATGATTGGGGCAAAGGAAAGAGGGTCGCTGCATCCATCTTTTTACCGTGGTATGCGGCAGCAAAGGCCCTCGGTGAGATTTCTCACCTGGGGTGTTGGATGAGTAAGCAGGCCAATGCTACTTCTGCCGCCTTATCAGATCTCTTGGCGGAAGAAGAGACCACCAGGCATGCCACCTTACAAAATAGAGCGGCCATCGACTTTCTGCTGCTCGCCCATGGCCACAGTTGCGAGGACTTTGAGGGGATGTGCTGCTTCAATTTGTCATCAAAGAGCACATCCATCCAAGCCAGCATCCAGCGGATCCAGGCGTTGGTAAAGGACTTAAAGACTGAAACTGGGGCTGTGGACGCTGTGAACAAGATCTTTTCTCAATGGGGTGTTCCTGGGTGGGCCATTCCAATTGTTAAAGGTTTAGTTTGGGTTTTAATCATAATTTTCTTAATTTCTGTTGCGTTAACCATCTTTAAGAAATTGTTAACTAGGACAATGGGAAATGTTTTTTTAATAAACCAAAAAGGGGGAGTTGTGGGAGGGGTCCCTGCCCTCCCTTGGGAGGCAACTTCAATATAGTCAAAAGTTGTCAATCACATGCTGTTTCCCTCCCCAGTGGAGGCTGTCTGTCAAAGCTTAACACACTCCCCAGTTCTAGAAAGTTCTTCTGTTCTGTTAATCCCATTGGACCCTGTTAGAATGCCACTCCTCTCCTGTATCCCGATTGGTTCATTACATGTCACCCCAACCCGTCTCCTCCCCTCTATCCTTTACCCATTGGTTGATTTGTCCCCTAGCCACTCCTATCCCTCTGCCCTTATATTCTCGGTCCCGCCCTTGTACTGGGCTCTCTGGAGTCAGTTTCCCTCCGAGAGTGTTGCTGTTCCTTGCCTCCTCCTCCTGCTCCTTCTTTCTCCTACAATAAACCTCTCGGATCCAACTGCTCGGGAGACGTCTCGTCTTTGTTTGGTGGAGCTTTCCGGGTTTCATCTACCCCTCCCTGCGGACCGGTCAGCCGAGGATCACTCCCCGGACTGGCTGGGAACCCAGGGAACCCCCGGAGTACTAATTTTATACAGTTCCTCACCACTTTGCCTCATAGATGTCCTTTCAGAGATGGTGTAGTATTAGAAGATGTACCTATGAAGTCATACAGCATTTACATACTTAAATGTAATTGAGACCTAAGGCAAATCAGAATAAGGAACTACTATGTAAAACTGATTTCTGAGATGTTCTGGGAGTGCAGATTTGAATTTTTACTCAAAAAGTGCAATATATATACACATATATATATGTGTAAGTATGCAGGAAATTATTTCCCAGGATGCAGTTAGCAAGATTTGGAAAAGGGAAGCCACAGTGGACCAGACCAGAGGAAAAAGATTTTTATCTCTTCATACAGTATGAGGTTAACCTTCATACTGCTTTTTACCCTGAGATCACTTCTAAACAGTGGCCTTTCAACAATACATTTCCATTCAAGTTTTAATTTTAAGCTGAAATACTCATTTTATTTGTGAGGCTGCTTTCAAAAAATCAAATATTGCACAGGGACAACCGGAACAACTGGTGTGGAACTGCCTGCACAGAGAAGATGCAGAAGGGCAGCCCCACTACAGTATTTTCTGGTATGATAATTAATTACCTTTTTCTTTAGCAGAATTGTCAAATATGAGCCTTTAGATGCTGCAGGAAGCAAAGCTTTCACATGCATTCTATTTGCATCACAGAAAAAGATTTCAATGAATATGCCTTCACACTTGAATCTGTTTCCTATAGACATTTAAATCACAGATGGTACTAATGAGCTTCTAGCACAAGACTTACTATTCTTTAGGAAAATAAAACTGAAAAGAGCTCTGTTCTCTTTTTTTTTTTTTTTTTTTCCCACCCAGAAAATAATTCAGCTTTGCAGAACTAACCTGGCTCTTGGTGCCAGGGCATTTTTGCTCTGCTTGGCTGAGGCAGTTCTTTCACCTGTGCTTTATTTCTTCTGCCTGCATCCAAGTCCCCTGGGGTAATGGGTTCAGAAGTAAAAAGTCCAGCATAGCTAAAGCCCAAACCATTTGACACTGTAAGAAATACAGCTTCCACTGCTGAAATCAGAAATCCTGTGGCTTTGATCTGTTTTTCCCTGACAAACACTTGGTGAATGTTCTGTCTTTTGGCAGTGTTAGGTCTTATTGATGGAGTTTTCCTGTGGAAACAGAGATAAACTGTGTTTGTGTGAGCTGCTTCACCTCCAGAGGGGTGGATGACATTGACTGGGATTCACTGAGGTGTGTGATAATTAGGGTGCACTCCAGTTCGTGAATCATCTGTTCACCACCTGGGTGGAGTACACTGGCCTCCAAGCAGGGGAAATTTGTTCCCTCCTGGAGATGCTTACCCTCATATTGACCTCTGTTTCAGGTCAGGAGTTCTCCCTTGTGCCATCACTTCAATCTTCAGGTCATGTCATGCAGAGGGCCTCACTCAGGAGCAGTTCAGACTCCTGAAACCTCACTGTGTGTATGGAGCCATGGGTTGCCATGACCCAAGGCTAATGTAGAGCACCTGCTCTTCTCACCTCTCTCTTGATCCTTTCTCCAAGATGCTTTGCCCTCACATTTTATTTTTAAAACAGTTTATGCTGCCAACTCAGATTTTTCAAGTTGGGCCCTTCCTCACTTTTGAGTTCACTACAGTCAGGTTTCTTTCCTCAACACAGTTGTTGATAAAAGGTCCCTTTCTGTCTACATCATCACCAAGACCATTATAATATTATATAAACCATGAAGTACAGTGGTTACACAACATTTAACACTGATCTTCATTATGAACTAGACCTGGCATAGAGGTGGTATAAATGAAAAACTCGATGGTCAGAGTACTTTCAAGCCCCCTCCACACTTCTGTCACATTTAGGAACACTTCACTGGGTTTGCAAGCTTCCCCCAAAGAGACTGGAAAGCAGGATTAGACACAGCAACAGAGTGGGATTATGTGGTGAGAAGAAGTAAAGATCCTTCAAAGTCATGTTGAAGATGATTGCAACTAATGGATTTATCTTACAACAATGAGGAATGCTTTATTAGCATTACTAACTAACTGTTGTTAATGCATCATTTACCCTTCTGTCCCCTTTTATTCTTTATTCTCATTGCTGTGTAACTTTTCCCTTTTCCTTAAAAACGCCTAAACCCAGATGTATGGCACTCCAGAAAATTAAAAAGATATTAATTCCCTACTGCTTTCTTTGAATTTCCCCATGATTTTTTTTTTCCTTTGGGGCTTTTTTTTTTTCTTCATGAATTCCTTAGTGTATAATCTTTTGGGGAAATCACTCATGCTTTCTGGTAACTTCCCAATTAAAACCTTTCTAGAATTTCTCCAGAGCTTTCTAATAATTTCTGTAGATTTTTTTCAAGGATGTTGCTGATCTAGAATTTTTCTAGGAATTTTGTAAAGCTTTTCGGAGATATCCCAAAGGCTTTCCAAGAACTGGTAGATGTGGTATCCCTGTCATGTTTACCCAGAATCCCTGCTATGTTACCTAAACCCCAAGGACACTTTGAGCTTTCCTGAGAGAGCTACCTAGGACATGTCCCTTGGTATGATTAGCTACAGCCTGTCCCAGCATACCTGTATTTTATCTTACAGTTCTAGGGAACTTTCCAAAATGCAATATGGTGGAATAAATGCCAAAAGAAGTCCAGACATTTTTCTGTTAAGTACAAGGATGATCCCTGTAATTGGTTGATGGTAGAAAGATTATTAAAAGGGAAAAAATAACTTTTTAGTTTGCTAGCTACTAAAGCTGGGGAAAACAAGAGCAAAGAATATTACCATAAAGGAGAATCAAATCAGCTCAAACTTTGAGATGTTACAGGAGCTGAGTTAAGAAATCTCCACCATGCTGTGAATGTGGAGCTACTGTTGATGAATAAAGTACTGAGAGCAGACCTGAAGTCAGAGTAGAACTGCAAATATATCTGAAAGAATGAAAACGGGCCAAGTTCAAAACACATGGGCTTTCATTCTCCTGTCACTCAGGATGTGACTTAAGAGCTTACTCTTCACCTGTAGCGTTCTGATATTTTATTAAATATGTAGTACTCCAGGAAGACTGACTATAGTATCAAGCAATACCATGCAAAAGCACGAGAGGACTGAAATATATAGACAGAGTTGAAGATAAAACACAACCATATTAAAGTCACTGAATTAAAAAATAAGAAGGCCTGATTTACTTCTGCATCAGAGGTTCTTTATGCCACTTTGTTGGAATAATGGGGCCATGAAGTGTGCATATCTGTAATTACTCCTGCTGCAGAGGTACTCTGAGCTGACAGACTGGTGTAAATGGAGCATTGTATAAATGAGAATTGGGTTCAGTGTGGTATAGATTACATGTTCCTCTGAATTTCCAGTACATTCTAAAATTTTAAGTAGGGAAAGTGGCAGGGATATCTCCCTCCCTCTATCAGAAACACACGTATTTCAGAGTCAACATTTTGTGTATAGGGGAATTTCACAGGACTTCATTGTATATCTTTCCCCTTCCCACAGGTGTGGTCATCTGTCACTTTCTCTCTCTGACTTCCTTGTTTCCACCCGGCTCCTCTTTCTCAGGGCGCTGGCCAGGCACTTCCGGGAGCAGCCAGAGAGAAGCAACAAACACCTTTGTGGGTTCGTTTGATACGGACAGAGCTATTTAGAGAGCGTGATCATAACCGGGATAAAGAGACTCAAGAGACTGGACATTTGTTGTGCAGTCCAAAGTAGGTTGTATTTGCTCGAATGCCACACGTACAAGTGACCCCGGTTTGGAGTTAGATTACAGTTTTTATAGGGGAAAATAAGAGATAAGGTGAAACCAATAGAACAATGCCCAGTATGAATACATTACAGGTGAAATCCAATGGGAATAGCTTCAGGGGGAAGGGTAAATACACGTAAAAATACAGAATAGAAACTCCAACTTTAGGTTTAGGAAACAGAAACTCCAAACTCCAAATTCACAAAGCCTCTTTGCTCCATTTGCGTAGCAATGCACTACAACAGTCATCCACAGAAGAGTGTTGCTAATGCTGCCAGGTTGTTCTGTTAAAATTTTGTACCACTTTTGTCAGCTATGACTGCAAGAGAGAGTCAGACTGTGCTGTCTTATCTGGTGTAGAACAATTCAGAGGAATGTCCCAAGATGCTGGAGAGAGCTGAGCAAAGAAAGGATAAACACAGCCCCCAAAAACATGTTAACCCTTCTTGTCTGGCATAGGGTCTACGACTGCCATTCCAAGTGATTAATCCAACAATTGTACTGAGACCAAAGGAGGTTTAATGAGAGACTCCCTCTGCCATTCCTTTCTAGACTTCAAGGCTGGCATTCTGGGGCAATTCTTAGGTATCAGAAGGCATGAAATACCGTGTGGAGTGTGCTCTCTAGTTACATAATAAATAGCTAGCTGAGAAACATCCTTTTAAAATTTTGCAATTTCTCTGGGGGAAGGATGAGGTCAGATGAGCTGGGGCTGTAATGTAAGTTTCTAACAAGAAAATTGAAGAGCAGGTGAGGGAAACTGCCTTTCACAATTCTCCTTTATTATTTCCCTTTCTTCCCAGAGTTTCCTATCAGGACAAGACCCACACAACACTTCAACAGTCTTGCAAGTCTGCTACAGTGTAAAATGTACTGCTCTGCTTAGGTGAATTGTACCCAGTGTATCTGTATAGGTTAATGAAATCTAATCCTCCACTCTTGATAAAATCCATTTAGCAGTGACCAGATGCTTCCTTTGGAATCCCAGCTCTGCTGCATCTCCCCTTCACTCCTATCTGTCAGTCAAGAAGGTTTCTCAGGGAAGGTTTCCTGTTTATCCTGTTGACTTTTGCAGCCCTGCTGCTTTTGGATCAGTTTGAAAAAGAATTGCTGCAAAATGCAATAAAAAGGATTATCTCTGGGACCTGATTGTCTATGTGTTTTGGATTGCTTTATACTGGGAGAACGCTCCCTAGAGTGTATTTGATAATTTTAAACAGGATTACCAGCTATATATTATGCTGTTGGAAATATTTCCTGCCTAGCTGAAGCTCTTATACCAGTATTATCTTTTCAGTCTAAATATGTGAATGTCTGCCTTGGAGTTTTTAACTGCAAATTTCACTAGGTAAATTATTGTGATAACAACATATGGGGGTATTTGGGCAGACTCCTGGCCAAATGAAAACTTAAATGAGAAGAAATAACTAGCTGTGATTGGTGTTTATGGAATTTTAGGTTGTGAAATGACTGTGGAACCAAGATGAACCCACCAAAATGGTGGTGCTGCAAAGCACTTGATCCTAAGTTCTTTGCTGAATTACAGCCTGCAGCTACAGAAATTTCAAATTGAAAATTCATCTTGACTGCCAGTTATAAATTGGTAAGTTACATAGAGAAACCTTTATTATTATGTTTTCATTCAAAAAATGCTTTGGAATTAGTCAAGAGTAATAAAAGTGCCATAACTGACAGGCCTAGAAGATAATCCTTGATTAGAAATGTCCTCCAAGGCATAGCTTTTGGTATAAGTCAAATTTTTAAAATGGAGGCTTTGTGTTACTGAGAAATATGTGTTTTTAACAAGAAAAGTACAGCTGAGTCACATCCTGCAAAGCAGTCTGAGATATGTGCAGTCCAACTCTGTAGCAGCCCTTGCTAGTTAGAAATGCATCACACAATTGTGCTGTCTCAAAAGGCAGCGCTCATCTGCAAACCAGAGACAGTGGGCACATGAATGGATGCTTGAGAGTACTTCAGTGAGGAGGAAAGGAGAAAAAAAAAAAAGGGATAAAGAAAATCCAGTCCCTGTTTCTCTTTCTTCTGGAAAAATAGTGATGCTGTGATCCCTGACCTTTTATTAACAAGACAGTCCCTTGCAGAGGACAGTGATTCATTGCAGGGCACCTTATCTGCATTTGAGCAGGCTCACCTCCCAGGCATTCCTTTGTCATCTGTTGGAACTACTGATGGCAATAGATTTGCTGCACCAGTTATGAAGTGCTACTTTATCCTATCTGCAGTATAAAAGACCCTTTAATGAGATTTAGAAAATTATGGATAAAGCCTAGTTTGACTTTTGTAATAAAGCATACATTGACATCTCTAACTAATGTGCACTGTTGCAGTGTAAGCCTATAGAGAAGAAAGGGTGCATTATTTGAATTATGAATTGATGGAAGGCATATGATCCTGTATTTGAAGGTAATACAAAGGCAGAAATTTTCCATAGGAGTAAAAAAAGAATAAAAATGTCTTTCTTGATCTTGTCAATTGCCAATCAAATTAAGGAAAAAATCCTGCTTTAAATCAAACATTGGACAGTCAATGAGAGGTAAGAAATATTCTTTATACGGAGTGGGTAAATGGTTCCACTCTGATTAATCTTTCAGACAAAGTTTGTTGTGCCATTACTAACTAGGATTTTTGAATTGTCTCAATGGGAAGTAATCAAGCAGCTAAGAGACCATTGTTTAAAAAACCTTCTCAGGAAATGCTCAGTATCAATATAGAATCCTTTCAGATATAACAAAAATAAATTATATACTGTGTCTGAGTGGTTACAGTTTGAAGGGGAACTTTTAATCTCGTAAATATAAGGTTGCTTTCTTTTCTTTTTATGACATCTGGAGTTCCTTGAGTTCTGTATGACTTTCATTCCTACCCACACCTGTGTATATTGCTTCAGAATCAAGTGTTGGATAGAAACACAAATGCCTGGTGACCCTGTATGTGGCTAATAGCTTTGGTATTTCCCAATCCTGATTTACAAATGATCAGGATGTATGTAAATTATGTAAATACCTTTGCTGTTTGCTCCAGTCCAGGCTATTTTTCCTTTGTTCCTCATCACAGCTGGCTAGTTGTCACTATCCAATCTGCATGGTTCTCTTTAAACTCTCCATACATAATTAGGGTTTCTAGTACAGTCATATTAAATATTTTACCAGACATAAGGCATACATGCATTTTTTTAGTGCTGGTGACCTGTGATGCATTATCAAAACCTACACCTGAACTGAAGGATCTGGGAATAACTCATAATATAAAGGTCCAGCCACACTTCTCCACTCTCCTACTTGGTTTGTATTCCGTGAACCTGTTTTTTCAGGGGAAAACCAAAACACACAAATAGGGCAAGAGCTGTGACTTAGTCCAGTTTTCCAGTCTGGCTGTGGGAAGACTGTTCTCACTGCAAAGTGTGCTTCTTTTGTCATTAAGATGTGTTGACTAAAGAATGGGTATGACACATTATCAGCCAGAATGATAATCCAGCAGCATCCCACTTTTTCCACATTGTCCTCTCCCACACTTCTACTTCCTGTGGTTTCTTAACATGGATGCTCAAATTCCAGGGGTCTTGGTAATGAGTAAAAATCAGTAAAAACCATTTTGTGATCATTATACCTCAGATCCATTACCTGTCCGAGAAATCCAGCCACAAGGTCAGTTTGTAGATTTTTCCTTTCACCAAAACTATGAAGGCTTGAAATGCAACTACCCTAACCTCATATTTCTTATTCTAATCCCCTTACTGCTTGTCAAAGAATATCCTCTTGGAGATCCCATTTTCAACGCCTGCAATTTATTTTCTGTTTATTTTGCCATGTTACATAGACTAATGTAGCATTTGTGGACTTGACAAGGTGAATTTTTATTGTTTTCCGCACCTGTAAGGCTTTTCAGGATTTCATTTTGATGATTCACATATTTTCATAATACAGCACCAAATTCTTAAATTTACTAGGCAAATTTATGTGATGCAAGTGGAATCACACAGTGCAAAGTCTGTTTAAAGTAATCCGAGAAGTGTTCTGGGGAATCCTCCTGATTAAGAGAAAATCTCTGCCATCAGAAAGATGCTGGAAGTAGCTGTTTGCAGCCACCCTTTCCCCTGTTTCTAAAAAGGTGAGGAGAGGGGTTAAGTCTGGAGGAATTCTGGAGGGGACAAGGCATGAGGCCATGGGATAGTGCTAATGGAGCAGTATTATCACTTTGCTACCAGCAACAGGCAAAATTGATTCTTTCTACACTACTGAGGATGTGGGAGGTGCAGTTTACTCTGTTACCACTCTCCTCCAGCTCCAAATGTTTACCCTGTTTACTTTCCTCCTGTTCTCATTATAATACATTCCTTTTTGGGGTTGAGTCTGTGTTTTGATTTAGTGATCTCCTTGGGCACCTTCTGCTCTTGCAGGTAATCCTTATTCATAAAGAGCTCAGTTACAGGCAACAGGACCTTAAATCTAATTTTTTGGTGTTTCTGCTTGTATTTATGAAGAACTATTCTTGTGAATGAAGCATTAGCTTGTGGTAAACAATGGTAAATAACGCCAACAGCTACAGTGTAGTTACAGCTGTAGCAGTCAAGAGACCTGAAAACTCATCTCTGTCAGGCACTGTCGCTTTTCTAATATGGAAAACTGAGTAATTCCATGATATTTGGAAACATTTCTCCTCTTAGCAGATGATGAATTCTCAAAGTGATGCTTAATTAGTCTTGTTACTTTTTAATGAAATGAACAAAGGAAAGATATTATGGAACTGCTAAAGGAGGATAAATCTGTGTATCAAAAACTCTTAGTAGCTGGGAAACAGATAAAACAAAATCCCACTGCTTTACCTTTGTGCAACCAAATGCTTTATTCCCTTTTGAACTGTACACACAATATTGATACAGCACTATTTGGGTAACAGGAGACAGTGCAGCTAAGAATGTGACTGGAAGACCATAAGAAATACACGTATTCCATAGTTTTGCTTGAAAAATACTGATGAAAATTGATGGTTTTGGTAACTT
Source organism: Vidua chalybeata (assembly GCF_026979565.1). Taxonomy (NCBI): domain Eukaryota; kingdom Metazoa; phylum Chordata; class Aves; order Passeriformes; family Viduidae; genus Vidua; species Vidua chalybeata. The sequence continues at coordinate 11,981,765 of NC_071548.1, read as the reverse complement.
TTGATGTGACATAATAACAGAAGTATATTGACATGAAACTGTAGCCACTTTCTTTCAATAGATAGATAAATATCCAATAATTAATGTTTTCTGCGTCTCCTACTAGTAAGATGAGAGGGTTGCCCTGGGTAATTACTGGCTGCCTTCTCTCCATTTCTGGCCTTGCCAAGTGGTGGTGGGTTGTTTTGGTTTTTTTTGTTTTTTTTTTTTTTCCTCTTTTGCTGTTGATTGTTCTCCCATTTCCAAGAAATAGGCATGTGAACAAAGCCCCCAAAACTGCCATGTCCCTGTAACATCCAGTGACCCTTCACTGCTCTGTGGCCATTATTTCAACATTTAAGAAAGGTGCCTAACTAGCAGGATGGGGTGATGGAAGATTAATACAGTCCAGAATTCTTAGTTTTTGAAGGATTACTGAGTGGTGCAACACCTCAGCACACTTCTTTCCCTCTGGCCTTCCCTTCTTCCCATGAACAGTTCTGGGCCAAGTCAGGTGCTCACTTAGGTGCAAAAAAAGGGAAGGTACAGCACTGTTGAATACCTGTTGAGCCCTTGAGCTGTGCTCCCCACTTCAGGCAGCACAACAGAGAAATAAAGGGTCTTCTCTTCAGAAGGATTTTAAAGATATTCACAGGCTGCACATGAGCACTTACAAGGCTTTGTAATTGAAGACGAGCAGCATCACTACAGCAGCATCTTTGAAAGTCAAGAATGGGTGTCTAACTCTGGTACAGCCATGCTCTGTGACCTTGGGCAAGGCACTTAACACCTATGTTTCTCTATTCCCTGCTGTGTAAAATATTGCTGCTGCTTATCTAGATTAAAGAAGAGGAGTGAGGCATGTTCATTAATTATTGTTGCAGGGTGTTCTGAGATCCAGTCCAATAAATGTGTAGGATACAATGTTTTGCCCTTCCCTTCTAGAGCACATTCATTTGAAGAAGGTAAAACATTATATCTTCTACTTTTATGTGAAAGGGGAAAAAAAGTAAAATACAACTAGAGAGCTTCATTTTAATTGGCTTTATTGTTATTTTTCAGTTGTGGGTTTTTTTTTCCCTGTACCATACCCAAGACTAAATTCACAGAGGTGTTTATAAAACAGGAAAAGATGCAGACAGGTACCTTATACAATTTGCATAAATACTCTGGGAATCTGCTCCCTGTGGAGTCAGGCATCTCATGTGCTTGGGTGGCTTCATCAGCCCCTGGGGAATGCCCACCCATGTCCTTATGAGTTCAATTTTCCCTTGCAGTCTAAACTGCAACTTCAGTATTTGCAATACTTAAGACACAAAGTAACCTTTTTAAAATAATTGTGAAGCCATTTTACAGCATGACTCTCATTATCATGTAAGATTTTTGAAATAGTTTCCAATATTAAGTGTTAGAATGAGTCTTAATTAAACGTTGCCCTTTTTTTTTTTTTTTTTTCTTTTTTTGCACATTAGTCACATTTTATTTTTGAATTGAGTTCTATTGAAGCAAAAGACACTGACTGGCTCCTCACATATAGATTCTCCCAGGGCTATGAGAGCTCCTGGATCTCAAAGACAGCTGTAGAAATTGTTATTCCTGATGGAAGGGATTTGCTTCAGTGCAGCTGGTCTGAGTATGACTGGAAGAAATTTGGAAGCCCTGACATGGTAAAGGAATGGTTGGGTGATACTGCACTGCGACTTCACCTGGAATATGCTATTAGAAGTTTTCCATTGAGATGTGTGTTCAAACAATTCCTGCCTCTGTGAATGTAACTCAGTGCATGTACAAATCCTACAGGAGAGGCCCAGTTCCATAGCCGTAAAACTAGTGTTGTTTTTCTGGGTACTTTCTGGACTTATTATAAGCTCTGGAACCATTCTTCTCACTATGCATCCCTCAATTGATGTTTTCTCCTGGAAAGAGGAATTTTTGGCTATTTCATGAGGCACAAGGAAATAGCCATTCAGTTCATCATTGTTTCATTAGTAGTGTGAAAACCAATTCAAGAATGAGTTAGAATAGCCCAGTCTTAGTATTCGAGAAGAAAACAAAACTATTTACTCTTCAAGAAATTGGTAGGTACCCCTTTTGGGTGTGCTGGAAGGAAATTAGATTCTTTGGATATTTTAAATTCTAACTAATAGTTTGACATTTTTTTTTTTTGCATTTGGAAAAGAGAGAAAATTGCTCAGGGTTCAATTTTTGTCTGCTCAGCAACATCTAAGTTAAAAATACAGGCTCATGTCATAGCCTCTGGAATGTAAAACTCGCCTTTCAAAACTGGCCCAGGAGAGAGTGGGTCCTGTGTGGCCTTCTGCCATGGGGAAAACAGGGCACTTTTTAATAGAATGTATGGTTTTGACAAAAGTTGATGCCTCAGGCATGTCTAAGTAGCTTGGCAGCTACTGGGCAGGTATGGTATTTCTTCATAAGGGCACAGTCAGGGAAAAGATACTGGAAATCTGCTTAAGGCTATGATTGTGTTCAAGTGGGTCCTGAGTGCCACAGGACATCATGGACAAGGCAGAAACTGTGACCTGAGAGATGTTTGGGTCCATATTTATCTTTTTAAATTATTTTCAAAACTTTCTTTAGTGAATATATGATATTTCCATTTTAGTTTCTGGCTCTTGTCTTGGCATGGATTTCTACTGCTGGATTTGAACTGCTTATGGGGAAACCAGAAAGAGTAAGTGAATTAATTGCTGAAGAATGCAAGCTATTAGGCAAGATGTTTTCATTGGGGAGAAGAGAGATCCCCTTAGCACTTTATTATTACAGATATTTTAAAACCTCCTGTACAGGTGACTATGCTAATATCTGTTTTAGTGGCTGCAGTGTCCCCTTAAATGTGGCTTCCTCTGTAAATGTATGGTTTTTTACACTTCTGTACTAGTTTGAAAGGAAACCAGTGTGAGATTCCAGGTCAGAATTACAATTCTCACAAAAGTGTAAAAATCTGACTACAATTTAATAGGAAAATGAAAGTAGAGGCAATAGTACAGAAAAACTGTCTTAAACTGACAGAGTCCGGATATGACCTGACACCCTGTTGGTCAGGGTGGTAGTAGCAGTCTGACTGAATGGTGGCTGCAGTCCTTGTTGGAATGATATGTGGCTCTGTCAAAGCAGTGATCCTGTAGAAGGGGCTGTGTTGCTTTTCGTTCTTTTCTTCTCTCTCCAAGTTCCTTGTTTTCGCCCGGTCCACTTTCCTGGAGCGCTGGCCAGGCGCTTCTGGGAGCAGCCGGAGAGAGAGAGAGGCAACAAACACATTTGTGGGTTCGTCTGATACGGACAGAGCTGTTTAGAGAGCGTGATCATAACTGGGATAAAGACACTCAAGAGATTGGACACTTGTTGTGCAGTCCAAAGTAGGTTGTATTTGCCCAATCGCTGCACGTACAAGTGACCACGATCAGGGGTCCAGACAAAGGTTTTATAGGGGAAAATAAGAAATAAGGTGAAACCAATAGAACAATGCCCAGTGTGAATACATTATAGGTAAAATCCAATGGGAATAATTCCAGGGGGAAGGATGAATACATGTAAAAATACAGAATAGAAACTCCAGCTTTAGGTTTAGGAAACAGAAACTCCCATCTCAAATTCACAAAGCCTTTTTGCTCCGTTTGCGTTGCTGCACACTGCAACATGGCTGGTCCTTCTCCAGTGGTGACTGTCAAGCTCTTGTCTTCTGGGAATCCAGTGGTAGGTGCTGCTCTGATATTCCAAACTCAGATTGTATCCAGGTAGGAATTCTCGGTTCCTCCCCCGGGCAGAGCATCTCACAGTGGCATGATGTAATTCTATAAGTGATGTGGTGAGACTTGATGGTCCATTAACAGAAGATAGCCCCTGGAGGGAGTTATCAGGGATGAGTCATGGAAGAGACAAAGGACTTATCTTAACAGCTTACATAGATGGTAATAGAATACATACTTTTAGTTGCATTTTACATTGTAACCTAAGACAACTATAAATTGTGAGCTAACCTTGAGAGTGTGTGATTCAAATGGAGAACTGAGAATGTTCTTTGCATCCAGCTGCATGTTGTCCTATGGTGGATTCTGTGGGAAAGCCCTTGTTGGTCCTTGTGGTGGCTTTGCTAAGTGTAGAACTCACCATGGTGCTCCCTGCTTGTTCTCCTCAGCTTCTGTAGAAAATAAATATTGTAAAATGCAGGCGAACCCAATGGGAAGAAATTATGATGTCCAACATCAGTTTAGAAAGCTGAATGATTTCTTTATTATAACTATGCTATAATACATGAATATACTATATAAAGGAAGATACTAAAACTACATACCTACTTTTCTAACTACCATATCTAACTAACAACTTGTGACCCTGTTCGTGAGAGTCCAGATACAGGTGGATCTGATTGGCCATCAGGCTCAAACAATCCTCAACAGAATCCAATCAAGCAATCACCCCAGGTAAACAATTCTCCAAGCACATTCCACATGAGAAAAACAAGGAGCAGAAACAGAAATTGTTTTCTCTTTCTTTCTCTCTGTGCACCTCTATGAAAAAATCCTGAGAGAGAGAGAAATGTGCTGCCAAAAATAAAAGTAAAATAATCTCAGGGAGGGGAGAGAGAGGTTCCACTTTGGCAGTCACTATGTGCATTTTCTCCCATAACATTCACACTTAATTTTTTCCCTTTGTGAACTGTCTGGATGATTGTTAACATTCTGAATATTTAGCAACAAATTAGACACTTTTTTCCAGTTGCTGCGCTGAGCAGCAGCTGTCTCACTTGGATAATAGTTTTTTGTTTTTTTGTTTTTTTGTTTTTTTTTTTAAATACAGTTGGAAGAAAATGAAATAAACCAAGGAAAAAAATCATTCTGCCAGTAATGGAAGGGATGTGCATCTAGCATAGTTGTTGTCAATATTCACAGTGAATCATCCTATATATAACCAAAATTAGGTGAATTTTCTTCTGTTCAAACTCAGAGATGTAGTTTCAGGTTGCCATCAACTCTACCTAGAAAACAGAATTTCATTTTCTTTAGAAATTTAAAATTTAAATGCTCTGTGATGGAGCTCCCCAAAACAGGTTCTGCTCAATGTGTTTAACTGGCTGCAGATGTTCACATACTTGGTCTAAAAGAGATTATTTTGTTGGGTTTTATTTCCAAATTGGTGCTACTCCAAATAGTATTAGAAGATGAGGGTCATGTCTTACACTGATTAAAAAAAAAAAAACAGTTGGGTCTTCTTCTTCTTTTTTTTTTTAATTGTTTTTTTTTTTCCTTAAGTCTATGGTTTTATACTTTCAGTTCTTTCCTTGCCTGGGATATAGTCAAGATTCTTTGGAAAAAGCAGGAGAGGATCTTTCTGAAGGAAAAAAAAAAACCTTCCTCCACCTCCACTGTTATTCCCATCCCTTTCACAGCCAAGGGAACTGAATTCCTTCAGTGTTTTTAATTTGCTCCTCCTGGAACTGACTCAGGAGGATAAACAGAGATGTCACAAGGGTTTTCTGCTGAACTGATGCTGTGGTACCTGCAGGAGATGTTTGATGTGTAAACACAGTGGGTCAACACAACTGAACTTAGAGATTCCAAAACTTTGCAAAGAGATGGGGAAAATAATAAAAATACCATGGCAAATACCAATGAGGAAAAGGAGTACTTTAAAATAGACAGGAATCCAAGAGGGGCTTAATAATTGCATGAGGTATATTAAGTTGTGGTGTTGCTTTTCCTTTCTAAGAGGTGTTCTGCCTTCTAGGATTAGCCTGGAAAAGATGCACTGCATTGAGCTACTTGCACTGACAAGCAAATGGCTTAGATGGGCTGCTGCAAATAGTCTGACAAAGTTTTTCCTTTGAGCAGTGAATTTCACTTACCTTAAAGAAATAATATGTGATATCTTTAGCTTGAATTAAACTTAGTTCTTCTGGAAGCTTCAGCATTGCTGTTCTCATTCATCTATCTGAGGACCATTCCCGGCAATCTCTTTCTTCCTTTTCCAGCTCATTTTATTTAAAATTTATTTTAAAACCTGTTGAAGTGTCAGCTTCTGTAACAAATCCTAGAGGCACATCACTTTGACAGAATCTCTTGCCTACACAATGATGTGGAGTAAGGACATTTTCTTTGTTCTTAGTTTCTTTTCATCTGAGGCAAAAAATCCCCAAAACACCCAACACAAAACCCTGAGGTTAACAAGAAATCTTGAAAGAGAAGTGTGAAATCTTTCTCTTTCTCTGGTTTGTTAGTTTTCCTCTACCATGCTGAGGATAAGCTAATCAAGAACCTGAGCCAACAAGACCAATATGATGAGTGTCCAGCAAGTCATTAGGAATAGAAAGGATTTGTTTTTTCAATCTCTTTTCTCTGTGGTTTGCTTCTAGTTTAATAATTCAGATTTTAAGGAAGCTCTTTGTGAGACCTGAAGGGACTTTTCGTCTTCTTATTTTTTTTTTCTCCTTTTTCCTTTTAAACTGCTACCTTTAAATTACACTTAGAGGCATCTGATCTCTGCAGTGTACACTACAGTGGCTTGTGACACTGCTTTCTGTTGTGATATTGTAGTCATTTAACACATGATAGTCCCTCCAGCCAGCTGGTGCAAAGTCTTCTTCAGCTTACAGTATTTGGGTACTGGAGGTCTTGACTCTAAATGCAGGGATGATTCCAGCATGCAGAAAGCAATTACCAGCCCTGGAACCTGTCCAGAGCAGCAAGGCTGACAATGCTCCTTTTTGCAGTCCTGCCCTGGCAATGCTAATAACCCAAAGCTACTTGTTAATATATCTGCTGGGAGACGTGCATTCTAATAAGCACTTCACAGTCATATACTTTTCTAAGTTTTCATTTGAGTATGTATGAATACATATAACATCAGCCAGAGCAGGTTGAACGGTGAATTTGCAAATAGACATGCCTTATGGAGACTTACAGAATGCTTGCCTTAGTAAAATTGTAGCAGGTAAACTATGAATGCTGTAGTCTATAATCTGCACTATTATCATATTTGCTATCTGCATTATCTTTTTGGATGGTGATGAAAATATTTTATATAACAAAATTAAATACCAGTGTTTGTTGTGCTATGTTTAGTACTTTGATACCTTTTAAGTATGCTGTAAAGATTAACTCAAGTGGAATTTAGATCAGTGATTGCTTATAAAATGTCTGAGATGAAATGTCGGAAGATTGAGTGTAAAGATACTTTGTGAAGTAAGACCTTGAAACCAAATACAAGGTCATTAAAGAGCACTGCTAATTGAATAATAAGATTATTATTACAATCTTTTGAAAAAACTGTTGCAAAATAAGTCTCTTTGTTCTCTGTGTGTTTTCTGTGCTTAAATGATTTATGGCTAATTATCCTCCAAGACTCTCCTGCTCTAAACCATCTCCTTGTCTTAATGCTGCTGTGGATTTCCACCCTGGGGCACTTGGCAGTAGTCGAAAGGGGTGTCTCTCAGCTTTCTGCTCATGAAGACCTCTGTGCCTTCAGAATCACAGCAGACACTTGATGTTCACAGTTTTGGGCTCCCAGATGAAGTGTGGTGGGAGAAACAGCCATACATGTGGGATTTGCAGCTGCTGACAGGCAGGACCTGCTGCATTTAATTGCCTGTTTTTAGAAAGCTTCTGTTGCAGTTATATTTTTGTCCTTTCTAATATCTAAACCAAATGCTAATGCATTGAAAGGCTTGATAACACCTCAGAATAAATATCTAGGGTTGGGACTTTTCTGTATGGATAGACTCAGCCTCTTCTAGTGGGGTGCTTTCCCTGAAATTTTCACAAGGTGGGCTTGCAGCATCTTGTGGAATACTGAAACAGGATTAAAAAAATGGTAGTAAAAGCTTCCAGTGGAAGCTTTTACTGGATCTAGAATACCTGGGGATGAGTTCAGTCTTCTGCTTCTGCAAGGTTCTTGTGTTCATTTGCTATCAATTGCAAAAATAATTGAGAGGTCAAGCATTTAATCAGCCATTATTATTACATCAAGTTCTCATGTCCTGAGCTTTCTCTGACACCACAAATGTCACTGTCATGGGTTTTACTCATTCATTTCATGCTGTTCAGATAGAGGATATGGGAGAGAAATATCTTACCCTCCATGTAACCATTCAATAAAAATAAGGAAAAGTGAGATAAATCCATGAAGATAGATGCTGGTGTTGAGATACTGTAGAAGAGCAGCACAAACTCTCCTTTGTTCACAGCAGCTCTTCTACTTCAATCCCAACACTAAAATTCAGAGTAGGGAGTTTTTAGTGGAGTATTAAATATATATTTTACCCTAAATTCAGACTGGAAAATATCCAAGCATACAAGAAATCTGTTTATATTTTATGGACTAACTTGATATGCTTTCATGCTGTCAGCTAACTAAACTCATACATCAAGGTCGTGAAGCAACCCAGAAGTATCTCGTGCCTGATTGTGTCATCTGTATCACCTACAGAGTCAGCTATCCCAATCTCACTGAAATTGTGAATGAGTCTTTGGTTAGAGCCATGAACTGGTGAAGGCAAGGGAGATGTTGGTCCAAACACACCCTGGCAGCTGAGTGCTTCTGGTTTTGTCTCTGTGGAAAAAGGACAAAGTCTTGGGGGCCAAAAGTACAAGTGATGTTATGAGAAACAGAGAAAGGCCACCCTGCTGTTATGGTCAGAGTCATCCCTTTTCTTCCCTGTGCTGTGACCACTTAATAAGTGCTGCCCAGTGCTTGGAGATTTTAGGACAGAGAGGTTTGTGCATCTCTGTCATTACACTCTGTTCTACCAGTATTTGCTGGTGTGTGATAATAAACATCTCTGTAAGCAAACAAAAAGCATGTTCTGCTTTGATTCTACCATGTGGCGCAGACCTGTCCAGCTGTAGTCAGTCACCTTTATCCAAATGAAAAACCTTCTTACAAACATCTGCCTTAAGTGGGAGAGATTTCTTGCAAGCATATGTTGAGTGCTTAAATCTTGGGCACGGTGATGCATTTTTACAAAATAATAAAAGTTTGGGGAACATTTCATTATCATATGAAATATGATCACAGGATATGAAATGTAAGTCACAGGAGAATGTGATAGGAGTTCCCTGACTTTGGTCACTTTGGGATTTCCTTCCCACTTATAAGATTGTGGATGTAGTGCACATTTGACCATTGTTGCCTAGGTCCCCGAGGACTTACTTGGTTATTTATTAAGGAAACAGGTGTATACATGTTATGCAATAATTGGATTCCTGAGAGCGAGTAAAAGCTTGAACAGGATATACACTTGTATTAAGGCTATGTCCAAAGCTGGATTTTCAATTGAGCTTTGATAGGCACTGTTTTTGGCACCTACTATATGGAAATTTGTGGGGTTTTGTCTGGATAAGTGTGTGTTACACAATAGACACGGGACTGTGCCTGTTTCAGTGTTGTGCTTCCAGTACAGAGCAAGCTAATCTGTAAAACTGCTAATTGCCTTACCTGGAAAGCTTCTAATTCTACATATTTCACTATATTTTCAGTTGAAAAGTAGGCTAAATATCTGATTGAGCAAACAAAATAAAACTTCAGAACTTCATGGTGTTTCTTTAAAATTCATTAAGCAATGTTAAAAATCTACTAGTGAATCATATTAATTGAAACATAGATGGAGGTAAATTAATTTAAAGATCTGGATGGCTTAAATTATTCAAATGTGAATATAGGGGTTTAATATTTCATCTGTAGTTTGTTAGCCTGTACTTACATGTGAACTTTTTTGTCAGGCTAAATGAGCCTTCCTTCCCTGAGGTGTTCATTCCTCCTTTCAGGGGGCTGTGTGATTTAATTTAGGGGGTCTTGGAGAAGTGGGCAGGGCAGCTGCTGCTCCAGCTGTTGTAATCAGACTGATGGTGAACAACTCACTGTGGCCTCATTCTCTTTGGATCACCATTTTACAGAGTCATCATGAAACGGGTGATCTAATTCCCATTCGTTGCCCTTTTTGTTTTTAAGGGATCACTACAAATATAGCAGGATGCACTTGGAATGCTTCACACACATTTTTGTTTTGTGTCCTTTTTCCTCAGGCTTCTTAAGCAAAATGAATTGTTGAATGTATTTACATGCAGTTGTGCTGCAAATTATGTATTCAGAGATTTATTTTTTTGTCTGCATACAACTAGTTGGGTGTAGATGCTCATACTATTAAGTGGCAAGATTCCAATACATTGTTTTCTGCTTTTTTGTTTTTTAAAAAAATGTCATTCTCCCCAAGGAATTGCAAACTAAGATGAGGCAGATTGAGGGCAAGCATGTGGTTACAAACAACTTCTGAATAATTTAATTTAAGATGCTCAGTAATGACTTTGAGAACTTTGCAGGTAAAACAAACTTTTTGAGTAAAGCAAAATCCTTCAGATAACAATTTCCTGTGTGTGCATCTTCATTTTGTTTTGTTTCTTTAAATTTTTTATTTTGTCTCTTGCAAGAAAAGTCTAAAATTATTCTGATATTTCATTCAGGCAGAAAATTTCTAAAAATTCAATGTATTTCAGTTCTCAAACTTAGTTTATTTTCTTAATTAAATCTCAGTCCTTGTGCAGTGATCTCTCTTTTCTTGAGAGGACAGTGGCCTTTGGAAAGAAAACCCAAGAACATGAGATGAGCCCTAGCACAGTAATCTTTTTTTTTGTCCCAATCAACTCTGAAAGACTCTGGCAAGAGTGCCTTATGCCACAGTAGCTGAAGGGTCTCAGTTTAAATGCCTTTTCTGCCTGATTTGGACTTTTAATGAGCCATTCATAACCAAAATACCTCTGTGTCTCCAGTAGAGCTGTTTCATCTTGGATTATCTAATTAAAACCATCAAGTACAGAGTGAGTTGCTGGCTCAGAGGAATACGCAGTGTTGATCTTGCCCATTACAGGTTGCTGATCTACCATGTTAGACTAGGACATTGCATATCTTCTGTGGAAGAACTGGCTTAAATAAACCTTATTTTGCGGTCTTTGTCCAGGGGTAGTCACAGGGCTCTGGACACTGTGACAGCAATGACCATGTGGCTGTTCCACAGCTCTGCCCCAAGGTCTGAGGTTGGAAGATGTAACAGATCCTTTGACTTCCCTGCCCTGGGAATAATGCAATTCTCTGGATCTCATTTTATACCACTTCAGCACAGTGTCCCTGGGTGCTGCTGGGTTGATGGTTGGATTAGATGATCTTGAAGGTCTCTTCCAACCTTGACAATTCTATGATTTTGTTCCTAAACTGGCCAATCTTTGGCTAAAGTCTTCCAGCAAAGAAGGAGGTGGTTCTACTGGTTCCAGTTGTAGCTCTCACAGTATGGAGGGTGATGAGATGTTCTGGTTTTTAGTATTGACTTCCCAGTCCTAAAGCAGGGAACATTTTTTTCCTCTCAGCACATCCTGCTCCTTTCCTGGATGTGGCAGTGGGATAAAAGCAATATATAATAATTTGTTTCATTGCTTCAAAGAACCAGACATGATCACAGCAGAATGAAAATATGAATGCTAAAACAGAGGCAAAGGGTGAAATATATTAAGCAGATGACATTATGGCAACATAACGAAGAAACTGAAAGGCGCAAAATGAGATCTTACATTTTCCTTAAGTTTAGTAAACCCATTCTTTTCAGCTTTATGGATGTGATGAACATCAATAAGATTGATTTAAAAAGGCTGTAGAATGTTAAAATTATACCATGTTGCTCCCAGCTTCAGTATTATTCATGCTTACAATGGATCATTACCGACACACCGTTCTTTACTGAGGAAAATAATAAATTAATTGCTTTCTTCTATCTGTTTTTACCTTGCTTAAAGCTTGTCAACAGCTTCTCTGTAAAGATTGCTGCTACTTCCATTTCCATAGTAAAGTCTGCTTCTTCAGCTCGGGAGAGACTTTGCCACAAGCCTGGTTTGCTCTGAACAATTGGACAATTGGCTCTGCTTACTCACAGTGCACAACCTGGTGCTGTTTGCTGGGAGCTATGAACAAGGGACAGAGCTCTTGGAGGTGGCAGTGGCTTTGGACGGACAAGGGCAGTAGATCAGTTGTATTTCAGCTGAAGTTTCTAGCAGCCTTGCTGTTACCACCATAACCAAACCCCAAATTGGAGCCTGTGGCCGCCATTGGTCCTGTGCCACTTTGATGTTTTGTAGGCTATATGATTATTTAAAGCCTTAAATTCCTATTTATGAGGTGCAAAAATCTTCCACAGAGAATGATTTCCCCTTGACTCGACTATATACCAAGAAAAGGAAAATCTGATTTACTACAAACACTTTTGTTCATCCAGGAGACAAGGAGAAGGACTAGGGGTAGTACAAGGTTGATTTGAAGTGAAGCAGAGAAGGAATGGTCAGGCTGTGCTTGTGTTTATTTAACTGAACAGATGGTTTGTACTTCTGGGAGGGGAATGTTCATGTGGGGGAAATGTAAGTGAATAAAAAAAGAAATTTAATCTTTCACCAGTTTCTCCATAGAGCTGACAAGGTTTGGGTAATTAAACTGTTTACCTATATTTTGTGTGCCTGGTGTTACAGCTGGATGCTGTCACTGTCACTTTCCTGTGCTGTACAATTTACTGCATTAGCAAGTTGCTGAGCCTTCACCTGCCTGCAAACATATCATCCTTGGAATGGAGAAAGGGATTTGCACTCAGGGTACAGCTGCTTTAGGGTTCCACTGAGGGAGGAGGATCATTTTGATTAATATCTTTATTATAAAATTATTTTATCTGAATTGTTCTTTTTCTGTGAAGGAATATTTGTGCAACTGCAGTTCTGTGGGGAAGCCAGCCAAGCCATTTGTTTTTTTTGTTTTTTTTTTTTTTAATCTGCTCATGCTACTTAGAGTCTCTTACTAGTAAAGGTAGTTTATAAACAAGAGGACCATATGTGGCATTTTCAACAAGTAAATGCTCTGTGATTTCCTAAGGCTGATTTGGGAAATATCCTTCCTTGATGGGAGGCTGTGTGGGCTCCTTTCAGTGCTTTTTTTTTCCTCATAGGAAAGCCAGCCAGACACCTGCTGGCAGGAGCAGTAGCAGAAGCAACCAGGCAGGACTTTACCATGTTCCTCTCAATTTGCTTTACTATTTCCTTAATATTTTTCACTTCATACCTCCTGCTCTTTCTTCAGTTCTAAGTTTCACTTAGTCTTTTCTTGTTTTTTATTTTGGTTTTTTTTTTTTTCACATTCCTTTACCTAATCATTACTAACTCCTCCCATACTGGGGAAAAGTCCTGATGTTTGTTTGAATCAGTTCATGCATTGTATTTTTCCTTCATTGCCAGATATTTTCAGGGCAGAACTACTTCTCTATCCCATATGTACAGCACAATGGCATCTAAATGTAACTCTAATAAGCTTCATTAACAATATTTATTTCTATCGTTGACTTCATCCCAAATACATGGAGTGGTCAGTTTGGCTTGAAAAATCAATGGAAAAATTAACCCTTATTGCTCTGAAAACTCATACATTTATTTCAAGATGTGTTCTTTCCAAAGGAGTCCTCTGCTTTCAGAAGACAAAAAGCCCTTTTGAAAATATTAGTCTTAGAGATGAACCCAGATTCTCCTTTCCTTTCTCTCCAGTAGAAACAGAAGCACTGTCTTAGCATGGCCTTTGAAACTTTGGCTTTTATGATGGTGTTTTTATGGCTTTCACAGAAGTTTTACATAGAAGCAGATATTAAATCCACCCCTGCCACACTCACTTGCTTTCATCTTCTGATGCTTTGTGGGAAATAGTGCCAAATATTGCCAGTGAAATTAAACTTTCAGAAGAAGGCATAAAAGAAATGAGATTTCTTAGCACTGAAAACAGACTTGGGAATATCTTGGGAATTTCCACTCATCGTTGTGGGAGGGGTTCCTGCTCTCCCTTGGGAGGCAGCAACAGTTTAGAAAAGGTTGTCAATCAACTGCTGCCCTCCACCCCAGTTGAGCTGTTCGCCAATGCTTGGTACTCTCCCCAGTTCCAGAAAGTTCAGTTATTCTGTTATCCCCATTAGCCCCTGTTAGAATACCACTCCTCCTCTGTACCCTGATTAGTTCTCTGTATGTTACCCCACTCTGTCTCCTCCCCTTTACCTGTTGCCCATTGGTTGTTTTGTACCCTAACCACTCCTACTCCTCTGCCCTTAATACCCAGCCCCGCCTGCCCTCGGGGCTGCTGGAGCTTGCTCCCTCCTAGAGAGCTTGTGTCCCTTCCCTCCTTCTCCTGTTCCTGCGACTCTCCTGAAATAAAGCCTCTAGGAATACAGCCTCTCCAGAGTCCTCCCGTCCTTCTGGTGGAGTTATCTGGGTCCCGCCACCTCCTCCCCGTGGACCGGTCAGCCGAGGGTTTTCCCCCGGACTGTCTGGGCACCCGGGGGAAGCCCGGAGGATTTATAATTTAATACACATTATCATGAGTGGAAAAGCATCTAGAAGGTGAGCGAGGGTGATGCAAGATGACTAATATAATTAGTGGTGCTAGGCATAATAATAAATTTCTTAAAGAGCTGTGAATATTTACTGTGTGATAAATTCCTTGAATGATCCCAGAGGAACAGAGATGAGATGCTGTACCAGCATTTGCTCCAGGCTAAAGAAAGAGAGGGTAAAAAAGCACAGAGAGTTTATGCAAAGCCTGAAAACCATACCCAAAGAACCTATTGAGTTCATAGTGCATGTTGTGGGCAAAGTCAAGCCATGCAAATCCCTTTTTATCTTAGTGGGATGAAGTACTTGGCAGGTGGCTTTTCAGGGATCCCCTGTAGGCTCTGGATACTGTTCCCAGCAGGATTCCTGATGGGACTTCACCTTTGAGAAATGCCCAGTCAGCAGCTCATCGGAGCCCTACAAAGCCTGACATGTGAATGGGGAGTTGCTGGTGCTGTGGATTCACATTGAAATGGTATCCTTTTTTTTTTTTTTCTTTAGCATTAAATTTATACTACATCATATGGGAAATTTGAGTTCTGTTAAAAGCTCACATGCTTTTTTCATGCAGAGGCAGACTTGATTACAGTGTTTGTTTACCAAACTAAAAGTATTTTTTGTTTGTTTCTATATAACTGTTTCTACATTAATTTTCTCTATTTAAAGTCTTACTGAAAATAATTCAATTATTCATGTCAACAGATTTGCAGTGGAAGAAAAAAAAACAAAACTCATGTGGAGTAAACGGTAAATTTTTAAAAAATTAAATATACTTTAAAATTGCTCTTGATGAAACAAAAACAAAACCTACCAAACATGGTGTCTTGAAGCTTGAAGTTGAAGCCTGTTCTTATTGTTAAGTTAAAAAAAAAATAATGACTTACAGAAGTTATGAGAAGATCTGTCTTTTCAACAAGATCCAGTTTTAAGCCATATGTGATTTAACATGGGCTGATTTCATTCCTTGTATTTCAGGGGGAGAAGTCAATGATGGATGTAGTTCTTAAACAGCATTACATAGTAGCATTGTACAGAAGACACTAATTAAGGTAAAATGGTTCTGGTAGAACTTGTGCAAGCATGTGAAAGGGAGTAATTCTGGGGAAACCCAAGTCTTTATGAATATTTATTTTGACTTATTGCACGTACAAAACACATCAGCACTCTGAAAAAGACCATAACTACAAAAGCCGATGAGTAAACAGCAACTGTATACAAACATACTTACAGATGCTGTGGGTCACTTTTCACTTATTTGAAAGAGAGGAAATACGAGCAAACAATTATGTCTTTTTCCTGCCATTGTGGCTCTGATACTAATTTGTTTCTGCCTCAGGAAAAGCTTTTATTCCTTCCTAGGCACAGTAACACTTTTCATCCAAGCTTCTATAGCTTATCTTCAGGACAGTAATCCTGTTGCAACGGGTTTGGGTTTGGCTTTTTTAATATTTTGGAGCAGGTATTTTGCTTTTGCATTGATGAGGACATACTCAGGGGCCTGTTCAACAGCTGATCTGGGCAAATGCTCAAAAATTCAATTATTCTACCTCCCTTAACAGAGATGATCAAAGCAGTGCATGGGGGAACATGGGGAGAAGGGAGTGCACCAGGCTGAGGAAGAAATAAATGTGTAGATAGAAGCACCAGAAAATTTCCTTTTCTTCCTTCATGCAGAGGGCAGGGCAGAAGGGGCTTGGAAATCTGCTTGTTTGTAATCTCTCTGTTGTGGCAAGTTCTGACCACTCATACTGATGCTGTCCTGGAGCCAGGGCCTGGGCTCTCTTATGCCACATAAATCTGAAACCTTCTGTACTGGGATAAAAAAGGGAAGGAGAATCCTGTCTTTTGGGCCTGGCTTGTAAACAGTGCTAGTGTCACAGGGGAATATAATCCCCTCAGCTGAGTCCCGTTTCCAGTTGTCTCAGTGGGGGCTGCTATGCCTTGGTGCTGTTGGACAGAGCAGTAAACAAGCTCTGTTCCATGTTGGTGACAGGGGAAAAGCTGAGCCACTGACACTCCATGGTCATTCCCATTCCCACCTCCTCCTGGGTTTTATGGACCAAGGAGACCCCTGTGATCATCTTGCCTGACCTCCTGCCTAGTACAGGCCATACATTTCATGTAGGAATTTTTGGAATCAGTCTATAAATTCCAACTTTCATAGTTTCTGCAAGACCTACTGCCAGCTGTAATACCTTACAGATGAAGGATAAATTTCTTATTTTCAAGGCAGTTCTCAAAAACCTTTCGAAAACAAACATGTGCAATTCTTGCTAGAAAAACCAACCCAACTCCCAAAAAACTCCCAAATCCAATCAAATATTTTATTGTTGCTCCATTTATTTTGAATCGTTTAGTTCTGGTAACACCTAAGCTTTGTTGATTCCCCTTTGTGATGGACAATTCTAGAAACCATTTGGCAAATATTGCAGAACTGTGGCATTTCTAGTTTTCAGCAGTCTTACTTTCTCACTAGTGTGTTTTTGGCGTCCTTTGTTTTGTTTCAGATTACACTGATTCTGCACATCTGAAGTGGTTTTGTATCTGCTTTGTAGGTGGCAGCTATTTAATTCAGGAAGAGAGTGACTTCATCTGACAGCTCTGGAATTGTACAGCTCAACCAGTTACTATTTATTTCTAATAACAGCAAACTGTTGGGTATTTTAAAATTATTTTTTGTAATAACACTGTTATATAGGCATTAAGAAGTCCTGCTTTCTGTAATAGGTTTGCAATTTAAATTACATGTAACTTATTCTTACCTTATTTTGAAAAATACTATCTTCTTTCCTTTACTCTGAACTCTATTCTAATGCATAAATCTCAGCTTTCTCTTATTAAGTACTGGAGTGTTTCAGATGTTTCATATGCTGACCTCCCCAAAAAACATCCTCTATAAATCCAGTGTGGTCTCCACCATTGAAATGGGTACCATATTTTATGGAAACTTAGAAACATTCTCTTTAATTCCTTTGTATAAATTATGATCCATTAATATTTCACCATGAGGAAAACAGATGTGCCCATCTTTAAAGAGGGGATACAGGCTGGAACTAGAATGAATAATAAAAAGCTTTTCTGTCTAATGAACATCTGATCTTTTAGAAAAATATTTCTGAGGCAGGAGTGTAAAGTTCAAGCCTTGGAATGGTTTGTGAACTGAATATAAAAAAGTATGGACTAAGTTAATCCAGGCACTTCATTGAGTTACTGTCCTACATTTAGAACAAAACCTAAAAACATCAAAACATTCTGTAATTCTGAAGTCTGTGTGAAAAAATTGGTTATAAAATGTCAAAACATGACTTTTCAGCACCCTAATAGTTTTCTATTTGCTTTTTTTTCTGCCAGAAGAGAAAGTTCATCTGCATGACAAGAAAATAAATTTTAAAAATGGCCTGTTTCCACAAAAATGATTAGCAAATCAATATCTATTAAGAATTACTTTAAAATAATGAGCAGTTCTAGTGGAGATGTTTTAGAAAATAACTCAGACAAGACCACTGAACCATTCTTAACTAAGAATGTACTGTCTGGCGTCTCTGTTGGTAATCAGAAAGAGCTGCTTGTATACCTTAATCTTGGACATTTTTGTTCTGTTTTGATATTGCCTGCTACAATCCATGTGTAGTCCTTCCTCTAACCAAATGACTTAGGTAGTCAGCCACTTAAGTACTGTAAAATACCAGATGATATCTTTACAATATCAATGTACCACTGCATGGGGCATTGTTTCAGACAGAAAGAATTTCTATTGAAAAGTGAGCATGGCTAGAGGAGTTTCGGATGCTTTTTTTCCTGTATGGCGCTCAATTTAGCATAGGAATCAGCTCATCAAATTGCTGAGTAAGGCAGGGGCTTATGTGCTCTCCTCATTCTTTTCTTCCTTCATCCTCAGGTAGAGAAGCAGAACGGAATTTCTGGGTTTCCCAGGAGTGTTGCAGCTGATGCCAATGCAACAAGCCTTGTTATTAGGGCTAATGCTCCTTGTGTTCTCCCTCTGCCGCTCTCACACGCACAGAGGAATCACAACAACCTGACGTGAAATGTTTAGAACATCCACTTTCTGCTATGCAATTATTGATTTTTACTATGCATTTCAGTCATGCTTCAATATTTTACTGACACGGAGGTAATGTGAGTCTGAAAATCTTGAAGGCTATAAATTTTATATTGATTGACATTATAACATCTGAATTTAGAAATACCTGGCATGAATAAAATGTAAAACAGGATGATTATGTGTGATTAAATAGTTTACTTTTATATTGTATATTAGTCATGCCATCATCCAATTAAAAGAATAATGGAAACAATAGTGATTTTAAATTTTTAAACCAGTGTGGGCTGCAATAAGGGGATTATGGAGCTTTATGAAGTAGTTTGCATAATGTAATGCTCAAGAATAGAATCTGAGTCAAAGCTGAGCTGCACATGGTAAATTAGGCAACTTTTACTTTCTCCTTGACATAAATCCAGACTATAAGTTTTGCCTGTGAAAATTAATGGAAATGTCTCTGAGTTAGGAAGAGAGTCGCAGAACAAGGTTGCAATTTGTGCTCCTTTTTTCAAGAATTCTTTTCAGACCTGACTTTGTCATGTGAGTACTGAGGCCAGGATGGCTGGCTGTCAGTTTTGTGCTCTGCTAGACCAGACTTTACTTTTTCTTCAACAGAAACTGATTTAAATAATTGTTGCTGCTTCATGCCACTAGCTGCCATTATATTTTATCCACTGAAGCCTGCTCTATTCTTATTACCATTAGTGAGCCTTGTTCACCTAATTAACCCAATGATCCTCTTAATTTAATCTGATTAACTGCAAATGGGTAAGAATATAGTAACGTGGCCTCTGATACCATTGGTAGACATCAAAGGCATTGAATGAGTCTTGTTTGCCTTTGTGGTCCAAGAGCACAAGGGCACAAGGCAGAGAGGTTTGAAGCACTGTGGGAAAGGTGTTTCATTCCCCCCCCATCTCATTTAAAACTGGTCATGGTTAATTCAGCATCTTCAATTTAGTTCTGTTCTTCCCCAAAAAACAGAGTATTTCAGATACTTGGTTGTTATTGGAGACATTTTTATAGTGAGGCTTGTGTGAAAGTCTCAGCCCTCGCATTAATCTTGTCAAAGGCAAAATGTTTTACGTGTTGCATAAAATAGCTGCACATTTGTTGTTTTTAATAATGTTTTCATTTTCAGGACTCCTTTGAAAAAATAATTTTATAATCCAACATTTTATGCATTCTTATTATTCTGTAAGTCTTCATGAATTTGTTTGAATTGACTGACAGTTTTAATCTGAAAATCCCTGATCTTCCTATTTTGTCACAGGGATCATGAGTGAAACTGAATGGTAAGAAATAGATTTATACTGGTGTGTTAATGACCTAAACTAAAAGATCCCAGTGCTCAGTCATGTCACAAGAGAGAAACAAGCCTCTTCTTTTTTAACAAGAAACCCTTTAATGCAACAAGAGATTTATAACTTAGCTGCTCTAAATTCCTCTCTCGGAGTTTCAGTAGTTTAATGCAAAGATAGTCACTCTAGGGCTACCTGGCTGTAGGAATGTCTGAATTAAAATGGTTTCCTGAAATTGCAAAGGAGACATTTGCAAAGCAGTCCTAATGATATGTAAAAGTAATTGAAATGTGAAGCTATTTTTCCTGATTTCCTATAGCATTTGACAGCCCCTTTTCTCCCTCATTATTATGTGTGAATATAAGGAAGAAAAGAAGAGATTGGGGTACAGTCTGTGTGAATTTTGTCTGAAGCTGAGGCTGCACAGACAGCATGAAATACCAGTACTATGAAAAAGATAAAAGCTGCCTCAGCTTATCTGTACTAAGAGGTACTAAAATGCTATTTTCCCAGGAAGCTCTGTTGGATGACTGGGGATGTTTTACAGACCCCTGGCTTGCAGGGCAGAGGTACCACCTGCCCTGAACATCCCATGACTCACCAGGAGTTGGTTGCTGTAGTTTGGCAGTGTCAAAGGACAGGGACATGAGGATCAGCGTCCCATGTGGTTTGTCCACAGCTTGGACTGAAAACTTTTAAGTAGCCACAATGCTTTCAAGCATGTACGTGAATGATTCTCTGTTATGGGGGAGAAATTAAGGTGCCTGAGTGTGACCTGCAATGGCTGTGTAAAGCAGAGAGAGGATGGATTAATTGCATTCAAAAAATAAAAGCATTGCCTGAAGAAGTTAAGAGCCATGTTAGAGGATGAAATTTGCAGAACAAGGTATGCAGAAATTTGGTGCACAAAGAACTCAAGTCATCCTTCCTGGTGTTGTTGAAGGGGATTGTTTCTGAGCCTTTTATTTACTTTGTCTCCCTCAGCAAACCTGGGAATTCTTTATATTTAAGGACTTATCTTCTACTTTATTATTTCTATATTTTTTTAATGAAATGTGGCTTTAGAGACTGTCTTTGACTGTCTTTTGGTCTGTCTACTTAAAGGAAAGACTGATGGGGAGAACAGTCCACTCCAGAGTTGTATCTGAATTACACCATCAGTCAGCCCTGGAAATGAGCCTTTAGGTGCTGTAGTGGAAGAAAACCAGATGCATGAACTGATGTTCCAATATTGATTATTTTTGAAAATACTTTTGTTTAAAAAGGCTGCTTTAGAGGAGCAACAAAAATTTGGTTTCCCAGAATGTCATTGCCTGCAAGTTTCTTTGTCCAGGTAGTGGGTGCATTTTTGAGTGATGATCATCCTGGAAAGTTTATTACTGCAGTGATTTGCACTCCTTTGTGTCTTAGCCAGGCACAGGCTATAGTTTTGTGTTTTCCTGTGCTTAATCTGTATCCACTTGGCAGCACATTGTGAGTGAAGAATCAGGGCTACTAGGCAGTTCTGAGTTGACGTGATTCTTCATGCACTTGCAAAAAATTATAAATTACTCAGGGCACCACCAATTTCTTCAAATTGGTGCTTTCACTGTCATGCCAGCTTCTGGTGACTTCAAAGCAAGTAGGACCTGGCCACTGGTACTCACGCCTTACACTGAAAGCTGTATGTGGCGGAGTCTCCACTCCATTCTCTGCTGTCCCCACAGCTGATGGAGCAGTGGCCACCTGCAATTGGCCACTGGCTAGCTGCTCTTCCTGCCATAAACCCCACAGCAGGGCAGCAGGTGGTGTGTAAGCTGTGGGAGTGTTAAACAGGGTGGGATCTGAGAAACAATCCTGTTGGAGGCACAGCAAATGACTTCCCACAGTGAAACATTTGGGTAATCCATTGCCATCTGGCTTTATTTCGCGAACCCACTCAATTGGCCAACACATTCAAAATATCACTGCAACTTTTCTCTCAGAGAGAGTCTTGAAAAAAGAAAAAAATAAGCTGATAAAGTTACCTACACTTTTTTTTCCCCGCTCCTGTTTCAATTGTAAAGGATTTCTTTATATTCATTTATCATTAGGTTTCATAAAATAGCCTTTTCTTGTACTGAAAAATGTCCTTCTGTGGGAAATGCAGATACAGGGTACCTTTTACAAATGATGTGATTTTATTAGGTGCTCAGATAAACTGTGATAATGAGCTGGTCCAGCCAAGAAGACTGAGAGGCAATGACTCAGGACTGTCATACCGATATTTATCAGGGTATGGATGGTCTAACACTTAGAGATGGAGATACTGGTACTTGAACTCCGCTCTCTGGTTTCTCCCTTGCCTTCCAGATGCAATAGATGCTCCTGTCTACATCTGCATGATTGGAATGCCTATGGCCCAAATTTATGGGGGTTTTGTGGGGCAAATCCAGAATGGATGTCAATAGGAAGTCAAAGGACTTGAAAATACAGCTGTCTGGTATTAATTTTTGCATCATCTGACAATCTTTTGTCACAGAAGGTATTTCTGAGGAAATAACAAGGGCAAGGATTATACAGGAATATGCTTTTGGAGAAGTTATCATCCTTAAAGTTTTTTGAAAGATGTGTAACTTAAACTCCAGTCTGTATTTCAGACCCACATGTGACTGTCTTAGAATGCAGGACATATTCACTTAGATAAAACCAGCTAGACTATAAAAAACAAAATCAAAACCAACAATAAACCTATACCACAAATGCACATCCCTCTGAGCCAAGACTCCAAATCTCAGCCCTGGTGCAGTCTAATAGTCTAATACTGTTCAAATATGCAATTAAATGCTATTTCGTACATCTCACTCTTAGATAGCTGGGGAAATTAATGCCCTATCCCGAGGCCTCTGTGTTAATGACCCCCAGCTATGCAGGGATGAAAGTTTTTGTACATCAGTTTGTTCCCCACAGCTGAAATTCTTTGTGGAGCTACAGCCTTTTAAGCAGGGTTCTTTAAAATTTAAATTCATAAATGTATCGAATATGGGCATTCTTTTTCATACCTCCCTCTTTGCAATGAGATCATATTAGAGTGGATGTTTACTGGGGAGAGGCTCCTTTTCAGAGTGATGTTTATGGAGTCTTAATTGGTCTGATGAGTGTGCTCTGCAGATTAGGCTACTCCCCATAGATAAAAAGATTACAAGGGCATGCATTGATAGAACAAGGGAGAATGTCTTCTAATGCACAGAGGGTAGATTTATTATTAGCTCTAAGGAGAAAATTTTTACTATGAGGATGGTGAGGCAGTGGCACCAGCTGACCACTGAAATTCTGGATTCCCCATCCCTGGAAGTGTTCCAGCCCAGGTTGGATGGGTCTCTGAGCAACCTGCTACAGTGGAAGATGTTTCTGCCCATGGCAGGGGGTTGGAACTGCATGAGCTTTAAGGTCCCTTCCAATCCAAACCCTTCCATGAAAATTATTAAGCGGGCTTAAACGAAGGATAATGATTTTTCCAGCTGTTTATGGTTCAGTAAATGTCCTCCTCATTCCCCTACACTGTAGCCATCATTGATCCATAGGCAAACTCTGCCTGTCTCTAACCAATATTTCTGAGAAGGCATTGACTGTACTGAGCATATCCTGAGCTCCTTTGCTTTTCCATACCGAGCCCTTGTGTTGCTTTGGCTTCAGAATTGCTGTTCCATTTTCTCTCTGGCTGCTTCCATCCTTTCAATTTTACGGCATTAAACAATCTCAGGCCAGGTCTAAGAATGGTTGATTTGCTGGGTTTTCAATGAATTATAATCAACATTAGGCATCTAAAGGCAACTATGCTCCATTTGATTAGAGAGGTGAACATCCTAGGGATCTCTGACAATGTCTTGATGTAGATATTTCAGTATCTCTAGCTACATAAACTTAAGTCCTGCAAATTCTTACAGATGAATATGCTTCAGACCTTATCCTGTGCCCTGTATCCATTGATCAGTGTGATCACTGACACAGGAAAACCCATTTGAAAGCAAGCTTGAATATAGGCCAGAGGAAACTGAATGTAAGCATGAGAAAATGTATAGATCCTGGGGCCAAATAGAATTATCAGATTGGCTACTCTGCTGTCCTGTAAAGTGAGTAATTCATGTTTATTTTGACCACATCTTATTTTCCCAGGAAAAATGACAGCTCTCTGTGTCCTTTGCATCATCTGTAGCTTTTTACCTCTTCAGCTGCTGTTAGGTGCAAGTTTCTGGACCATTTTGCTCTAGGCTGCAGTGCTGTTGTAGCCTTTATGTAACCCTGGGACGCACTGGCACCTCTCATTCTAACAGAGCAATGTCCCACCTACAGGAAATATCTGGTGATGGGGATTTCATGGCATTTCTAGTCAACTTGGACTAAATGAGCTAATATTAATGAGAAATACTGCTACAAATTTCAGAGGTGAGAAGTTATCTTCTATTTAATTTACAATCCTTAACCACAGTGTGAAGATGGATTTAATTCTGAACCAGATCATGATTGTTCTTAACACCTTTTTAATTGCAATAGTTCCTATTGGAATGGACAGTGGTCATTTTAAATGTTAAGTGCTCTGCTTATTGCACAGGAACACAAGCTCAATTGAACTTAAGTATTGTGGGATGCTTTCTAAAGCACTGTAGGAAAAATTAATTCTTTTCTGACTATCAAAGTTGTGCTTTTGAACACCTTTCTTTGATCAATCTACAATATATTTGCTTTCTTTGTGTGGGAGCATACTGGTGTGAGGATGGCACTTGTGTTATTAATGGAGCTGTTGATCACCTGCTTGTTAGGATTCAAGCCAAATGAAAAAATATTAAAACTGGGCTTAATAAGGGTATTTTTAATATATTTAATTGATAGTCTTTAGATGCTTATTTAAACTTTATTTGCTTGCATGAGAACTGTATGATACACTGCAGACTTCTCAGTTCTGGAAAATACTATATACTGATTTACTAACTGAAGTTAGAGACTCAAACATGTACTTTAATAAGGCCAGTTGTTCTTGCATGTTAACAAAATGAACATAATTGGCAAACCAATCAACAGTAATCACTGGTAATACCTCTGCCATTCATATGGGTGGCATTAAGAGGTCTATTTGGAACAGAGCTCATGTTGTCAAGAATTTATTAATTCAGAAGTCATTGCAGAATTAAAGCAAAATGCCACTGGAGTAAATTTTAGCATATCTGTATTCAAGCTACAGTACAGTATTTTCATAGAGGACACTTAACTGACTGACTTGAATGCTCCTTGGTTTAAGATTTTTTGTAGACTAATGAGTGGAATGAGAGATGGGACAAGGGGAGTTGGGTCTGAAAGATTGTCTGATTATTGCAATATTGTGCTGTAAATGAGAGCAGGCCAACGGCTGGGCAAAAGAGCCTCTAACACTGTCCTAGGCACGCACTTGAGGAGGAAATTAATTTGTTCCTGCAGCTCTGTCTGCCCCCACGCCACCTTCTCCCTGGGTTGCTCAGTATCTCTATGCCAATTAGCTTTGAGGGCTTGATGAACATTGTCAAGCTCCACCCACCTGCGACAGAACACGACTCCTGTTTAGATATTTGTTTTTTTCTTTATTTGCTGAGAACCAAATAAGGCAGTTCTTTAACTCTGTCCTCTCAACAGCTTTAAAATTATATACATTCACACATCCATCATCCATCTATCTATCTATCTATCTATCTATCTATCTATCTATCTATCTATCTATCTACCTATCTGTTGTTTCAGACTGCTGGCAGACTCGAGTTGTAATCAGTTTAGATTTTGACAAGAATATGCAGATGCTAGATATTCCATGACATTTTTACTGAATTACAGTTTCTGGAAAATCAGCAACTTAGACCATTTCTTAGGCTGCTGATTTCTAGTTTTCATAATGCTTGATCTATTTACTCCTGAAGAGCAGAAGAGCCTGACAGCAGTATCTTTGGGACACCTGTAACGCAACCTGTATTTTGTTCTGAATGTGCTCCTGCACTGTTTCCTGTCGCAGCTCTTGGGAGTTTGTGCTGTTGATTAAAATGACAACTATTTATTTATTTAAAACTTAATCACATCTGCATTCAGGGATCTGTGAAAAGGTAGTTTTGACATTTTTCACACATCAATCTTTAATTAAAAGTCACTTGAAAACAAATAAATAATCGGGAATGACATTTTACAGGAGTTTTTACCTGAGGTCTGTAATTCCTGATGAGCAAGACTTGAAGGCAGGCATTATAAAGCTGCTGTGTGGGATGTGGATGAAATACTATCCCACTTCATGGGTCTTAGAGACCTGTAAGGATAAGTCATGGCAGAAACTCGCAGAATGATCAGTATTATAAGCAAGAACTCTGGACTGTAAAAAAGAAGCTTAAAAATTGATGGGAAATGCTAAACTTCGAACAGTAAAATAGAAGCTAAAAAGGGATGAGTATTGCTTAAATATTTTGAAGAGATTTCACTTTCAAAGCAAACCTTTACCCACCCCAGTGCTCTGCACAATCAATAGCAGAAGTGAATATGCAAAACTGCCAGAAAAATGATGGTGAAATCTAGAGCAGCTGTGAGCTGACAGTGTTGCTGCAGCCTAAGAGAAGTGTGCCCTTTTCTGGCAGCTCTAAGTGGACATCTTTGTGCAGTTTTGGGGTGATTGTAATCCTAGAGTAGGTTCTATGTGCTGTGTGACATAATTAAGGTGTTACTTGATGAAAAGGAAGGTTGTCCATTGATGTCATATGCATAGATGCCATAATCTATCAAACTATAATTGGAAGAGAAATAAAACCTTAAATAACTATATGAGGCATCTTCAATTATTTCGAATAGATTTTTTTTCAGGCTAATGAATTTGAGGCAATAAAGTGGGCTTGATTTTTAAAATCTTTTAATACAGATAGACTTCCTGTGAAGTTGCAAAGAGATGCAAGAGCAGCACAAACCCTCACAGCTGACCATCCTTCAGCATAGGCTAAAGGAGAGGCTGCCATGTGGCAGTGGCACTGCTTTTCAAGTCATGTGTCTCGATAAAGCATAAATTGTGACACCTCTGAAGCAAGAAAAGGCAGTTTTGCTAATGACAGTTCATTAAGATTGGCAAGATGCCTATAGAATGTTTTCATTTTTGCTGTATTCTTGCCTTTTGCCCAAAGGACTGACTGTGAGGCAATTTTGGCTGTTGCTAATAAGCACTTAATCAAATAATCATGGCAGAATTACCTCAGCATTGACATGTACCACAGCCCACGGCATGTTCTGTGGAGTTTCTGATAATGGCCTTTCAGACTGATGAATTCATAAATTGTGATGTGGAATAAGGGACTCTTATTTGAGTTTGGTTTACACTGCAGGATCAAAACAGGAGTCTGTTACTGCACCTGAGGACAGCTCCCTACATGATTTTTAAATGACTGCAGAAATGTTGACTTGAGTGGAGCAAAATCAGGCAACTCCCATCAATGTCAAGACCAAGTGAAGATGGATAGCTATGAATCCTGACTATGTCCATGGGTCAGAAAAATCCTGACTCTATTTCCACGAAACTGAGGTGGAGAGATGCTCAGCGGATTGCTAAAAAAAAAAAATCTGGCAAATCAGAAACTTGATCCTAGTTCTTTTTGACAGTTAAAAGCATAAAAATAGACTACTTTTCTCTCCTCAAGGAAAAAATGTTCAGTTGCAGAGCAGGTGTCCAATAGCTAACTCATGGCCAGATCAAAGCAAAGACTGTCCCGTTGCTGATAGATTTACTCTGACTTGGGGCTGCATTCTGGTATAGATATGCCTGAGCTCTGCTTGCCACAATACATGTTCTTCTAGTGGTCTCAATTTCCTTGCCACCAAAAATTTAGGAATGCATTGGCTCAGTCCCTGAAGTAAGAGAAAACAGACAACAAACTTTATTGCAAAGCTAGTAGATCTTGTTTTAGGTGAGTGTTTAGGTGTTTTATTCCTTATGTGGGAATTCTGTCAGATATAACTCTGATCTTACCTAAATTCACAGAGAATCTCATAAAGAATCTACTGCCCTCTTCAGCTGCGTGTGTCAAGGGATAAGTAATTTGTCATCAAATGTGCTCAGAACCTTTCAGAATTTGACCTGCATTTATTAAATCTGTGATACAATGTTTAACAAAGAAACAGTAAAATGTGCTCTTCAGCAATGTCCTGGGTTGACTGTATGATGCTTTTATCCCCAATTGTCTGTTCTGTTTATGCTGAATAATAAGTTTTGCACCTTTAAGACTTGTTCCAGGAGTGAAGAGGGGAGAAGAAGTGCAGAGTTTGTTTTCAGAAACAGCACTCACTCCTCCACATTCCTGCTCCTGGACTGTGTTGTCTGTGGATGGACAGAGCTCTCCTTTGCTTTTAGTAGTTTTAGCTAGCTGAGGCCAAGAAGTTCCCTGGACTGTGTCTTTTCCTTTTCTTTGGACCTGCTCAAACCTGCTCTGGACTGAACACCCAGAAGAGCACCGGCAGCTTGCACCTGTGGCCCAGCGGGCCGGGCCTGGGCCACGGCATTTCCAGCGCCAGAGGGACTGATAAGTGACTGAGTGAGCCGAGCTGCAGCCCAGGGCGGGGGGATTCCTCTGAGTTTGTCTCTTTTGGAGTGGCAAGAAGTTTTATTGTTTAATATTGTTTAGGTTTTCTTGTTTAATAAACAGTTTTTTCCACTTTTCTCCAAGGAGGTATTTTTTTCTGAAGCGGTTGCGGGGAGGGGCCAATTGAATCTGCTTTCTAGAGGAACCCCTTTGGGGATTCTCTCCCAAATTTGCCCTGAACAAGGACAAGCTTCAGGAATTTACAGTGACATAGTCTTGGGGGTTTTCCGTTTGTTTGTGGCTCCATTACTCGTACCTTGAAAAGAGTTACAGGTTTCTGATTTAACCCGCTGTGCAACAAATATGACAATTAAAAGTGTTTTTCTGCTGATTAATGTCTGTGGATCCCTGCATGACTCTGCATTTTATTCTGTTCTCTCTGGAAGTCCATGTTTTGATACAATAGTAAAATCTAGGGAACGTTTCAACACAGCTGGGTGAGGGAACATATTTATCTGGTTCTGTTGTCTATTGTCATGCAGAAAGTATTTTCTCTTCTTTAGGTGGCTGCAAAATGACTTTCTAAAAATTCTTGGGAAGTTACAATTAAGCCCATATTTACTGGAACTTTCACATTCCACTGCCAATGGTTCTGCAGAATATTTTATTTCAAGGTTTTGGGAGTCCTTCATCTACATTTATTGGTTCCAACAATGAGTAAAAATAATTTTAATATTTTTATGTAAAAAGTATATGTATACTAAATCACTTCCTTGATTAAAATCAGTTTCAAATGCACCTAAGTGGGCTTTCCCAATGCCCCTTTATTCACAGGGGTTGAAAACTGGCAACCCACAATTTCATTCCAAAGCAATCCAGTTTAGTTGCCATGGAGACAGTCAGGATGTTAGTGATCTGGATTATTATTTAAAAAGTTGAACCACTTCCTTGTGTGCTTCCTCTTCCCTAATCCTGAGATCCCATCAGGCTTCGAACATGCAACCTGCTCTTGGCAGTGAATTGGCTTTTTTTAATCCTTCTTCCTGTTGGAGGAATTTTGAGGTCTGGGCACACCCCACTCCTTAGGTCTGAACCTTATGTGCCCTTGTCCCCAGGAGTTCATATGTAGGCTGCTCTAGATATTAATCCACACATCAGTGCTGGTCAAGGCTTTTGCTTTTGGGGTCAATTCATGTTTCTGCATTCTCCTTCCAGTGCAAAGAACAGGGTTTACACCTCTACACTCTATCAATGGTGAAGCTTAACTTCTCTTTGCATAAACCCCAGATTTTTTTGGGAATATATCAGGTTTTATACTCAAAAAGTATTTTTTTTTCCCTCCTGGCTGACTACAGAATGTGGGGTGGGCTTTGCTTAATGTGGTCAAGTTAAATGTTTAATGACATCTATAGGAAAGTTGTCATTAGCTCTTGTTTGGTACCCTTAGGCAAAAGCTAATTTGAAGCTTGAATTATCAAGACTGCTTCTGGTTGACAGAAAAATATATTATTTTTTAAAAATTAATTACCAGTCCCAAAGTATGACATATGTTTGTCATTCCTAACAGTGCATGAGGTGTTGACAAGTTTAAAGAGTAAAAAAAAAAAAAAAAAAGAAAAAAAAAAAGGCTAAAACTGAGAAGGGGGAAAAGACCAAAACAAACAACTCCCCAAACTTTGTTTCTAGATCCTGTCCTTGAAAGGTACAGTGTAATCTTTCCTTATTTATTCATTCCACTCTACTTTGCCCTCTCTGCCATTATGCAGGCTCCAACAAGGAAGGTGACCCTTAAGTATTCAAAACAAGTCTGGAGTAATATATTAATAAAAATTCATGTGGTGTTTAAAAAAATGAAAAAGAAAAGCTCAAATCTTTGTTCAAGGTCCATTAAAATGTACAGACCATTCTGCAATACTTCCATTAGCAAGCTCCTTGCTTGGAAAAGTCCTGCCTATTGTGTGATGAATCCCCATATTGACTGTCTTGTCCTCTCCAAAGATAGAAGATAAATATAACAACAACAACAACAACAAAACAACAACAATAACAATAACAATATGGTGGAAAAATGATAGCAGACAAGTTTCATATGCAGTCTAGTATGAGCTGCATTAGCTTTTGTCAGACTCTATTTGAACTCACATCATTTGGCCATTCAATATCATTGAAGGGGTCTGTAACTCACACTACAACTAAATCAAAATGTTAGCAAAGGTCCATGTTAGTTTGCAATATAATACTTGAGCCCTAAAGAGAACTCTTCTAATGCTGCCATGGAGAAGTAAAGGGCAACAAAAACCAGAGGTAAATGCAAACTTTTGGGCTGGAATAATTTATCATGCCTGAAAACCCTGGTGCAATGAATGATCCATTCAAAGGGGACATTTACAATCCAGCAGATCTTTCCTCAGCTTTAGGGACTAGGGGAATAATGTTGCTTAGGAACAACCTGCATATTTAAACACTGTTTTAAACAAAAATGCCATAATCCAGTTAATGAATTCCAAGCTCCGAAACTCTAATTTCTACACTACTGTCTCGTCTAAAGGCTGTCTTTGTTGGAAGTCTATGAAAACATACAAGAGCAACTCATCAGTCATTCAGATAATCTTTATTTCTATTTTACTGTCTCCCAGTCAAGATTTTCCAACTGGTGGCATCCCTGTGTATTTTAAGTACCACAACTTCTCTCAAGGCTGTGTAAGTAATTGGGTAACTGAGCTGTCACCATTTGGTTCTGTCTCTACAACTCCAGAGTCTCTTGAGCTATAGACAATAATAATTCCTGCCTTGAATCCAGCAGCCTTGGGGCTTGTTCTTCCCTTTATGCAAAATCAACAATGAGGAGCTGCTCAGTGAACTGCTGTGACTGCAGCATTGGAAGGCTGAAAAATTGCTGCTTGGCTGACTGGATGATGGACTGTGGGGATGCACAAAACCACAAGTGTGCCTCTGGTGCAGCACCGTGCAACAACAGAGCTGAGATTATCTTAGTTGTGTAAAAAAAGTCACAAAAAATCTGTTCATCAGCAAAATTGCAGGTATTTTAGTAAGGTTTGGGATCATTATCCCAATGAAATCTGGAAGGGTCTGCTCCTACATCCCAGCACTGTAGATCTCTGTGGGTGCTGCTCAAACAAAAGCAAGATGGAATGCTGCAGATGATATGAGTACTTGTCCCATAATATCATCCCCCTCAAAGAGGCTCCCTGATGAATTCCAGTTGTCACTGAATTAAGTGTCTTCTTAGGGATATTATATCCGTGGCAGGTCTTTCCTAAATATTCTGTTCTGTTCCATGTTAGAACTGAGAAGGATCACTGAATCCATGAGAAGAGGGTTTGGTTTTCAGTTGGATTTGCCTGAATGCACAGATACTTTACCAACTCATTTCTTTTCTGTGTTCTATTGAAGGTTTTCTAAACATGCAATAAGCTTATTAAAAAAAAAAAAAAAAAAAAAAAGGAAGGAAGAAGGGAAATCTAGAAGATAAAGGGGTTAGAATCAGCTGGTAATTGATTGCAATATTGAAGACTTTTACTTCCATTAGCCTTACGGTCTTCTATTTCATGCTCTCTAATCTTAAGTAAAACTAGATCCATGTGAACCTTTTGTAAATAAGATCAATCAAAGCTCCTTTAAAGATTACGAAGATGATGAAGATATTTTTTCCAAGCATTGCTCTGCAGCCCTACTCATACATTTTGCTGGGAATTAAAATCTCTGGTTTTGGCAATGGCGATGTGGGAAAACCAGAGTCTTTGGCTTTACCTGATGTAAAGGAAGTGTACAGGAGAATTTGATGAACTCTGTGTCATAAGGTGAACACAGCAGCACTTTGTAGGAGATGAATTTTGAGAGCTGTCCAGGCTTCAGCAAGTCCACAAATATGGGATCAGTATAAAAGTATGATTCACCTAAAATACAGGCAGATGTTTAGGTTTTGGATAGCATTTTTTTGTGTGTGTAGTTTTCTGCTTTTGTCTTATGAAAGCGATGAGTTTTCTTTTCCATTTTCTACTGCCTTTGTGGCTGCATTTATGCTTCCTGCTGTGAGTAGAGGTTTCAAAACATCATACTTAGTGCTTATTGCTATTATCCATCAAAACAGTGGCACACAATTCCACTGATTTTAATATAATTGAAGCAAATTAATTTTAATCACTAAAATCTGAACATTAGCATTAGTTGAAATGGAAATAAAATTGCTCCCATCTCGTGTTTAAATTACTCTTTCTTTTCATAAATTTTGAAACAGCTGACTCTGGATTCCTACCTGCATTTTGGAGGAAAATTTATTGCTGCTATTTTTTAACAAGGACTCATGCAGAATTCTATGGGAGCTGTAGTTATGCAATAGATAAGGGCAACAAAAAAGGCTGAGGACTGCTCCTCCACTGCAGGAGTCTAAAGCAGAGAACATTACATCATAATTTCCTAATACATAACTGGGCATTCCCAAGGGGTGCAGCACATTATTTACCGTATTTTCAAACTGTCCTAATGGAATTAATTGGAAAGAAAAAACACCCAAATATTTGACTCATTGAAATAAGTGCAATAAATAAGTGAAATAAATTTTAATTCAGGTTTTATGGAATTACTTGCTTTATCATTCTTGCATAAAAAAAATCTCAAAATATTTAATGCTGGAATTATTTTTACCTTTGTTACAGCTTTTCCTGGCAGACTTGTTCTGCTGTTTTGGCTTGAAATTATTTTTTCCTTAGTGAAGCGGGGCAGTACTTCTAATCTTTTATAATCAAAAATAATAATCAAACTGGTAAAAATGCTCTCCTACTGCTTTAATCCTTACTGAGTCTCATGGCAGCCTAATGTCAATGTAGCCAGCAGTGAGAGAGTTCTGAGACCTGTGACTTGTACAAAACTAAGGGAGTTCTCAGTTTGTCTCTTAATCCCACACACACAAAAAAAGCACTGGAATTTTATAACTGGTTTTAGATTTCATTTTCCCATTCCTGTGTCAATAAAGGAATGCTCTGAGGATTTCAAAACTCTGGGGAGCTCTAGTCCATGTTTACGCATTTGTAAACTGAGGGCAGTAGAAGTTGCGGCTTAATTGATCTGACTTTTTCTGCTTGGGCAAACAGGCTTGACAGAGCCAGTAACTTTGACAGAGCTCCACTGTTGGAGTGTAACTTGTTGGTATTCAACAAGATAAATGCTTCTGCACAGGTCTGTTTCTCCTGTGCTGTTTGGTATTTCACTTCTGTGCCACGCTCATGGCTCTGACCTGCAAGGAAAGTCTCTATCTGCAGCAAAAAGCTTTCTGCTGGCTGCTTTTATTGATTTGGAAAGTTACAGTGGGTGAGCATATTAGTAGAACTGCCCTTCTAGAAAACTGCATCTGGTGTATTTACTCTGTTTTCATTCTCTCATGAGCTGGTTGATTAAGCAGGTGATACTCCAAACTTTTACCTGCAGCAGGAGTTGAACAGTGCTTTGAGGACTGTGTTTAGATGGTGAGAATATCTTGCTCTGGCAGCAGACATTGCCACAGCCAGGACTTGATGTCCAAGGCTGAGGGACCCTGCTGAATTTTACACTGTGCTATTGCAGTTTGCAGAGATGCTTTCCTGTTCCTGTCATTCAGTAACTTTCCTATAAGTAACATAATTGCTACTTACAAAACTGTGTGCAGGAAGCAAGAAATGCAAATCACTGTGTTTGATGCAGACTGGCTCTTAATTCGAATTAACGCTTGAGAATAATGGGTTTTTTATGGTGTTCTATCTCTGCTCAACATAAGTGAGTCTTATTAAATTTAATTTTTCACTTCCTTCTTTTCCTCAAGTGCAAAAGTGCACAAACCTTGCTGAATGGTGGCAGACAGTATCATATTGGAGCAGGTGATTTTGGAGGGAGGATTAGAGACCTTGCATATGAGAACTGTTACTGCTGCATTAAATTTTAATGGCTGATGTGCAAGGGTGCACGAAGGGAGTAGACTGACTTCTTACTTTGGGATAGTGGGTGCCATTAACTTTCTTCATGTTTATGAAAATTAAAGTTTATTTATGAGGCACTTTTTTCTCTTTGCCTTGCCTTTGTGCTCAGGTTGAGGACTGGAAAGTGAGATTATGTAAATTGTTTAATTTAATTACTAGTCTCATGGTAAATGTTCTGGAGAGCATTAGTGACTGACCTGTGCCCTGACATTATTGAACTATAAAGCAAATACCCATGAGAAGAAACTATAGTGAATTAGCAAATTAACTAGCAAAAGCTGAAAATTAAACTCTCATATAATTGCGTCTATGCAAATCCCTTGTACTAACTCTGAGACTCTGTAACTTGAGGAGGTGAAAAGCAATTTCCAACTCTTTGTTGAACTGACAGGGTGCTAATCAACCCTTTTTTCCCATCTCAGGCCAAATCGTTTCCCCCAAACCTTTGTGTGTCAGAGCTGTAATTCCCTGAGGGGATGGAGGGAGGTTTGCAGTGTGTATTACTGACTCTCTTAGAATCTCTTGGAATCACTATATTTATAATATATGGAAAAACTTTGTGGGTGGTGATGAGAATTTAAACCATTTCAGTGTAATGCCAACCCATTACCAATCATTCCTTCCTTATTTTTTAAACATAAATTCTGTAAGTGGAGCCTAAGAGAAATCAGTAGCATGATGGAGGATTTAATGTGGATCAAAGTGGAATTACTTTAGGTAATTTACCTTTAGAGATCAGTTGCTAATAATTAATGTCTTTAATTTTATGAGAAGCTATTAGCAGCTTGTAGAGGAAATGTAAACTTCTTTAGATAAAGAATGCTACACGTGTGAATATATGTGCTAGCTTCATGTGTGAAAATATGACTCTCAAAATGTTTCTAATGCTGTCATCTATCTAGGAAAACCAAGCCATCTGCCACATTGATGAGAGAAAGCTGTGATAATTTAATTTCCTAAAGAGATTAGACTGGTGAATTTTTACCCATATTGAAAACTGCATGTTGGAGCAGAAAGTGTGTTCCTGCTCACCAGCATTTCATGAGTTGCATTTCTTAAATCCAGACTTGTTTTATTTTTGTGATGGTAGCTGTTGTTTGGTATTTGGGTTTTGGTGGTTTGTTGATTTTGTTGGTTTGGTGGTGGTTTGGTTTTGGTGGTTTGTTGGTTTTGTTGTGTGTCATTGAGATTTTCCAGTACCTCAGAGCTGTTTTTTCATCCCTTCCAAGGCTCCTGCCGTGCTGGAGGTATCAGTGCTGATGGATGGACTAAGGAAGAGTTTTGTATGTCTTAATGACACCTTGATGAGAGCAGAAACATTGCAATATTGCTGCACAATTGCTTAAAAACCTTTTAATAATTCTAATGGCCTTTTTTTTCCTTTTGAAATCTAAATCTCTGACACTTTATGTATATCTTAAATTCCCTTATGAGTGTCTTGTGATATAGTTTAGATGCTTTCCAGCTTGCTACAAAGTGATCTTATCTTCCTTCCTCAAAAGTTTGGTTTCTAAAGACATCCTCTTTTATTTATTTACATCAACTTCTCCATTGCATCATAAAACAGCAAAATGTGTATTATAGCTTGAAAGCAGCACCCAATCCACTGATCAGTGCAGGAGTGAAACAGGGCTTTTGAACAGCTTTGCCAAGAAGGTGCAATGAGGCAGCTTGGAATTATCATCCCAGCTTCATCTTTCTCTGAATTCTTCAAAGCAGCAGGAGTGTTGTTAAAAGAATATATCTGCTTTTAAAGTAGGAGATTGTTAATTAAGTGACATTTGCTGCCAAATATTGATAATATTCGAAGTGCAAAGCCAGGGCTTGTAGAACAGCTTGGTGTGATGTTTCTGGCTCCTGTAGGTCTTTCAACAAGCTGGACAGAAGTCAGCAGAGCCTGCTGGGCTTGGAGCTTGGCTCTGGTTGGGTTGTTAAAGGTAAATCCTTAAACCTATTGGGTCCAATGTGCTTCTGCTGAGACCGCTGATGCTGGAGGGTGAGGGATACCAACTGGCATCATGACCAAAATGAGCTGATTTCAGTACTTCTCTGGATTGGAAATGGAAATACTGACATTTACCTCCAGGAGTTCTTGTGCCATTATAGCACAACAGTTTGGTTTGGGGTTTTTTTGATTGGCAAATATTTAGGTCAGCAACTGCGGTACAACATGGGGCTGTGCTTTCTGAAGCTGACAGTCCAGATCTGGCCTAACAGCTGAACTTGCAAAGAAAATGCTGTCCAATTTTTAGGACCTCAAGCTCCAAAAATCAAATCATCCATGTGTGGGAATCACCCTGCACCAGACTGGGAGATTGGCTTGGCTCTTTCAGCTAGATTAGAGAACCAGAGTTAACACAGCTCTCCAGCAGCAAACAGCTGAAGTAATGATCACAATTTACAATCAGGATGCTTAGGGCTTCAGGGTAAAGCAGGACAGGAGAGGGGGAATGTGTCTGAGGACAGGAGTTGGCAGTTGTTTAGGCAAGTCTTAATTTCATATGGCTTATCCAATTAATCCCTGTGACACCTTGGACCTTCTGCCCTAACTAGCAGGTGGTCTTAATATACTGAAGAGCCTGGGAGCAAAGTGGGGAGAGCTCCTGGTACTGTGTAAAACAGCTCCCAGCAGAGCAGGGAGCTGGAGAGAAAATTATCTCCTCAACATGATGCAGTTGTAGAGCCTAAAACAGTACTTCTGGAGCACACTGCACAGTCACTGAAATAAAGCCCTTAAGCAAGCCTGGCAGAAAAATACAAATTAGCTGAGCAGGCACATATATCTGAAAAATCAGTTTAAGTCCTGGAAGGATCTTGCCAGCAAGACCACACTCTTAGACTTTTCAATCCAACAGAGATGTTCAACACAAATGTATTTTTGAGTACCAGCATTAAGTAAGAGTCCTCTGAAGCAGTGACCTGGAGTCTGCTAAATTATCCTCTGTCTCGATAGGGCACAGTAGAAGTGTTCATAACTGGGCAGTGTAAATGGACACGAGTTGATTACCTTTGGAAATGAAATTCTGCAAGTCTTCACAGAGAAGGGCAAGATGAAATTACACCTTTGCTAATGTTTTATATTAGCTCCTATCTGCAACATTGCTTGAAAGCATTTGTGCCTTTTGAGGAGGATATAATCCAAGGCATAAAGGAGAGGGATGCTGGAATTACAAGACCTCCATTTCCCTATGCATGGTACAGTGACAAATGTTTGCTCCCTCATTTCTTGGCAAATGCTGAATTATAGAAATCACTGCAATTGTTTGTTAATCATTGAAAATCAGAGCTGCCCCAGGCAAGAGTCTATCAGAACTCAGAGCTCACTTGATCAGATTGAAATCCTGATGTTTGTGTTTTCAAAGTTCCAGTAAGCTGCTCTTTCAACTGGGAATTGTACACACACATAACACAAGCTAATGATTGTAGGGGATGGATTGGAAGGCAAAGATTTCCAGGATTAGCATGGGGGAAGCGCTCCACACCCATCAGAGTGCTCTGTGTGCACTGGGCTCCCACCAGCCTTGGTGAGGTTACAAGCATGGCACATTATGTCCTCATCCAAACACATGCCCTGACATTTTTGTTAATTTTGCACCTTTCAGGGTGAATTCAAGCTCAGCTTACCATGTTTATTAGTATTCAGGGAGAAAAGCTGACACTCCAGAGAGCAGGTATCTAAGGGTCATGGTACAAAAAATGTCCCATTATGAAAGAAAACAGAGTAATGGAAGAACATATATACTGAGGTGGTAGTTTCCATTAATACTTATCATATGAGAACTTCTGGCTGCAAAATTAAGGGTTTCCTTTGCAAGCCCTTGTTTACAAGAACTATTTTTGCTCATCTTCCTTACTCCTTGCAAAGGATCCTAATTTTTCAGTGATGACACCGTCTTTCCCATGGCAGCTGTGTGACAGGTGGCTGAGGGACACTGTAATGGTTATCAAAGCCAAGCAATCAGCAGAGATTATACCTTCTGGTTCTGTGGACAGGAAGTCGTCACCCACACTTAAAGGCAAAAGGAGGAAAGCAAATTTTAAAAAGTTCCACAAGTTTCTAACAGCGTGATTTTGGGATTCCAGAGGTAAAAGAAAAATTCGGTAAAGATAGACAATGAAAGTACAATGAACTTCTGCAATCCACTAGGAATTCCATCATATAAGACAAGTACTAACTTCTACTTTTCTGTTTTGAATATTTTGATTTCCCACTTGCATTTCACACCCATTCCATATTAATTCCTAATTTTTACTGACCCAGATCCTCCTGAAAGTAGCTTTAAAACGTATCATAAACCCCCTGCAATTTCTGCTTGTAGTGATCTGTTGGGCTCAGTGATTGTTCTCCATTAATTTAAGTGAACAGCTCTTTTATTTTTAACTAATTCAACCTTTATTTTGGACCTCAGGATGGCTTAAATTTGGAGGTCCTTTAGCAAAGGAAGTGTAGTTATGACAATGGGGAACAGACATGTGATGATGATGCAGTAGCCACACTGTAGGGAAAGCACAGATTCCTGGAAGGCTTTTCCCATAAGTTACTGAACTGTTTTAAATGACAAACTACTGTGATGTGATGATCCTGCATGTATGAAAGTCTGGTCTACCTTTTTCTCTTTCAGCTGTTATGGATGATGTGTGTGAATGATGAATGGCAAAAAGCTTTTGAAAGGCTTCTTTACTTATTTTATAAACTGTTATTTCAAGGGAACAGAAATAGTTCTACAATAGGATCATCGGTAGGATCTCCTTGGTGTGGCTGTGAGGGAGACAAGCTTTCCAATGCTGAGTGATGTGCACAGTGGTGCTGGGAGGGGAGCACATCATTCCCACCTCCAGTCTGGAGCTTGCAGCACAACAGAACCTGCACTCTTCATGCCTGTCTCTTTCAACACCTTTACTTTATATCATCATTTAATGCCAACTGAACAAATAAACAAAACTCTAAAAAGATCTCATTGTTTGCTGCTGCCAACCTGGGATGATGCCAGGATCAACAATGGCCTTGATATCCCACTGTGCATTAAATTGAGGGTGAAGGGAGAGGGGGGGAAAGGAAAGCAGAGGCAGGTGGAAAATCCCTCTTGCTCCAGTCTGTCACCTTATATCTTGCCCAGTTTGTGATGCTTTGCCCCACCTTGAACAGTCCTATTGAAGGGGCTCAGGGTGTTCATATCTCCGCTATCTCAAACAGATCATGTTATATTTCTGCAGAAAAGTAAGGCACGTGTTCCTCATACATCAAGCAGCTGAAGATGAATACATATTATGTTCACTAAGTCCTCTTTTATTGCCTTGAAAAATATTCCATGTGATTTTCTATTATTTCTTTTAATGGCCAGAAAAAAAATTTATTATATTGGGTGAACTTTCAAGAAATAGTCACTGATCCATTCATTGTTTTCTGATTTTAGTGATTCTTTGACGCCACTTTTATCTAAAATCTATATCTTCTGTTTTATTCAACTTTGCAGCAACGTACCATGGAATGGTTTCAGTCGGTTTGCTAGGGACCTTAAAGTTCATCTTGTTCCAGCCCCTGCTATGGGACACCTTCCACTATCCCAGGGTGCTCCAAGCCTCATCCAACCTGGCCTTGGACACTTCCAGGGATGGGGCAGCCACAGCTGCTCTGGGCACCCTGTGCCAGGGCCTCCCCACCGTCACAGGGAGCAATTCCTTCCAAGTATCCCATCTATCCCTGCCCTCTGGCGTTTTGAAGCCATTCCCCCTTGTCCTGTCCCTCCATCCCTAGCCAAAAGTCCCTCTCCACCTCTCCTGGAGCCCATTTAGCCTCTGGAAGGGACTCTGAGGTCTCCCTGGAGCCTTCCTTCTCCGGTTGAACACCCCCAGCTCTCCCAGCCTGGCTCCACAGCAGAGGAGCTCAGCCCTTGGAGCATCTTCCCAAAGATTAATAGCCATAAAAATGTAGCGTTCACACCTCGCTTCTCTCCTAATTATTGTGAGACACACCTGGAATTACTAAAGACATTCTCAAATAATACCTGATGCTGAAAGGATACCTGAGAACCTGTGCTCAAGGGAATTTTGACTTTTCTTTTGAATTTGGCAAAATATCTATGCTTGGCATAAAATAATTAAAAAGAAATCTAGTACAACCTAAGGGAATAATTCTTTTTCTCTTTTGTTTATACATAAACAGCCACAAAACTCTGAACAATGGCTGAGTATGATACATTTTGTTTCAAGAGATCTCAAATGCCTACAGCTACACTTGACTCCAGCAAAAATTCTGTGTGTTCACTCCTTCTGAAAATTAGGTTCTTTGTTCTTTTCCTAGAGCAATGACAATCTGGGTCTCAAAAGTAAAACCACACTGTACCATAACCTGGCAGTGTAACAATATGCTTGCATTTTTGTAAAGAAATTTGCAAGTAAAAAAAAAAAAAAACCAAAAAAAAAAAAAAAAAAAAAACAAAAAAAAAAAAAAACCACAAAAAAAAAAAAAAACCCTGAAGATTTGAATTTTTAACAACTGGTTTTGATTTAACACCACCTTCAAGATTTTAAAATCTTACACTTTTCTTCTCCAGTCAGTATTCCTACAGGCAATTCTCTCACTCTTAACTATCTTAATAAAAATGGAGTAAAAATGCATTGCTCATGTGTTTTAATTGTGAATAAGAAAGCATTCTAGCTTCCTCATATAGGAAATGGGAAATGGACAGTTCTTTTTCAGGTACTTGTTAATGTTTAAGAATGAAAGAATAGAGAAGAAAAAAAAGATCAAGCCTGATGCCAGATTCCACAGACCTCACATAAATAAATGTTTTGATATTTCATCTGTTCCACACACATTTTTCTGAAGTCTCTCAAATTCCCTTTGAAGCAACCTGTATTTAAGTGTTTCTTATTTAGAGGGGAAGAAGATACTTTCCCCAGAGATGTTACATGTGCATTGACAATTAGATTTTTGCAGTGAAAAGTCTTTCCTCTGTGCATACGTAGGGGAAGCAGATCTGTTCACAAGGAAATATTAATTGGAGAACAACATTCACCCTCTGAGTGTTGTTACCTCTGAAACTCCCACCAGGAATCCTGTGCTGGAAGCTGTTGGATGGCAGCAGTGCCTCTCTCGCATGATCGTTCTCTGAAGGTCATGTTTGTATCACATTTTAAATAGGGCAGGGTGAGAAGGTCAAATCAATGACTGTTTCAGCTATCTCCTGGTTTATCTGTAAGGCTAATCTCTGTGTTCCAGCTCCTTATCTCCTCCAAGAATTCATGTCTTTAGTATCGACTGGGGGTTTGATGACTGTGTGCATAAAGTACAAATCCCTCTCATTAACTCATAATTGCATACTTTGGGCACTTACATTTGTTCTAAACCTAAGGATGTCAGTGCAAGGAGCCAGGATCGGTCAACAAGTTACATAGACTCCATGCATTTAGAGAAGGCTGAATAATAATCTTTATTAAGAAGCCCATACTTTTAGAGACAGTTACAATACAGCTGGACCTAACTGGTCTTCCAATCAAAACACCATCACCA
This sequence comes from Vidua chalybeata, assembly GCF_026979565.1. NCBI lineage: Eukaryota > Metazoa > Chordata > Aves > Passeriformes > Viduidae > Vidua > Vidua chalybeata. The sequence continues at coordinate 11,940,022 of NC_071548.1, read as the reverse complement.
TTGGCTAATTAAGAAATCACCCTTTGGTAAACAAATCTCCATAATACATTCCACATGTTCACAATACCAAGTACAGCAAGTTAAGATAAGAATTGTTTCTCATTCTTTTCTCTGATCTTCTCACAGCCTTTCCCAGAACGATACCTGGGAAAGTTGTATTTCTCTCTGTGGCCAGAGAGCTGCTGCCACAGGTCATCCTTTTGTGTTTAAAGAGAAAGGCAGCATTTGTAGTCCTCTGCAGGGCCCTTTACAGGAAGGAGAACAAACACAGCTCAAGGGTTCCCTTAGCAATCTGCTGAAGTAGTTTGTTATTTTATAGTTTGTTCTTCTGTGATATGTTTTAATATTCCTTGTTATAAGTTTGTAATGGTTCAGTCTCTGTACCCCATTTGGCTTCCCTAATGGTCAGTCCTGAGTTGTTTACCACAGTTTTCCCCACCAAAATGTACGTCAATCCACCTGTATACCTCCCTTGTCTCACCCCTGTCTGTCAAAGATAGCACACTCCTTTTGTTCTGGAGTTGTTCCCTGTCTTTCATCCCTTCCTCAGGGCAGAAATGGGTTGTGGGGCTTCCTCCCTCCCCGTGTTGGCTTCTTTTGGGGAGCCCTTACCCTGCACCCCTCCCCTAATGCCCTCCTATTGGTCAAAGGTTGTGTCCTCCCTGTGTTCCCCCCATCCCTATAAAAGTAGTCCCTTCAGGTTCAGATTTGGTTCACTTGCTCTGCCCCTACTTCGACATTAAACGTTTGGAGATTCAGACAAGTTTCCCTCCTTTATTCCTTTGCCTCAGTTTACTTGTGCTCTGTGCCTCTGCTGTACTACCCATGCTGCAGCAATTACTGCCACCCACAACAGTCTCGGCAGACTCAGGGGCAGCCACGTGCATGTCTGCCCTGTGGCCACCAGCGAGACAGCTAGCCAGCAAACCTCCATCCCATGGCCACTGAGAGCCAGATGCAATCCGCTGGTTGTCAATGAGAACTTCAATCAGACGCTGACTTAGAATGGTCGGGGAGTGACGCCGCCAGTGCCAATCTCTGGTCACGGGGGGATGCAGTTGCCAGCTAGCTCCCAGCCCCTGGAACTTGGTGCGACACCACTGAGTGGCTGCTCCCTGCCTCTAGCCTCTTGCTGGGGCAGAAGGTAGCGGTTTGGCCATCGGCAGAAAACCTCTCCTTCAACCTGGCCTGGCTGAAATGGGCACCTGGAGAGGTTTCTCATCTGCAGTGGAGTGGTAAATAAGCAAGAGAGGGGCTCTCTGGTTGCAAGTTCCAAGTTGTTTATTCTTTCCCCTGGAGGGAGGTGACACAATGCAAGCAACTCGAAGGGAGCACACACAGGCGAGCCCTGAGAAGGGATTTGCAGCAATTTATAAAGAAGCGCAGCCTCCGGGGAGGAGACCACCTAGCAACCAATTGCTGACTAGCAGGGAGGAGCATAGGCAGGGTTCACATTAATATACAGCCATTGAGGGAGAAGAAGGGAGGAGTGCATGTATGATACACGAATGGGAGATGTGGATAGCATAACTGACATGGAAGATTCTGGATGAAGGGGTGTAGCAAACAATGACAGGAACACTGCAGGGGCAGGGCTTCAGAGGATTGACAACAAAGGGTATAGAAACATGGGAGGTACAAGGGTGATGGATATAGGGATTGACATAGGGAAAGGCAGGAAAATTGGGGTAAACAACTTCAGGGAAGTACCATTTGGGAAACTGAATAGGGGTGCATGGAACGAACCATTTGAAAACATGAAACAATAATAAGTAGAGAACAAAATCCAACAACAACAAGGGAGATTCTCTACCAGAAGAATATCAGTCTCTATCATATCATTGAGACAAGGTTTACAATATGAGAAAACCAAATAACAAGATCTAATGTCTTTTAGGAAATTATCATTGTTTTAAAGTCCAAACAGCTGAATTTCAGGAGAAGGTTCATTAGCTGGAGATGTTCATCTTTGACATCACTGAGTGTCCTTCTTGATCCCGAAACAGAGAACTGCTGAATCCTGAAACAGAGAACAGCTGAAGGAGGTTAATAGGGACATCATACTATGATGATGACAAAGCTTCATTGACAAATTGCTTCTATATGTTTCCAGACACAGGTGTGTCTTGGTTATGAGAATGAGGAAACATCGGAGCAAAACCATGCAATTAGGAATTAATCAGATAATGCACATGTGACATTATATAATTATCAGGCACTATAGCACTGGCTGTCATCCCAGAGTCTGCAACAGCTGATAAACCTCAAATCAGCAGAGAATTGGAAATCATATCTGGACAATGCTTTTCCAAACTCCCTTTGAAAGTAGGCTCACCTCTCATATATATATGGTCAAATTGCCAAGCCAAAATGACTTGAATACTTTGGATGCAGAAAACATCTGGGTTGATTGTCAATCATCCCATCCAGGTAGAGTCAGGGCTTGGCCACAGCCCAAGCTCTAACTGGAAGATGTCACTTAACACATTTCTAAAACCTAAGCCTTTCTAAAGGCTCTTATAAATAACCGTTATGAGTGAATGAATGGTTCAGATATCCTTTACCTTATTTCTGCATATGTGCCCTTTGGGCTTTCTGCTGGTTATGTTTGCAGGATTACATTTTCTGCCTGTGTTTCTGTGTAAAACTATGATCAAATTCAGAGGTACATGAGAAAATCGCTGTAATGCCATGGCCACAGCCTTTGTCGCAACCAATTGGGCCCAGCCTGACTCGTGGCCTTCCAGTACTCTGAGCTGTCAGTGAAGATGGTGGGTCTCTGTATCTCTATCACCTTTTTTCTTTTTTTTTTTTTCTTCAGAAGCCAGCAGCGGCGTGTTGGCACTGCCGAGCCCAGACTCATTTGCTTTGTTCCCTTCCCCCAGCTTTGCACTGGTGTCATTTGGTGTCCCTGGATCTAGGGTCCCTGGGACAGCCCGTGCCCGTCCCAGGACACGAGATTCACTCCCGCCTTCTCCTTCACCGCCCGACCCCACCAAGCAGCCAATGTTTCGGCGTCTCCCCGGCGTTCCATCTATCACCCGCCCGTCCGGGGCATGGACCAAGCCGCAGCCTTCCGGGACCCCGCTCCTTCCGTCCTGCGAATAAGAGCGGGACACACGGGGCGCTCCGAGGCACGGCAGGGACCCCACAGAGCAAGGACGGCCCCGTCCCACGGAAGGTGCTAATCCCAAGGGAATGTTGATCCCCAGACAAACGCTGATTTCGCAGCACGGTCGGGCTGGCCCCCAGCTGCGAGGGCATGCCCCCGCTGAAGGACAGGCTGTTGGTGCTGGCTGCTGTCCCTGTCCTTGTCCCCGGGCAACCTGAAAGGAGCAGCGGGGGGCGGGCCAGCTGGGCGGCGAGGCGAGCTGCGGATGTTCAGCGTCACAGCTCGCGTCCCGGATGGGAGCCAGGCCGGCTAGAGGAGCAGACCGGGGGGGGGGGGGGGGCATCCCCGACCGAGGAACCAGCTGCAGGGCAGAGGGGCTGATACAAGCTCCAGCGCTGGCGCGGCGGCTGTCGGCGCAGCCCCGCCCAGGGCGAGCAGCGTGGCTTGTGGTGGTGGAACCGTAAAAGACATCGGGTCAGCCAATCCACACGCTGCACGGGGGGAGAAAGGAGAAGGCAATTGTCCCATTCGCGCTGGTGAAAGCGAAGCGGCCGGAGCGACCCCAGCTCCGGTCGGGGTATCTGCTGACAGTGGAAGCGCAGGCGCTGAAGGCGTGGTCCTCCATGCGCATGCGCCGGAAAGCTGGGCGAGAGCGGCGCTGGGGGCGATGCCTCCCCACCCGCGGAGGCGGTCCGCAAACGGATCGTTCACCGGCTGGCCGCGGCCGAGATGGGAGTGGAGTCGGCATATAGCCGAGTTGTGGAACAGGGAACGTCGCCCCTGGCCATCAGAGCGGGGCTGCCGAGACAAGGGCTCAGCTGCCACTGCTCGGGGAGCAGAGATGGGTATGGCCGGCGGCCAGAGCAGTGCCAACTGTGGCAGAGGCTCGTCAGCTGCTACGTATAGAGCAGGGAAAGCCCGATCTGCTGGTTGTGGCGGGGGCATTCTCGCTGCCGTCCGCGGTGCAGGAGAGGCTGGGGGCTGCCCACACGGGGGGAGGCACTCCTCCAAGTCCGATTGGGACGTGCCTACCGAGGTGGGTTTGCTTTCCCTTGGGGTCCAGCCCCATATTGCTCTGGAAAGGATGCCCCAAACTGGTATTAGTCGAGGCACAGCCTCATCTCCTGTCGTGAGTTCCTCCCATAGACGGTGACCCAGTGTGTCCCAGGTCTGCGGGTCCAGTGAAGTTTGCACATCCACAGGGAAACCATGAATTTTGGCCCAACTTAAAAGCTTGTGGAAAGCGTCTTCTGACACAGGAAGTCTCTTCTGATGAATCACGTGTCCCCACACTGTAAGGGTTATGTGTTCTGGCATAGAAATTTGGTTGCCCATTTTGAAGTCAACTTTTCCTAACTCCTGCAAACCCACCCCGGGTTGCAGGCAGTGCTATGTTGGGAAATCTGTTCCCTGCCCCAGCTTCTAGGCTATGAGGGCAAAAATGCTGTCCGGAAGGGACAGATCTTCTCCAGGAAGACGCGGCGAAAGGTCACTGGTACCTGTCCGGGGGAACAGAAGGTGTCCAGATGCGAGCGGGCTGCGCGGGTGCTGCAGGGTCCTAGTGCGGGTCAGATGGGGTCCTGGTGGAGTCCCGGCGGGGTCCCGAGCCGTCTCTGCCCGTCCTGTGACTCCACGAAGGGTTGCCAGATGCGATTTCCGTGAGGGTACCAGACTTCCTTGTCTTCAGTCTCAGCTGTGAACACAGCCGGGGTCTGATGTCACCAGATCCCCGGTTCGTCAGTCTTGGCCGCACACACGTTCACCAGATGTCAGCGCAAGGGGCTATGTATAAATTACATAGACTCCATGCACTTAGAGAAGGCTGAATAATAATCTTTGTTAAGAAGCCCATACTATTAGAGGCAGTTACAATACAGCTGTATCCAATCAAAACATCATCACCACTGGCTAATTAGGAAACCACGCTTTGGTAAACAAATCTCCATAACACATTCCACATATTCACAATACCAGGTGCAGCAAGTTAAGAATTATTTCTCATTCTTTTATCTGATCTTCTCACAGCGTTTCCCAGAACAATGCCTGGGAAAGTTGTATTTCTCTCTGTGGCCAGAGAGCTGCTGCCACATAAAGAGATGTAGGAGAGAATTTGGTATTTCTTTCAGTCATTCAAGCTGTACAAACTGGACAATTACATGATTGGAAGAAAACAGACTGGAACTTTGCTAAGAACAGGCAGTTGGGAAAGAACTAAATGACCCACTGGCCATATGTGATGTCTTATGGATGAAGTACAATTATTCTTAAAATAGTAGAAATCAATAATTTTATGAGACCCATCACACTGGTTGCAAATAGTAATTACTCTTGCTAAAATAGAGTAATTAGTGGCATTTGTTTGAATTTTAATGGTGTTCTCAATATATGACTTGTTCTCTACTCATCTTTCCCATGGTAAATGTAATGGCTTTTTAATATTAATCTGTGGAGTCTTTTCCTGCTGAGATCTTTACTGCAGATGCTTTTATGGAGGGCTTTGGCCACAGACCGTGGCAGACAGTGTACTGAGGGAGGCACCTATTTGGGTCACAGTGGGAACCATGGGTTCTTGGGAGCCAGTATGCTAATACAACTATCCTATATTTGGTCAAGTTTCCAGTTCTTGTTTCCAGTTGGCTCCATGCCTAGTTCAAATAAGGTCATATCCTGAGTTCACGTTGTGATAAGACCTGTGCCCCTATACCTGGCTGTGTTTGTCCCGCCCAGAGGTCTTTGAAATCTAGTCTCTGTACCTGCACCACGTTTGTTATTTTCGTTATTGAAGTTTTTGTTTTCTGGGCTAGTTCCATCGTTCCCATTCTTCTTTATTAGCCAGATCCTCCTGGCTAAGAAGAAGCAGGGGGATCACAGCGGGCTTCTAAGCCCATAGTAATCTGTAAACTAAATGAATTGAATGTTTCAGTGGAATGAATTGAAATTCAGAATATTCTGATTGGTTTGTTAATTGCTTGATAGTTACATTAAGTTAATTGCTTGATAGTTACTGAGTGGAAAAATGGATGGTATTCAAAAATGGATGGTATTATCATAGAATAAGCTGAAAGTACTCTTCCAACTCCAAGATAGCATGTCAATTTAGGTTTTACAGGCTTCCTCATTTACATTATTATCTGTACTAAGTTTTACTGTCTGACATTTTATAAAATCAAAGTAATGAGCTTAATATAGAGAACATATTTGAAAACATCGTTGTTGGAGCTGAATGGAAATTTCAACAACTGTTTTTGATCACAAATAGCAATTTCATAAAATAGAAAATGTTTTCAGAAAGTCTGAGTTAATTTTTTAGCAGAGTGAAGTTAAAATAATACCTTTAGAATTCATTTCTTGTTACGGTTATTAAGATAAACCAAGAAACTGTTCAGAGGACTTCTTAATTCTAGATCAGGCTTTTCATACAGATCTGAATTTTGAAATGACTGGATTACCTGTGGAACACAGGTTTGATTCTATGACAAAGTCTAACGTTATTAATCAAAATAGTTCAATATTTCATTTTACTCTTTGGTGAAATAAAGCGTCTATTTGACTCAAATTGAAGACTTTGAATTTCACTTCTGATCTCAGTGATTCTTTTTTCCTGCTGTTTCTCCTTACAGTAGGAAAGTGCAGTTTTCGTGTTCAAGCCCACTCAGCTTTGCAAAGTTTGGGTTTGGACTGTTGTTGAGAACTGTTTAAATATTTCTGTGTTCTTGTTGACAGCTGTATGATCCCAAACCTGTGTGAAAGATTTTGCATTCTTCTGCCAAAAATGGATCCAGACTAGGCAGACATGTGAGGTGATTTTGCTGTTCTGAATTAACAAAAATGCAAGTTGCCCTTGATAGTAGTGAGCAGTTCATCAGTGTTCCAGCATCATTAAAAATTTTTATTTGTTGCTTTGATGGTAGAACCTGCGTTACAGCATGTAATGGGTGAGAAAATGTGATGCACATTCCTGTCCCTATTTCTTTCTCCCTTTGCCTCCCCTGTGGATTTGCAGACTCCAGGATGGGACTGGGAGCTCTTAAACTTTTGTGCCTCAGCAGTGAGAGCTGAATTGCTCCATGACAGCTGCAGTCTTGCACAGGTAATAGAAGCTGACAAACTTTCTCTTATAAACTGGATTTCTTAATACCTTTTAGTTTCTTTAATTGCTTGTCATGGTTACAAGGAGAGCTTTTGTATAAATATTAATGTTATGAATGAAACATGAGACACTTTTATTTCAGTAGTGTCTTCAACTCAGAGTTTCCTTCTAGTAGAATGATTGAGGGAATGTCTTGTTGAGAACTGACAACAGGAATTGTAGTTCAGAAGAAATAGCTTAGATTTTAAAAGCATTTAGCTCTTGTTATGTTGCTAGAAAGAGCTGAGCACATTCTAAATGTCTTTAAAATCCTCTTGAGTAACAGTTGACACACTGTGTCACTTGTAGATATTAGGGCAACTTCCTATACTGATTTTTTTTTTCTTTAGTATTCTCTCATCCTGCTTCAGAATCCATTGTCCTTTCCATAAAAATGTGCTATTTATTGCAAAGATTTTGCTGGTTGATTGAAAGAATTTCCTGGTAAGAAACCTGTAGCTGTCTCTATGCAAGTCCTGTGCAAGAACAAGGAAGAAATTATTATGCTTTAAAAAAATTGAAAAAAAAGTCACTTGTCCCATAAGTATCTCTTACAATCTCTGCACTGGAGCAGGAATAGTCCTGGACTGAAGTAAATCAGTAACATCAGCTTGAAGAGAAGACAAATTTATAGCAGTTTTTTTCCAAAGTGGATAAGGATTGGAGCTGCAATTCCCAAAGTTCTCTGCTGAGAAAACTTACGGGAATGTTCCTAGAGTGTATTTGGCTCTACAGAAGAGTTTCTCAATAGTCAACATTAAAAGCCCTGGCCATGGTTTACAGTCTTTAAATGTGCCACCATAATACTGGAGACAATTTGTCTTCTGAATCTTATTTAGTAGAATTTGGCCTTATCCAATGGGTGGAAATCATGGGAGAGTCTATGATTAATCATCATCTTATGGGATTTGGTGGAGATATTTTGTATGAACAGCCAGCTCCTACATCCCCTCCCCCACTGATAAGATCTTTTTAGATATTTGCTTTTCTGTGGAGAATATTTTTCTTAGGCAGAAATTTTATTCCAACAGCATCTTGCTCTCAAAATCTGAATCTTAAATGATCCATTAATTCCTGTTTGACCAGGGATTGTGAAAGCTGTATGCACACATTTTTCCACTGGAAATAAGAAGTGTGACAATAGGATAATTATATTATTAAGCATTCCTGCATATGTATTAAGCCATCCATAAGTTTACTTCAAGTTTAAATACTGATGTGCACATTTTCATCGGTATGTGAATGTCCCTGAACACTTGCTGGTTTGGATTTTTTAACAGATTTCTCTTCTATGCAAATGTAAAGCTTTAAAAAATCAGTATTGCGAGAATTATCATCCCTGGCTTTAATGTACTCAGGAAGCAAACATAGTATCCTTAATCAGTCATAGCAGCCAGCGTTAAATAGGATGAGAGATATTCTATTTCACATTCCGTATTTTTAAAGTGAAAATTAAACTAAGGAACAGCCAGTCAGTAGACTGCATAAACTTTATAGGCAAAGTCATGGGGCTTTTAACTTGTCGAATGATTTCATACACCATATGTAGTCTAATTCAACAGTTTCAGTGAGAGTATGGAATCATGTCTGACACTTTTTACCAAACATTATGGATCTCCTTTAATGTTTTCATTATCACATTCTGTAGCATATATATAGTAATTATTTTATTATGTTTAAAAGTCTAAAGCTCCAACAAGAATCCTTCCAGATGAAAATCAGAAGTGTAAAAATGACACTTGAAGCTGGGTTCCTTTTGAGAAGGTATCTGTACCTCTCCTTTCATTCCACATTTTCCTTACAACATCCAGACTTTCATTTAAAAATAACTTTTTCCTCCTTTTCCTCCAGGAAGTTATCAGCTAAGCTTGTGTAAATCTGTGCTGACACATGTTAATTCAACCTTGCTGAGAACTGTCTACTTTTAAATTGCAGTGACATCAAATCCATAAACTCTAGAATTTACTGAGGGTCGCTTCAGTGTTAAGATGCATTAGCACAGCCATGGCAAACTCTGATCCTACAAATGGCCACACTCAGGCTGGAGCTCTGGAGCAGGGACCAGGTTCTTGTGAAGACAGAGCCTGAGCATTATCCCTCATAAAATATCAGCATATTTATTCAAAGAGAGTAAAGATCTGCTGCTCATTGGAGCTTAATTCAGCTGTCAGGTCAGATATGAGCAACTTTGAAAGGTTTGAGGTCAGTTTTGGAAGCGTGTGATAAGTTTTTAGAACCTTGTGCCAGCATTGGTGTTTCTGGTCCGGTAAGAAGTAGTTCTGGTCACGTGTAAGTTCAAAAAAAAGCCCTTGTGAGGAGTGGAAATTGTTGTATTGTGTTTTTACAGTTTTATAATTGTTCTGTAATGGTTTGTCCCTTAACCCCCCATTTTCTCCTGATGGTTCTGTCCCAAGTTTTCCCGCCTCTACCCTCAATGTCAATCTCCCTGAAATTGCTTAGTTCTTCCCTCGGTTCCTTGTCCGCCACTCGGCTCCCCATCCCTCTCTTCCAGATTCTTCTATCCTGGGCATCGAGTGATTTGGATGAGGACCAGGGACTCCTCCCTTAATCCTCCCCCATTGGTTTTCGTACCCGTCTAGCCCCTCACCCTCCACTCCCTCAAATCCCCCCATTGGTCAATGGGTGTTCCCTTTTCCCGGTTATCTTCCCCATATTTAAACTGTTGCCAGAGCGCAGAGAGCGCGCTGGGTTGTTGGGTTGTTTGGTGTTTGGAGCTCCTCGGAGCCTGGATTAAACCAAGTTGCTTCCCCAGCCTTGAGTCGGCTCCTTTCTTCTCTCCTTGGATGCTGTGTCTCCTTCACACTGGACTGACAGCGAAGTGCTCAGTCCAAGCCGCTCCCCGACTCTCCCGGAGATCCAGGGGAGTGTCCCCTGCAGCTGTCTTTGTCACAGCTGGGCAGGTGAAGCCAAGGGGCTTCAGGTGGACATGACAGCAGGAAATGTACATGATGAACATAAAAATTAATGTGGATGATCACACAGATGAACAAATCTCACAAGCTGACCTCTTGCCTGCCCAGGGGTGCAAAGAAAACAGATTTTAATAGCTGGTTAATGAAGCTTTTAACCTAAGCAAAATAAAACTCTGGTTTATTTACTGTGGCTCCTGGGCTGGGGGAAGTTGTACACAGAGAATTAAAAAAAACTCTCCCTCAGACTGAAAAAAAGATGTACAGATGCCTTGAGTGATGTGGACAAAGAAAGAAGGAATGGGACAACCCTGCTCAGTGTGACACAGTCACTTGTTCTGGAGGTGATTTTTGTCTATGGCTGCTGTACAGAACCAGGCTTGGAAAGTCTTAGGAAAATCCTGTGTCCAGGAAGATGTACAAGACGTGGACATGTGCATATGTCTGTTTGCAGGAAGGGTTGTGCTTTTATAGAAAAAAATTTTTATTTCTTGTACATTGTGTACAAAGATAATCTTCCTCACACAGTATTTCCTTGTGTAACAGTTTCCTTCATCAAGCAGAAATATAATAGAATTCTTTCCTCCTGCATCCCTTGGCCTCAGAAGAGCTTTTTTATATCCTTTAAGAGTCTGTCACAGATTTTCACCAATGATGCTGAAACAAAGGCTAAATGTTTAGAGCAAGTAACACTTGAATTTGTCCTTCAGCTTTTCTAGGGAAAAAAATACGCGTTCACCTTATGCCCTCATTTGCTGTCCTCAGAGGAAAAAAGAATATTTTTTTCTCAGTGGTAATGTTCCAGCCAGGGGAATGTCATTTAGCACCAAAGGATGTCAACATCACAGAGCATTTGCTAATTTTATCAAGATTAATATGATCCTTGGCACTTGATCTTAAATCATTGCTGACAGCTCATGGCAAAATGGGAAATATCATGGGGACCAATGACACTTGCTCCAGCTTTCCCTTCAGCAATAGCACTTCTGATATATTTATCTTAATTAGCAGCAGGAGGAGGAAAAGGAAAAAATAGAGACAGAGAGAAACTCAATTGAGTTTGAGCGAGATCATAATTAAGAAAGCAGTCGCTGTACAATTCCAAATGTAGATTTCTGACAATGAGAAAGAAAGGCAGTTCACTTACATGAAAGGCAGAAATGTAGTGAAGTTTAAAGAAATATTTGTCATCATTTTTCCTTTTCTAAGCATCAACTCTAAATGCCAGTCCTGTGTAACTCATTCAGAAAAGCTTATGTTCCTTTATAGTAAAATCTGCTTATCAATGGAAAAAAAACCAACAAAAGTAAGTAGCATCATGGCTGAGAGATGAAAGATAAATCATTCAAGTTGTTTAAGCTGAAAATGCCTTTAAAAATTAAAATTAGATGGGTATAATTAAATATAAAATCTATTTTTCTAGCTTGTTTGATTATTACCCTGTTTTCTGGGTGGTTGCATTGTCTTTACCTCCAATAAATACAAGACCAATGTGCTGAGTAACTCAGCAACACCAGTCTGGTTGTCCCTAGTTTTATGCTTTTGGAAATGAAAGACTCAAATATTAATTTTTATTAGTAATGTGCCCTTTATAATCTAACAGCTTATCACTAATACTTATAAACAAACCGTTATAAGATTTATAAATATCTGTTTTTTTAAATTATTTAAATTAAAACCAAGAAATCTGCTGCTTCTGAGTATTTTATTTTTCTCTTCTACAATTCTACATGAATTTTGCTCATAAATTAGTATTCTCTAATGGCTGATGTTTTATGGAGTTTTGTAAACCCTGTTAAACTAAAGGAACAGCACAAAAACTGTTTGAATTAGTTAAGAAGTACAGGAGAGACTGGGGCTGAATGACCATTTATAAAGGAGGATATTCTGTCCCAAATTACTGGGAAAAAAGTATAGTTTGCACCTTTATAGAGACAAGAGTGGAAAAACTCCAGTAATTCAAGACACAGGGTAAAATTATTGGGAAAAGCAACTGCCAAAGGACTCCACAATAATAATGGCCTTAAAATATCTTCTTTCATCTATATTTTTAGTTGCTTATTCTGACAAATGCCAACACAAAATTAGTACAGCTTCTTTTTAGGGGCTTCTATTAGACTAAAGGAACTTCATGCACAAAAAGCACATTTGTGTGGGTTGGAGGGGCATCTCCCCTGTATTACGTGATAATTATGTGGCCAAAATATGAAAAACTCTGCACTCTGTAGGAAGACTGGAGAGCTGAAGGCCAGCTGAGTGTGCAGCAGTGCTGTTCATTCTAATATCTCTGCTCCCTGCCTAACTGGATTGCTGCTGGGATGGCAGAAATATTAAAGTCATCCTTTTTCCCTGCTGTCACCTGCATCAGGTGCAGCTCCCCAGTATTTACAATTACCTAATAAACTCAGAACTGCTCACTGCTATCTTTTTGGAGGTACTGTGCTTCTACTGAAGACCATTTGGTCCAGCAGATAGATTTACCCTTTTGTCATTTCCTTAGGAAACAAAATGCCCTCTCCAGCTTTACCTTAGAAGGCAGATATTCATTATTACAATTTACTTGACAGAAGAGCACCTGCTGGCTGCAGAATCTATTTCAAATCTAAATATGTAGCAATAATCTTTGTGAAAACCAAACTTTCCCTGGGGGGAAAAAACCAAACAAAACACAAACCAGAGTGTATTTGAGAATTAAATGTTTAACAGTGTAAGTTAACTATTACTGATCAGTGAGCTGTGGTTATTTAAAAACCCCCAATAAAATCATCCACAAAAAAAAAAGGAGGAAAATCCCCAAAGCTTGCAGAAATATTTGGTTGCTCTGTACTGACAACTGGTTTTCACAATCTTCAGTTTATGTGAGCAAAGGAGAAACTTCAGGCTCAAACTATCCCAAATTCTTCTTGAATTGAGCAGAATATTAAGGTAGTAGATTCACTATCTCAGTTGTTTTTAGCACCCTGACTGGTGGGTTCACTTGGTAGGTATGAGCAGACAAAATTTTGAGCAAGCAGCTCAATCTCCCTTCAAGTGATATCAAACTGAATTTGGCTACCTTGCTAAAAATGTCTGTGGGTAATCTGGACAGGCTCTGTTGTGACTCAGTCTCTCCATAGGAAATATAGCCATGGAAAGCCCTGGGTGACCCTGATGTTCCTGCAGTGCCTGAGGAACCTGAGCTGCTCTGGACAGCCCTCACCTGTTGTAAATGAGGGTGAATATGGGGTTGAATGCCACCAACACGAGTTCAAAATCTGTGTTTCAGCCATTTCTGGATCTCTGGTTCCTTTTAGCCAAGTTGTTCCAAGAACTGATGACTTAAATTTCACAATTCCAATCCAGCAAAACATATGTTCTAGTGATGAGAGGATCCTGAGCCCAGTGATGTCTTTGTTAAGGCTGAGGGAGTTTCAATGCCTTGACTAAACTCTGTGGGTGGCAGTGTGTGGAGGGGAAATATGGGGCCCTGCTGCTTTTCTTGGGTGCATTTTCTACAATTATTGGCAAATCCTGTATGTGTCAGTAGGCAGGGCTGTCTCCAGCTGCAGGTGGGGTGATTTTGGTCCATCCCCGGTGCGTTGGACCCACTTTGCAGGTTGGGAGAGTCGTTCTGTAACTGCCCATCCATAAAGCAGAGGTGTCTGTGCTCTGCACCTTTGGAGTACATTAAAATGAGATACTTTGATAATTATCCCACCTCAGTGTGTAACTGTGGTTAGAAATACTGAACACATGTAAAAGGAAAGGAAAGGGTAGATTTTTTTTGTATCCTTCCTGAAATATTTTTAATTTTCCAATTTGGCACTTTTTTGGCATTTTCCTCTGAGGGACAGCTTTCCTTTCTCATTAGACTCCAGATAAATGTTCTCCTTCCACTGAGCCATGTGACTTTGTTACATCTCAGTTTCAGATTAACGCACAAAAAAAGTTCTGCCATCTAGCAATTAGTCAGATGAAAAAATGGAAACCTTCAAGACTTGTGACAGGACTTAAATTTTCAGGGGCTTTATCTCAGTCTTAGACTCAAATAAGCTCACATAACTTAATAGATATGATTAAAATCTATTTTTTAGAGAATGTGCTCCCATTAATCATAGTAATTTTCTTTCTGTCCTGTTTCTCACTTCGGGCTCTTTCTTCTCTCTTTGTGTGAGATCTGAACACCTGTTCTGTCCTTCATCAGTAAAATTACTTTTTTTCCTATAAAATAGTAATAAGGTCTTTATCTGAGTTCTGCAAATGTCTAGAAGAAGACAACTATATCTGTGTGTGTGTGTTTTAAGTGATAAAATATTTGGTCTCCTTTTTGGACATTTTATGTTTTGTTTTTCTGTATTTGGTGCAATGAGTGATGCAATTTAATTTGTCTGCAAGAGGACACTTCCACAAACTCACACGAATCCAGAAGAAGCTACAGGACTTGATGAGTGAAAAATAACTGACATAACACAAAAATATTTGAAAGAAAGAGCCTTTAAAATGGGGAATTTGCTGATTAAATTCAAGTTATTTGAAAAACATTTGTGATTTTTGAGATCAGTGGAAAAGCAGCAAAATTACTCTTACATATTACAAATGATACATTCAGGATGTCACATGTAATGGTTTTTCACGTCAGGGAAGGATAGGTCAAAGATATGCTCTCCAAAAAAGAGAAGTGCTGGGAAGTTATTGATTTAATGGCTTACATTAGATTTTGGTGCAGCTGATATGATAATCCTAAATAATTCCTTATTATTATATATTTTATTTTATATAGCTGAATCCCCCATATGTCAGACACAGCCCAGCCCATTTCTTAAGTGACCATTTAAAATGGTCAGAATGGCTGCCCTCTGTGTTCCCAGCACAGTCTGGGTCTGGCTCATCAACATTTACCTTTTCAAATACCAAATCTGACACAACGGGTAACGATTTGAACTATTCCCTTCTGTTACTGCACTAACATATCAATTTCCTTTATATTATTTCATTCTCCAACAGTTTTCTTATTTCTAAAACTACTGTGGTTTAGTTTAAATCACTTTATTCTGGTTTTGTTTTAATGAGTAGTGTGATATTTGATTTTAATTTCTTAGTGAAGCTTCAGTATTTCTAGCTATAAGATTATTATTGTGTTTCAAGAATAACAAAAAAAATGTATTTCAGTATTATTTACTGTGACATCTAATGTGAAACTTGAGGGCTTTCACACTCACTGAGATCCTAATTTAAGAAAACACTGGAAGGAGTGTAGGATTATATAACACAGTTCTTCATAGTTATTGGTCCACTAATCCTGGTCCCATTTAAAATATTTGGGTTTCTGTTTTCCTTCAAGAGAAGCATTTTGAGGATTTCTTCTATAGAGCATTTCTGGCTCTGAACTGGAGTTGCTGTGGAAGAGGAGCTGCTTTATGCAACGATAATGTTTTGAATTAGGGACTTGCTATGGACACAGTAGAACTCTATCAAATAGGAGATCATAGAATCGTGGAATGGTTTGGGTTTGGAGGGACCTTAAATTTGATCCAGTTCCACCCCCTGCCATGGACAGGGACACCTTCAACTATCCCAGGTTGCTCCAACCTGGCCTTGGACACTTCAGGGATGGGGAGTCCGTAACCTCTGTGGCTAACCTGTTCCAGGACCCCACCATACTTAAAGAATTTCTTATTGTACATAATCTAAATGTAATCTCTTGCACCTTAATGTCATTCACCCTTGTCCTATCACTGTTTGCCCATGCAAAAATTCCTTGCAAAAGGAGATATGGACAGCAATGCATCCCATATGGTCACATATAAATACTGACAAGTTATTTTTAATAGTGTTTGTGATCTGCTGGTGGTTCTACATTTCAGGTTTCTCTGCGCAACACAGGGTGTGAGGAACTTTGTGTTTGTGCCTAAGTTCAGAGACATTACTCCTGATTACAGCTGGTGGCTCTGCCTTGTGTAATTCTGTTTGTACTGCTTGGTTATTCTGTAGTTACCCAGAAAAAAAAAAAAAAAGAAGAGAGAAGGAGGGGGAGAAATTAGTCTGTCTTTTGTAAAGTAAATGTGAGCTGTGTGCCAGCCCTTGGTGCTGTTGCCTCTGGAGAAGCCCCATGAGCACCATGCTCAAAAGCTCAGATGGATTGCCAAGGTGCCCTGGGTCCTTTGCTGGTCGTTTGCACAGGGATGAATTTTTCCTCTGACATGGAAAGGGGCTACAATAGCTGCTACAAATGTATTTTTTATTCATCCCCTGGTATCTTCATGCCTCACAGGTACTCTGTGGGGAGCCTCCCATGCTGTCTGCTCTGAGAAGTGGAAGGTTTGGTGCATATCTTAGGTTAATTCTGAAATCTCAGATGTCACCTCCTCAGCCCATTTCCATAATAACTTATTGGAACCAAATCAGGCAGCCATGATGGAAATGGAAAAAAAAAAAAAGCTCTGTGACTAATCCCAGTCTTCCCAGGGTGTTTCTTGGTTTGGTGTCTGCTGGCAGCTGAAAACCAGACACAAGATTTTCAAAGTGAACTTAGTGGGCAATATCTGCCTCAGCCTCCTCTCCTTCCTTTTATTTCTGGGTATTTTAGGGTTTGTTTTCATTCAACCATCATCCAGTCTTATGACTTGAAGAACCAAACCAGGTGAGTTTTTTTGGTTGATGGGCTGAGTAGTACATAGCAAATGTCTTAATTTTTGCCTCTCTTTGAAGTCATTAAAGAAATTAATTCTCATTTATGCAAAAAATTGCCTAATCACATTGCATTTCTTCCTGAGATGACTGAGCAGATATAATTCTCTGTCATTGCTCTGTAAGGGCAAATGTTTGTATTGCCTTATCTCACCTAAACTTAGGAGTTTATAGTCTTGTTTTATTACATATCTCACAAACATATTTATAGTTTCCTCCAGCTCTGGCTTCCTTCATATGAGGCACTTCTCTGCAGGTAGTGAAAAAAAATACTTCTAAGGCTGTAATGTTCATCTTTCTCTGACACGCTTGGTTGTGATATATTAATTATTTTAAAATAACATTCATTAGAACTGTGCTCATTTCTTCAAGATTTTAGAATCAATGTCAGAGAAAATTAAAGCCCTTGTTTCAAATTCTCTTTCTGATTATTTCCCCTCTAATTGACTTTTGCTCATTTCCACTCACGTTTTAATTTCCTCATATGGACATATAATGCTGTCAGTTCCTATTTTTCTTTCCTTTTGCCTAGCTTTGCATTTCTGGCCTAATATTGTCTCACTTTGATTAGTTTCCATCACATACTAAGGGCTGTGCATAATGAAGACCCTAAGGACTACATATGAAAAAGTCCTAGTCAAGGTGGGCTTTGCTTTTTTGAGAAATTCTCAGTATTTCCCCAAACACCAGCTGGTACAGAGGCTGCTCAAGGTTATTTTCCAGTTTTCATATTTCACAGGCACCATGTACATTGCTGGAGTCTGGGGACAGACAGCCTCTCATTTTTGAGCAATCTTTATGAGAGACCATTTTTAATTTGATGGCATGTTTTAATTAAATATATATAATTCTAGAAGTTTTTACTGGTTTCAGCTATAATACCAGAGAAGTTCAGCTCCCTGGTGAGGAGCAGCACATGTATGAAAGTGTTTAGTTAACTGCGAGAATACCAAGACATAGTTTAGTTGTATTAAAACTTTATCAGGTCCACACTGACAATAATTTGATAACCCAGTGCTACTTAACAGACTCTCTCCCAAAATTTTATCCTGTTTTTTGGCTAATAGCCTGATAGACATTCTGAATTACTGC
The DNA here is from genome assembly GCF_026979565.1 of Vidua chalybeata. Taxonomy (NCBI): domain Eukaryota; kingdom Metazoa; phylum Chordata; class Aves; order Passeriformes; family Viduidae; genus Vidua; species Vidua chalybeata. Next base: position 11,922,093 of record NC_071548.1, on the reverse strand, counting down.
ATGTTTTGATAACCAAACCAAAAAAATCCAAAACAAAACCCCCAAACCAAAACCATAACAGCTTCACAGATGCATCTGATAAGCTCAACTCTTTTAATTACCTTAGTTATCTGTATGTTTGTATGACTGTAAGGGAAGGAAAACACAGTTTGAGGGTGGAGCTGGCAGAGACCTGAACTGGGCACTTTGATCCCTTTGCCACCTCAGAGTAGGAAACTTCTCTCATTCCTCATGGGAAGCTCTACTGCATCTCCTGTTACAGTTTTTTCCTGACTGTTGATCAAATGGAATGTTTAAAAACAATCCCTGCCACACCTGAAAATGTGATAGGCAGGAAGTTATTTTTAAAAATGCAGAGAATTTATCATATTACAGTAAAAGCACAAGTAAAGCAAGAGAAAAGGCTGTGTCAGAGAATGACTTAAGTCCCTCTTGTTGGTAAATATTGGCTTCATAAAGTGCAGTGAAGAGTGCAGCATCTCCCTGGAAGATTTTTTTTAATACTTTCCTCAACATGAGAAGGAGCTTTTGTGTTCCACAATACATCAAGTATGTGTTTGCCAGAAGACTTTATTAACTTATTAAATCAGCAAGATGAAGTAGACACTTTGTTCTATTTAATTTAAAACAATAAACTAAATAATAAAGATGTGGCTTCATAATGTAGTCTTGTGTTAGATAGGAAAGTCTTTTATTCAGTATTAGAATTTCTTCCAGTGGTAGTTTAGTTTGGTTTCCATCCATATGTTTAAGTAGTGACACTACAAAAGGGTCTGTATGTTTGACAGCCTGTGCCATATAATTAAATATGAAACACTTTTGTTGATGCAAGTAATGAGGATTTGAATTTAAATGCACACAGGTTTAGAAATGGAGATTTATTTTAAAAAGAAAGATAAAGACATCAAAAAACCCCAACCAAAACTGCATGTATCCTACATGGAGGTGAGTAGGACAACCCAACTTCCCAATAATAATTTCTGTATTAAGCTGATGTTGCCCATGTTGAGGAAATGTAAATTTATTAATAGAAATTCACATATTTAATGCAATACAGAATAATCTTTTGAGCATGTCCCCATAAAGTGGTATTGAAAACTGAATTTTAAGAATGGGATATCAGTAGGAATGATGGATTTTGAAACAGAGGGTTTAAAAATCTGTCTTCTAACTTAGCAGGGCTACTAATTTTCAGATTACTTCAGTTGTCCATTACTTGCACCTACCCAAAAATTCTCCTTTCTTGACCTTGAGTTAACCCCAGCTCCTGTTGGGGGTAACCTGGGTCTGTGTGCCTCTTGCTAGGCCAAGAAAAGGCTCAGCCCTTCAGGTGCAACTCTGGGCTCAGATTCTTGGGTTGTAAAGAAGGAGCAATATTGTCAAATATTTAACTTTAAGGTCTGAGTGTGTTTGTAATTCTTTATTCTTCAACAAGTTTAGAATAGCAATTTTTTGAACTGGCAGAGCCTTTTAAAGTCACCATCAGTAGCAAAGTTTTGAATGTGATTTCAATATCTTCTGTCAATTTGTGAAACAGCTGTTATATTATTTTCAATGTTTCTGGTTATTTCAGTGATTAAATTTTGCATTTGATATAAATGTCTTAAAAATACAGATTTTTTTTCCTAGGATGTTTTTTTTTGTTGTTGTTGTTGTTTGGGGTTTGTTTGTTTGTTTTTAAAAATAAGCATTTAACTGAAAAATAGAATGGATAGTGAAACAGAATAGCCACAGTCCAGATTACATCTCCATTTCCTTTAATCATCTGCAAATGATTTAACAATACTTTGAGACATAATGCCATTATTTGAGCTTAAAGCAATTATCTGTTCTCAATAATCACAGTGGTCTACACCAAAAGCTTCTGGAACAATTTTTTAGTCAGAAACTATTGATTTTTTTGAAGGTACACTTCCTGCTTTTGTATCAGTGCTTAAATTTTACCTAATCCACTTGCTTTTCTGCCTGTGCATGTAGAGGAGGCTGCAGTGGGTACAAACATTCCCAAGTTCAAAATCCCTTGTAAGAGCATAAAAACATGGTGCATTGTATCTTTATTTTTCCCAATAAATTTATTTTTGATCCATTTTTTGATACTGCCTTTGGTGGAGTAGTGTTTAATAAAGGCTGCAGGAGGCAAGACTCCCTGTGTACTATAAAACCTGCACACTAGCCTTCTGCAGAGTTTAAGGAAATGTGAGATCCTATGAGATCCTATTGCTTTGAAATAGCTGCTTGTTGACATTCTTGCATTATTTTTCTTTATATGGGAGCATGGAGGGCTCAGAGTCAGGGCTGCTGACAAAAGCTGTGGGAGACATTTCTTACCAGTACATGGCTTATCAAAATATGAAACACAGAATGCTGAAAAGGTCACCATGGCAAACAGCTGGCTTGTATTTAATGAATATATAAAGCATTTCATTTCTAATGTCTCATTCCAAAGACAAAGATTTTGATGAAACTGGAAAATGGCAGGAAGCTGCTTTTTTAATCTGGCTGCTTTTTGAACTGGCAGTTTCAAAGTCAGGTTGCCATTATGCATTGAGAGCTTTCAGGGCACATAAAGTCGTGTTAGAGCTGGCCACAACTTTGCTGAAGTACCCAGAGACTTGATTAATTTACTGCTATTTTATACAAGTAGAATAATTAACACCTGCTGCTTACAGGAGTTCCCACTTCCTTCTTACCTGTACTGTTCAAAATGAAGTATTACCTCAGGAGCCACAATCCACAGAAGAAGTTCACTGCGGGTCTGGCCTTCAGTGGGATGATCATGGAAGAGCGTGATGGAAAACTGCTCTTTACAGCTTCAGAACTCAGGGGTTTGTCACATTTTCAGTGCAATTCACTTTCTGAGTTTTATGAGTACATTTAGGAATAACATGGGCTCGATGACTGAAATTAAATGCCTTGAAGGGTCTATCTTTTTAATTTGTGCTGAGATTTCGCTTAGTACAAAAGTTATCTATCAAAAATTTTTATTAGGATCTTACTGTGCCCTGTAGCCACTCCCAAGACTGCAGGACAGTGATGGTCACTGATGGTCAGTGACTGGCCTTCAGAAAAGGAATATTAATTATGACAAATACCATGGGACAAGAGAATACTTCAAGCAGCAGCACATGAATTGTAGCTCAAAATGCGGAGCAGGGATGGAGCTTTTTCCTTAATCTGCTTTCATGGCTGGATCGGATCCTGTGCTAGGAAAAGGACAGATGGACACACCCTTTATAGATGGAGAATCTGGATACATGCCCTGCCCTGCTCTCTCTGTTCCTTGCTGTGCCCAAAATTAGGTTAGAATTGCTTAGGTAGGAATGATGTGGGTAAAGACTCTTAGTGTGTAGTCCAGTACCAGCATTGGCTTGTCTTCACCCCTGTGAGTTGGTACAGTTTTGAGGATGAGATGCAACACTTAAATTAACAAGGAAAAAAATATATGTTAAAAGTATGTTTTGGTTTATAGCTTTATTTGTGGCCTTAAGTTATAGACTTATGAGTGAAAAGAAATGTGATGAGGATGAATTTCAGGTCTGTGCTAGACCATTTAAAAATAGAAATCTGCAGTACACAGTTTCTTCATAAGATTCAGCTGCTGTAGAAGGGGGATACAACATTTGTCAGTGTCTGTCAGATGTTTAATTGGATAATTTCCAGGAGAATAAGGTTTATTTTGAGTAGTGATTTGACATCTTCTACTGTATGAACCACAAAGAACCACTCCCCCCTCCTTTAATTATGTAAGAGACTTGATTTTGTGTCGTATAGTTCTAATCAGGAGTTCAGTTTGTGGTGGCTGTAGATTATTCATGCATCAGCCTTTTTCTTTTGATGGAGAGAAAATTGTGCCACCATCATAAATCTTACAGCAAATATTTCACATTCCCAGTTCTACTGGGACAAATATTTATTTTTCTTGCAAGCCAGAGAGCAGCTGTGCTATTGGGGCAGATGAGGCAGTGACATGTGCTCTGTGCCGTTTGTCATGTCCCAGGCTCCAGGGTAAAGCTTGCTGGTAAAGGCATCCAGTGATGGATTTGCCGGTTGCAAAGAGTGAGGGATCATTTCCAAGAAAGCTGAGCATTTCAGCACAGTTGGTGTGGGTAGGTGTGCTGGAATTACAGGTAAACAACAGCATAAGGTTTAGCTAGAGTATCCTGAACCTTTCAGGATTCAAGGACCAGGGATTCCTGTTCCAAGTTACTTTCAGGATAAGCTGCTTTTTCACTGCCTCAGGGAGAGCCCAGGGGTATGGCCAGGGTAAAGCTGGCTTCTCTGAAACCCATCCAAGGTGTCCCAACAAGTTCTGTGTACTCAGAATACTTTGTCCTTTAAAAATAAATAAACCTGAAAGAGGTCGTGTTGCAGATCATAATGTGCACAGAAAATTTCCCTTCCATTGTTTTTGCCTGGCTGCGGCTCTTTTGGGGACTGTAGTGGTGTGAGGGCAGCATTATTTGGTTTTATTTGTCTGTTGTAAACTCTGGTGTAGTTATTTCTGCACCAACATTTGGAGCAGAGAGAAAGCAGGTGTGATAATGTAGGTCGGATTATACTCTAAATAGTGAGAACAGGCTGGTATTCTGAAATTTGTCTCTGTGAGATTTGATGACCAAAAGAGTCCAAGGAAGCCTGATGAGCCTTTCATTACAGGAGGGCTGATCCCTTGGGAAGTTGGTTAATGTAGCATCCCATGAACTCTCCCACCTCAGTCAATTCCCAAGTCCTCGGCCCTGGCAATAGCAGTAGCTACTTACCATAGAGCAAGTCCTCCTGGGGGGAAAAAAACTCTCCCAATTTGGACTTCTGTGCCACAACGTCCCCTGCGTAACTTCCCCTGGTTTCTCCTTTCCTCGTCCCCTCACTGGATTGGTATCCCTGGCGGCCACCCCCCTTTTCCTGGAGACCAAACCCCTCTGCCCATCCCTTAGCTCCACCCCCCAACCCTTCCCCTTCTTACGCTGTCTCCTGCAGGTGGTTGTGCTCTTTTACCTTGCTGAGTGCTCTTCAGCCACATGTGATATTCTTCACTGGAATAAAACCCTGCCAAAAGAGCCTTTCTTGCCTCTATCACTGAGCCAGATGCAGTGAGTATTGAGTGAGGGTCTGACTGCGTTGCCTGAAGGTTATCTCAACCTGCTTTTCCACAGGAGAGGCTTGTGGGGGACAGATTTTAGGCAGCAGCAGCAGCCACTACTCCAACACCCACATTTTTAAGTTAAGGTCTAAGAGAATCTCTTCAATGTGGAGTGATTTTGGGCTTTTATTAATTCTTCAAAATGCATTTTGTACAATTTGTACAAAATACAAAATACAAAATGCTTTACTGTACAATTATAGGGGTTTTTTTCCTGAAATTTATGATTTTTGAGTGTTTTACTGAGGTGTAAAAGTACTCCTGCTTACAGGTTTTCCATTTCAAATCATGCTTCCTTTCAACCTATCCTTCCCCCAAATCTTTCTGGTTGCCCCAGTCTTCACCAAAAGACCAGTCTTGAAAACGTGGCCAAAACCCAGCTGTAAATTAAAAACTGGAGCCTTGAAAGGCCCACAACAACTAAAGGAAATACAAACAAAACCTCCCAACCCAACCAACCAACCAAAAAACCTCACAACAACAAACAAGAAAAATAAAAAAAAAAAAAACCAAGCAAACAAACTCAACCATCCTACCCCAGGTTTCTGAAGATGCTTCTTTGACAATTTTCTGAGTTGGGGATTTTTGACATAATTTACTCAATGTGGCTGAAAATACTAATTTGATAAAATTCTGCTTTTCCTTTAAGATGTTCACTTATTTCAATGCTTTTTCTTCAAGTGAATGGCCTCTTGATGAATTATTGCTCATTTTCTCTCTGAAGTTTGCTGTGTTGCTCTGCTTTACCATCCCCTGGGTGTGACCAGTTCCCTTGACATTTCCAGGGAATAAGTTGATATGTTGAGAAATAAGTGTTTGTTTTTCCTGCTCAGCTGCTAAGATTTGTATATTGAGATATGCACTTCGTGCCTTTTCCTCATGCACCAACATTTGTCTGTAGACTGATGAAACAGTGAAGTTTATCCTTCCATTAAACTTTTCTACTCTGGTTTAGATAAGTGGATTAATTATTATATTAGTGCCAATTTAAGATCCAAACTCATATTTTCTCATTATCTGTCTTATCCACATTACTTATTTTACTATATTTACTGCCGGAATTCAGTAATTCAAAGTGTAAAAGTGATTGATATGAGGAGGATAGAGAAAATATAAATTTATACTGAAATTATTAAGTATTACTTTATAAGTGGATGTTTATAGGAATTTGGACTGAACAAGTATATATAGGAAATATGAAAAAGTCAGCATGAAAGAATATTTTTGATGCTTTTGGTAGAAGAATTTTGTCAAGTTTCTTTAAAATTTCAGGTGACATTTTAAAGAATGCCCTTTGAATTTAATACAAACAAGCAACTCATCACTGCAAAAACTGATATGAATTGCATTAAATAGATGTATACTTCTTACATATAATTAACTATGCTTCTTAAATAGAGTTAACTATTCTTTTTCATTATGTCAACACCAAATTCTGCAACTCCCTTTAAATCTTAATAGATGTTTTTTGGCAAATAAGTGAAGATCTGCACTGTGAAATATTAGAACAGATGCACTATTGCCTTGATCCTGCCTGCTGTTTTGTGTGGGTTGAGTTAATACTGTCTCTGTTCAGAGTTTTGATGTTCACTTAATATATTAATTTGTTGGTTTGAGGTATAAGATTGTTCATCTTGCATGCTATCCTGCAGGCTGTTGTTTACTTCCTTTGGTGCTAAGTAACCATGCAAGTAGAATGAGTGCATTGATTAATCATTTCAGTGTAAATTATTTATCTTCCAAATTAAGTAGCTTGAAAAAGAGCTGAGAACAAGGGTTTTTTTAAATCCTTTTGCCAGAGCCTGACCTGTCCATCCCACAAATGCACCCCGCACCTCCTTTCTCCAGCCCAGTTCCTAAGCAGGGAAGTCATAATAGAAGCAGGGATAGCCTCCACATACAAATTTACATATTAAGGAAATTTTTATATATTAAGGAAACATTATAATGTTTCTGAAGCAGAAGAGCTTAGGATAATGCATGAGAAAGAAAGTTTCTTCTCTCTCTTGTCTCTCCTTTGTCTCTCCATTTTGGAAGAAACACATACATAGAGCCTGTCCCCTGGGGATGTTTTCAACTTCCAGAAGGTCTGAAGGTTCAATGAAAGTGTTGCCCTGCAGACTGGGAGAGTATTTGGGTGTTCAGCAGCGCAGTCCAGAGCCAATTAGGCACCACTTCCATCTGCAGGTGGACTCTCCAAGCCCTTTCAGATCCTCCTGGAACACTCTGCTGCCAAAGCTGATGGTAATGAGCACTTACACAGTGCTTTGCAGGGGAAATCAGGGACATGATGTGCACTCCAGCTGGGGAAGTTGAGGCACAGGAGGGAAAAGTGGCTGTTAAAAGAGCTGGGAGTAAGGTCCAAATCTCTTGAATCCGTGCCCTGGGCTCTTTTGGAATTCTGCCAGGGAAATTGATTCTAAACCGCTGCTACATCCACAAAATCTTCTCAAATCTCTTACATCAGCACTCAGCATGAGAGATATCAGAACTGGGATGTTGTATCAGCCTGTTTGTCTGTGACTCCTGAGCCCAGCTGCATAATCAGGGCAGCTAAGATAGTGGCTTCCTTAGAAAACACAATTTCACCCAACTATTGCTCTACAATAGCAAATAACAGGTTTTATTTCAGAAATTGTTACAACCAAATGTTCAAAATTTACCTGTAGCCTGATAGCCAATATGCATTATCCTCAGGTTCCCTGCTAAACTATTAAAATCAATTATGTACCAAACTTTCCTTATGCCAGCTCTAATAAACAAGAAATCCAGGCTCCTAGCACTGGCAACATCAGTAAATAGAGCAGTACAGTAAGGTGGATGATGAAATTATCCAAAAGATAGTCGAATCAAATTAAACTGTATGTATACCAAACTATTTATTTTTGGTTTCAATTTTTCATAGAGAAGTATCACAACTTATTATCTACTACATTGTAAAGTGCAAATGCCAGCAGTTGGGGGTGATGCTTTGCTGTGTTCCTCTTTGGCAGCTCCATTAGTGTTGATGGTGCTATGGGAACCAGCATCTCTGGGTAAATTAGGAGGAAGTTTGGCTCAGAGAACTTGCTTTTCTTATTAGTTAGAGAAGACAAGCCTCGGATTAGACTGTGACATGACACAAAGTCTGAGTGTTAGGAAAATGGAAGGGAAATTAAGCAGGAAGCAATAAAAAATGCATCCAGGGCATTGGTTAAAAATAATAAGAGTTAAGGCATAGGTGGTCACGAGCTTTGCAGTTCAAACAGACACGGAAAGAGAATAGAGAAGGTGAAACTGCAGCAGCTGGGAACTGATAGGATCAAATCATTTGCAGTATGAGCTATACATAACTTAATAGTAGTGAACTAATCAGCTACTGAAGCCTTTATTTGTTTAGCACAAGTGAATGGAAGAGAATGGACCAGGGAGCATGGAGCTACTGAGAAACCTGGAGGTTGTGTTTATTTTAAATTCCTGAGAATTTATGGAAGTCATTTAAGAAATACAACTATGTCTCCAGAGCAAGAGGAAGAATAGGCTGCAGTTTCTAAAGGGAATAGGCTGCAGTTTCTAAAGGGAATAAGCTGCAGTTTCTAAAGGAGCATGGGCAGCTGAACAGCAATTGTGGTGGTATTTGGACACAGAGCTTCCTCAGGCTTTTCTGAAATTTCCACAGGGAAACCTCATTAGGTTTATGGGATCCCTGAATTTAACCAGAGCAAAGAAAACAGCCTGAGGAGGAGCCATTTCAAAGTAAAAGCTGCTGGTGTGCACAGACAAACTGCAGCTGTCTGTGAAGGCAGGATCCCAGAGGCTGGGTCAAGGCTATGCTGCCTGGTGCTCTCAGAGGGCAGATAGGGAAGGGGGGTTTTATCTCTGTGTCTGAGCCCAGCAATCCTTTTTTTCCAAAGGTAGTAGACTGAGCAGCAATGCATTTGTTTCTGGCACAGATATGAGGAAACTCATCTCTGTGTGTGCAGCAGCCAGGACAGGATGTAGGCAGCCCTGTCACCATCTCCAGATCCAAAACAGGAGCTCTACAACAGAACCGTGAGAGTTGTTCACTAAACTGGGATTAGGCTCAACAGCTGCAAAGTCTTTGTGTTTGGCACTTGGGGAATATCAGCTTGCTGCAGATGAGGGCTCTCACCTGGCAAATTAATTTTCACTTTTAAACTGATCCACCCTGTAAATAGATTGGCCCTGGCTGAGGCACAAATCCCATCACTGCAGCAATGGATACTGCTTGGCTGCTGCTTGGGCAGCCTGGTTTGGGATTTGTGCAGAAACTGCCTTACTGTGTATTTAATGACTGATGTGTTGGTAGGGTACCTTTTTTCTATTTCTCTCAGTACATTCATATTTGTGCAATTTTGCTCCTCCCTTAACCTGTGTTGAGGGACGTGGTGATTACTCATCTAGTCACCTCTTGCTTTGCATCTGCCCAGGGTCTGTGCTCTTCCCAGAAATCTGTGCAATCCCTTTATGGAAGTGGCAAATGTCTACCCAGCAATGCAGGGCCTTCTCCAGAAAAATCTGAGAATTTTAGTAAAATAGTATTACTATTGTAATTAAATTGTATTTATTGTATTAAATTGTATTATTTGTGTGCTATTGGTAGCCAGGACATGCAGAAATGTAGTAGATAAGAATTATCTCTGTGATTTTTGGGAAGTCTTCCTATTCCCCCTCCCCTTTCTTTTTTCTTTTTATTTTTTTTTTTTAAGTAAATAGAAGTCTAAAGGTACAGTCTAATATTAGGATTACCAGCTCAATGTAGTGCTCTGCACCTCAGCAGGCAAATAATCAAGGTCTTCTCCCTTCCTGTGGCTGCATGCTAAGTAAAGCAAATAACTGAGCTCATAAATTAAACTGAGATGGCCCTGCCAGAACTCCTTACCTGAGCCCATTATTGCCTGCTCTTTCAAAATCTAAGCACGATGGAGATTTCCATGTTCATAGAGTTTTTATCGGGGGCTGATGCTGATATTCTGTCACATTCCAAAATCCTTCTTACTTGTTATACACATAGGTGATGAGAGAGCCTTTGAGTTTAATGTGAGGCTGTCCTAAGCCCGTGCCCACCACATCCCGAATAGGATCATTCCACAACTCAGTTATCTTCTGATGTTTCTTGAATCAGTTACATGGAAATAGAATCTGGAAGATAAACGCAAAAGGCATTTTTAAAGATGCAAAAGGAAATTACAAGGATGAGCCTTATAGAGCTTTTTATGGTCTACCCATTAGCTCATGGAAGAGTTTGGTGTTAGAGTTTTTTTGTTTGGTTGGTTTCTTTGGTTGGTTGGTTGGGATTTTTTCCCCTACATACAGACTAGCTCTTTTGTGTTAGTTGCAAAAGAGACTCTGACAAATGGCTTGAAGAATGAGGGAGTGAATAAAGTGACAAATTAGGGGATTAGAATATTTTAGTTTGGTTTGTTTTGGACATGAAACAAATCAAATGGCTTCCCTTTTAATAGGGGACTGACTATTGTTTTCAAACTGGACATGGTAGAAAAGACTACACTTCATCTTGCACAACTTCCTAAGCACATCAGTAGCACAGGCTGACCCTCAGCTCCTGTGAGTGGCTTGGGAGGGACTTTGTGCATGTGCAGGAAAACTCATCGCTCCCTGGTAGTTTTGTGCCTGAGCCTCTGGATAGAAAGGTTTGAAAACTCACCTTGTGGGGCAGACAGAGGCAGAAGTACTCTTTAAAAAATTTATGAGCCCTTGACAACATTTTCCTGATGGGTAACGAAACAGAATCCAGAGAGTTGAGAGTGGCTTCAGGAAGAGGTAAGTGTTTGAGTTTCCCCTTGAACTGGAATAGCAAGATTTTAGTTGCCACTGGAAAGCTTTCATCCACAAACATCAAAATAATTTCTAGATAAAGAGGGAGGTAGTTGGGCTTTTTGACTAAATACATCTTTCAGTTGTTGCAATGAAATAAAAATAGTGGATAAGTATGATGTACATGGGATTGAGTATTATGTTGTCCAGGCATTACAGTTTTAGGCATCAGTTTAATCAGGCAAGTCAGAAGAAATATGCAGAACTGAAATCAAATAATATATGGTTTCTAAGAAGGAAATGTAGGCAGATTGGAACCTGAAAGATTTTATGGAAAGACCTTTTTCCATATGTGACTTCTTTTTTTAATGGTCCAGGAGGAGCCACAACCATCCAAAGCAGCTCTTTCCCAGATTGAACCATGTGAGCTTTGTCCCCCAGTGTAAAGAAATGGTCATTTGGCTGGCTACCAGCTGGCAAGTCCTGAATGAAGAAGTCTCTGTCTCTTGTGACAGTGGCAGTTCTGCTGCTGGAACCCTGAGCAGAACTCAGGTCTGGGCAGTGCAATGACATTTTCCTGTAGAAAAAGCACACAATATCTGGGAACTGAATCCATACAGTCACACATTCAACCTTGAGCAATGGCCTTGGCAGATCTCAAATATTAAATAACTTGAAGTCTATGTGAGAGCCTGGGAGAGGAAATTGGTGGGGAAGGAAGGCAGGCAGAAGGTTCAGCTCTGATCCAGTCGTTCTGGTTCACCAGCTGTACCTACTGGTAGGATGCCACATCAGGTGCTACTCTGCAGTGCAGGTCTTGCCGTGTGTGACTGTGGCACAGCTGCACATGGGACAGGGTTGTTTGGTGTTTGGATATTGAGTTGTGACTTGAGAGAAATTAATCTGATTCTCTGCTTTCCCACGGTTTCCTGGGTTGCTCGTTGCTTACATATTCTGGGCCTGTGAGGGGTAGATTCAGTTTTGTGCTGCTCAGCTGGAAGAGCTGTGTTATCTTGAAATACAAGTTTACTAATTTCTCCCCTTACTGTGCCAATCACATTGACCAGCCCAGAAGCGTTATGTTTATTATGGTGGTATTAAAGCTGCCAACCACAAATGAGGCCCTAAAAGACTGGAAACAACACAAAGGGAGAGTGAAAGTTTTTGTTCCCTATGATATTCATTGTTTTAAGGGCTTGTCTAAAGCAGAAAGCTATTCTAGTATCAGATAAGGTGTGAATAAACTCACATAATGCAGTACAGCTTCTCGGGGCTCCTCTGATGTCAGATTAAAAGCAACTTCTTTTTAGCTGTATTTTTTAGTTTGTTTTCAACAACTGTACTTTTAAGTAGGGTTTCTAGCAAAGAAACATTTTAGAATATTCCCTTCATTTCCTAAATTTCAGTGTGTTGTGCAGCTGCTTTCTATTTATATATAACCATATGAGTATATTTATATGCTCTGCATCCTTCCAGAGCTGGCTGTGAATAAAATGATTCCATAAAATAGAGTCTGTAAAGAACCTGAATGATACGTGTTCTGTAAATGTGTGGCCAATTGCCACAGTGGGGTTTTGTGATGTGTGAGACCAACAAGGTGAATCTCTCCCTTGTGCTGGAAGGTGGAGATGGAATGTAGGGAATGACAGGAAGTAGGTGGTACAGAAATGGGATGACAGGAGAAGGATGTGTCCTCCAGGGATGCAGAATCAGCTTCATTAAAGTTTCTCCAGTTAAGAATCTGGCCCAGAAGGTATCTTCATGCCATGATTGATGTAGAAACTATTTGCTGAACCTGTTGCTGTAGAAACTGTTTGCTGAATTATTTGCTGAATCTTCATCTTTGTGATCAGTGGTTGGAGCTCCATCTATATCTTAATATACTTATGATATGATTAAAAACATGAACTTAATGAATAGGGAGAAATTACTTTCTTACTTTGTTAGTATAAAGACATTATGTCTGACCTAGTTCTGCAAATATTAGGAAGGAAATAGGTAAGGAGAATGAAAATATGGCAGCTGATTTTTAATATACTGTGAACTGCTTATAGGGTGAGAACCATTTGTTCCAGTGATTTTCTCATCCTTTACATATTCAGCTGCATCTGTTCCTAAACACAATTCACAAACTGATTTATTTCTAAGCCTATAACTATAAGGGGTGTATTTTAAAAAGCAAATCCAACAGTACATTAAGTAACAACATTTTAATTAACTCAGGAATTCTTTCCCTTATTTGTTGTGATTTATTTTTCCCTTCTTACCTAGCTCTTAAGAGCAGAAGCTTATGGGTTCCCTATGGAATTCTGTTACTATAGTGAAGTTGTTCATTGAAATTTGAACAGACAAAGCCTTGAGGGTATCAGAAAGTTTCCTGCCAAAAATTTAGTATTTCCAAGAATTAATGGGAAGAACTATTCCAGTGATCTGCTAACTGCTGTTCACTGTGGTTTTAATCCCTCAACAACTTGTTTCAGATTTTCAAGAGTCTGTAAAGTTGTGTTCGAGATACTGCTGAGATGCTTGTTTAATTTCACAGAGTAAATATATTCAAATAATCAATAAGCATAATTAGGGAACTTTATTACTCTCCCTGAGATACAGCTCAAGGACATAATCCTGAGAGAAGGAAAATTCTCAGCTCCCACTGACTTATGGTGCATCCAGGTAGCAAAGGCACAGGGACATCTGACCTTAAGACAGTAAAAAAGAGAATTATTTAGGAGGCAGGAATATAAATAATTTTCTCAAATTCCACCAAGTAGTCAACTCAAGTTATTTAATAAAGCACCAAGGAAGACTTGGGTTTATGGCTGTCACATGGGAGGTGGAGAGCAGAAGAAAATAGTGACATCTGTGTGTTCTACAGGGCAAATTCTCGGAGCTTCATTAATGAGGCATTAATGAGCAGAAGAGTAATTGTCCTGGCTGATCTGTGCCTCTGGATCCTGCATGTCAGGAGTTTATGATGGACCCAATCTTCCTCTGTAGCAATTTATCTGAACAACTTGGGCCACATTGTGCACCAGCCATACTGCTTGTAGTTCTTCTTATAAGAGCCCTCTGGAATGCATCAAGGTTACTAAGACATAAACTGTTCTAAAATAAGAAAGAAGAGGCTGAGAAACAGAACACCAAGAACTAGATTACAGAGTTGTGAACCACCTGGATTGTAACCAATCACATACTCTGAAGAGGGCATACAGAATACGTGGACAAGATAGAGGCACCAATGAAGAAATGCGTGACTAGAGTGTGCAGTAGTTTTTAGAATCTATATAAATAAGTGCATAATATAAACAATAAAGGGCTTCTGCTTAATCATATTGGTTGGTCATACAGAGGTCCTGTTTCCCGCATTCCTCCTCCTGCAGTCCATGGCACTGCAAACATCAATTATTTGTTACAGTCCTCATCTATGAAATATCTCTGTACTTCAAACAATTAAGAGCTTATGAAATATCCCAGACTGACAGCCTTAGAGACTAAATTCTGTTTATTTGCAAAGTAGGTTGAGTTCAACCAAGAAGGCTTTCTGGCACTCCTATCTCCATGCTGTTGCCCCTGAACCCTCTCAGTGGGCAAGAAGTTTTCTCATCAGTAATTTCCTTTCATTTATGGCATTCCAGAAATGCTCAGTCAGACATCTTCTACCCACTGAGCATTGCTGTTTCACCTCAGCGAAAAACAAGAGCAGGTATAAATGACTGAATTTCATTCATGACATGTGAAATGTGTAAATGTGTTCTACTTATCAGCAAGAAAAATGCCTTACTTCTCTTGATATTCCATCCAATTTCCTCTGTCATGCCAAATATGACTGCACCAGAAGTTGAATTTTAAAGATCCAGGTTTGCAGACCACTGAAGAGCCCTCAAATGTTAATGAGTTTCAGTCGTGGCCAGCCAAGGGCACTTTGGAAGCAACAAACTCTGGGTGAAATGTTCAATATTCTCTTACCAAACCTCAGAGGCTTCCAGTCATGTTGATGGATTTCTTTTCTGGTTGCTTAGATATTAACTCCACATACTAGGGAATAAAAACATAAGGCATAGCCTGAGAGGGAAGAAAAGTGTTTTTAAAAAGAAAGGAAATACTAATAATTCTTATTAATATTTCTAAATAATAATAGTACTTTTATAGATCTGTAAAAGAGGCTATCTGCAAAACACTAAAAATCATAGATGTTTTGAGATTATATCCTTGGGGAAATCAACAGGTATTTATTGCTATGTATTTAACTTGTTCTGTTTCATATGAGGGTATTGGTTCAAACAAAATTTGAAGCTAGATGCAGTATGCCTCAGACCAAAAAAAAAATCATTCATCCTCTGCTAATTTGCCCTATGACATAGAGCACAATGTATGAACATTTTTAATGAGATTAAAATTTTATTTAGGAAAAAAATCATCTGGGCCTTTATGATCTTCAAAAAGTGCAGTTGAAGCTGTGACATTTACTTGGAAGCAAGGAAATATAACTCATGCAGGGGATAGGATTTGGTAAGCATCAATATATACCTATAATCCATACAGAAAATCTTCTTCATTAAGTCTCCGGCTGATCACAGTATGTTTGGAAGGGATTTTTTTCTACATACTGCAATTGCATCCAAAGGGTGGAGCAGTTTTGAGGCTTAGTATCAGGCATTGGCAGTTCCAACATGTGCCAGCACTAACTCACAGGAGAGGCCTGATCCAAAGAAATGCATTTCTACCCCCAAAACTCAGAGAGCAGTGTGTCTCAAATGGAGTTGCTGCTCCTCTTTATTTTTATGGGCACTCTGAGACATTACATGAATAATATGAATAAATAACCTCCCTTCTGCTACAATTCTCCAAATGCACTGAATAAATGGCCATATCTCTTTCTAGAAGTTGAGCCTAAAAGGAATAAGAAGATCCTGCTACCACTCAGGTATGGAGTTCTTTTTTTTACTGTCAGTGGAACTGGTCTGGTGTTCCTGGCATGCTGACAGGCCATAATAAAGGTCATCACATTTGCTGTCTCCAAACTCCCAGCACCTTGAACAGGAGTTTCAAGTACACAGAATGGAGCCTAAGAATTATGGCTTAAGAGAAATGTGTCTGCTAATAGTAATTTCTGATAAACACCAGGTGAAAACCAGTCCTAGCACTGATTGTGGGAGAGGAGGAGCAGGGAGAAGCTGTGTGCAATTTTCTCATTTCTGCTAATAAAATTAATCCTTGTGCTGTGTGTGTTTTATCCATGGACTTCTGATAATAAAGATGCAAGTGCCACAGAAATAATTTTAGGCACAGGGAAATGAGTTGATTAATTCAAGTCCTTTGATAGAAACAGGAACTTGTTCTCCAGCTTCTGAACTCCTGTGTACCCCTGAAAAATAGCCTGGGATTTCATTGCTTCCTGTGCTAATTTCTGCAGAGTCAAACTGAAATATTTTGTGACAATATGAACTTGGTTTTAAAAACTTTTATGGAGAGATTTTGCTCAGTACAGAAAGGAAAACTGTTTTTCATTTTATTTTTATATATTTATATTCACATATATTTGCATATCAATTTAAGTTTCCATTTTTCAGGCTTCTTTTTAGTGAGGTCTATTTTGTTCTGAGCTGTTTAAGGCAATAAACAATTCATCATAAGTATGTTAATCCTGTGAGATGTATCTAAGGCATGATCAGGGTGACAGTGGGGCTAACATGTTGTGCAATTAAATTATATTTAACAAAAGTCCTTTACATTCATGGGCTTTGTGGACTACAGTGACTCGAAGATCTACATGAGTTTATTCCTACACAATCCAGCATGAGTTTAAAAGCTATTACATTGCTGATTTAATCATATGTAGCTTGTTTTGTACTCTACCAACATACTTTTCAAAGTTTGCTGTCAATATTCTCTCTGATTCCAATTGTTTGTCACTGAATGTCATTTATTGCAGAAAAACTGATTATTTTCTGAGAATGTTGATGGGAATGGTAACAGAGTTGAGAGGAATTCTGCTAAAACATTTCCATTTTTCAGCTGGGTCTGTCAGCCCTCCCTCCTTCACTCTGACAGGTCCAAGGCCCTGGCCAGAGAGGAATCAGTAAAGTTTGGCTAAATTTGGGGATGGAAAACTAAAGAATGAAGGGGGAATAAGAATTTATCCCAAAATGTGAGGCAAACATTGTCCCAGCTCTCTCTGAGAGCTCAGCAGCAGAGACCAGGCAGGATGAGGAGGAGTAAAGGAGAACCTGTGGTTTCAAGCCACATTTCTTGACTGAACATAGGGAAAAAATTAAATGGGAATTTTATCGAGGTCATGCAGTCCCTGGGAGACGTTCTGGGAATCTCTATTGTGAGTTTATTAAAGGCTGTGATGTGCCCCACAATGTTTATTTCCAACATGAATAGTTACCTACCCAAACTGCTCTTGAGTAGCTGCAGGATTGAAAGCCCTTGCATCCACACAAAGAACTAAGAGCTGAGTGCCCAGGGAGAAGGAAAATCAGTTTACAGTAATCACCAGAAGCCAGCCAGGTAAATTAGTACGTTTGCTGCTGTCAAAATTGGTGGTAGTGGGGAACCTTTTAAAACCAATCTATTTTCTCTTGCATGCAGTATAATAGGGACTTCTTTTCCCAGTGAACAGAATTCCTGAAAAAAACCCAGTAATTTTCTCTTTTGTGACATTATTATATTATATATTATGTGGCATATTTTATTATATTGTAAATTATGTGGCATATTTTATGATGGCTGTATGAAGTCTGCCTACCTGGTTCTTTCTCTGTCTTCAAGCAATTAATCTTTTTGGTCCCTGTTTGTAAAGTAGTTTGTTTCTTGGGACTCATATTTTGTCAGAGGGATATTTTGGCATGCTGCTGGGCTGAGTGAGATTATCCCAGTTACATTTTACTGATAATGTTTGGTGTCTGATGTCTTCCGTGTGAATACTTGCATGGGATGAAATGCTGCCTTTCATTTCTGTATGATCTGGCATTACTCATAGGTAATTTGTACAGAAATTATGAATTCCAAAGCAAGAGCTCCATTATGAAAATCAGTGACTAATGGAACTATCAACACCTTGATCCCTATTAATGGGAATACTCAGTGGTGGTGCTAGGTTCCAGCAACTTGTGCTCATGTCTCTTCAGATTTTATGGATGGCCTGTGGGAACTCTCAAATTCTGTGCCCCAAAAGGCACCTTTTTATAAGGGTGAACCTTCCTTATCTATAGGAAGGTAAACTTTCCTATCTTCTTCCCTTATCTTCTTATCCTCTATCCTCTCTTTTATAGAGGACTTGTGAAAATAAACCCAATCCTAGTCTGTGACAGCAAAGGTGCAAGAGGTGTAATGTATGAAAATAATTTTCCTGGTTACGTTTGGATGCTCCTGAGGGTGATCCAGGTCAACTGCCAGGATTCACCATCCCTGTAGTGTGAGGTCCTAACAGGAGAATTAGCCCTTTCCAGAATGAGACAGATAATTCATAGGAGTCCTAAGGGAGGGAGGATGTTGGAGACTAAATTATTTCATCTCTGTTAGCTTTTCCTAGCTGAGTACAATTAAAAAAACGTGATATTATTTTTAGAGAGTTATTGTTAACTCTTCTTTTCAGCAATCACATTTTTCATTTCCATATTCTTGTGACATCTCCTCTCTGGGCATGGCAGTTGCATGAATTAACTTAAGTGCTGTTGTTCAGCTTGATTACAAGGAAACTGAAATATGGCCCTCTTGGGCATTATCTGTCACATTGTTGAAAACAAGACCATCATAAAGCTCTGCTTGTTACTGTAAAAGCTTCACAGTGCATCCATCTCTGTGAGGTACCAAATGTCTGCCACTCCTGCCAGATGCTTCTTGGAGTTACTCTGCTGTCCTGTGACATGGGAATTTTGCTGTGTTCCAGCCTCCTGGGATTGCTGCTATCTTTCCTCAAATTCTCTAATCCAGTCTTCTCCAAAGTGAGAAATTTTTTATTTGGGTTTCATCTGGGGTGGAAGGCACAAAGGGTAATTCCAAGACTCTTTACATCTATAGGCACATGTTCCTCTCAATTGTAAAGTGCGTCAAATTCATATCCAATTGCTAGAGTAAAACAATACACTTTCTGTAATCAGTAATTCTGTTTATGCCTCAAAGTCCTCACATTTGTGAAACACACAGAGGTAAAAACGGAGATGGAAATATTGTGGTTAATTCTTAATGCACAGTGTCTTCTCAAAACTTCTGTACCATTGTTTCCTTTCTGGCCTCCTTGTGTCATCCTGAACATGGCCCATGTGCTCCTGCCTTCTGTGCATTGTTTATTTAATACCTGTCCTCCTTTCACTTTTACAACAGAAGTGCCTATTTTAGGCTGCCTCAAAAGCTTTTCTCTAAGTGGTTTGAGCCATGTTATTTTCATGCCCTACTTTGAAAATGTATGACTCAAGAATTACTGAGGATCTTAAGGAGTTAAAACATGAAATAATATTATTCTCTTAGATTTAATGAGAAAATTTGCTGCTATCAGCTGTAGGAGCATGCTTTTGCTTTTCAGCTTGTACAGAATGCAAGCATCAGCTAATCTTATACATCATCAGAAAAATTGCACTTTCTATATGCGTAGCTGTTTGATTAACTCCATCAGTTTTATAAAAGAACTTTTTGTTTAAGAGTGCACAAGACTAAAACAACAAGTAAATTATTCTTTTTATCTTATATCTCTGTTTTGAATATGCTTTTAATTTTTTTTTCCTTGTCCATATCTGTCCTTTCCTTCCTCAATTAATAAGCCATGATTTCATCCCATCCCCAATTAGGCAGTCCTGGTATCATGGACATTATCTGGTTTTCAGGGTAGGACTGAGACCTGAACTGTGAGTGGCTTTTTAAAAATATGTTGACAAAATTGGTTAACTCAGACTGCCTTGAAGAACATCTAAGGTGCTCAGAAAATATGTCACTGTATGTAATATACCTAATGAAAAGAAATTTTTGTCTCCTAAATGCTAGGATTACAGGAAATGAATATTTCACTGTGACCTGATTAGAAACCAGTTCTTTAATTCAAAGAAGTTGCAATTGAAAAAAGCTTTGAAATTCTTTATTCATTTCATACTTTGGATTTTCTGTGTGAACTGCTTTCATTTTTGACTATGTGTGGTTAATAATAGCTGGACAGACAGCATCTGTCCAGTCCTATTCAGGGATTAATGAGTAGTTCACAATCTAGTTTTTAGCAAACGTTGTTGCTTTGTTTGTAAGTCAGCCCCTGAAAAAGGCTGTACTGAATGAAGTCACTGTCTCCTCTCTGTTTCCCTCTGGAAAAGGAGTAGCAGCAAGTTGTTGCTTCTTCTGTATCTGTGTGTGATTGTGTGTGTGTGTTGCCTGTTGATCAGAGGCTGGAGCAGGGAAATTCAAGATGTCCCTGAAAGCATCTCACTGTATTTATCTCCAGGCTGTTCCCTGGATGTGGGCTAATGGGTTTTTGATGGGTTTCTTCCCTCTTCATGCAGCCCTGAGCAGCACTGGGCTCTGGAGTGGTGCTTGCTGGAGCTCTTCGAGCACAGTGACTCAGCCCTGTCTGTGAGGAGCAGGGTGTGCTGACCTGCCAGGCTCCTGCAGCAGTGCTGGGGATGCTTCTCAGGATCTCCAGTGGCCCTGTGTGTGCTGTCACTTGTCCCAAATCACACTGCCAGGCTATGCTGGTTCAGTTGCTCCCTGGCTCTCCTGTTTACTGTGCTCATGCAGCCTGGGAACACTTCTGTGCAGCCTGTCTTTCTCCAGCTGGAAAACAGGTCTCAGTCCCTCAGCTTCTATCAAAACCCTCTTCATGCAGTGGCAGTTCTGTTGTTGACAGAGCTGGGGTTCATCTCAGCTGGAGCATCTGCATGGAGAATTAAGCAGGGAGCCCATGGCAGTGTCTTTTGAATAGGTAACTTAAATATTGGTATTATTCTGAGCTCCTGTTAAAATTTGTCATGCATTTAATTCCTAATGACCTATAATTTTAGGGCTGACTGGTCCTTTTACAGGGCTAACTTGATGTCTTGAAAGACCTCTCAGAAACAGCCAAGTTCTCTGTAAATCAGAATCTTCTAAAATGGCTTAAGTTGGACTCCTGTATAATTTCAAACATTTTCAGATGACTGTCCTCAGAAACTTGGGATTGTTTCTAATGATGTGCTCCTTTGTGCTTACCTAGAGAGTGCTGTAGAGAGATTGTATCAAGCTGAAAAAAAAAAAAAGCCTAAGGAAAGGTACATTTTTACAGCCATTGGGTAATTTCAAAAAGTGTAACAAAAGGTGAAGTAAAACAAAGTGTTTTATAATACATAGTATAGTTCTTTATCCAGTCATGGTTATTTACTTTAGAGAAGATGTCCTTGATGTGGCAAAGAAACTAATATATTGAGTTACATATTTTTAGACTGTACCCTGTGCCTTAGTAGCTTTAAAAGTAACAAGTGAGGAAGAAAGAGATGACAAGTAAAATGTTGAGCCAAAAATGAATCCAGAGTACTAGGGTAACTTAACATGCCTCAAGACATGTTTTTTGTCACAGGAATAGGTAATAAAAATACTCTGTTATGCAAAATGCTTTGTCTTAAAAAGGAAAAGAACAAGAAAAAATCAGTTTCGGGTGACCATTAAACTTGTGATTGGCACATGAAGGTTTCAAGGCTAGTGATATGCAGAATTTATGTCATTTATAGTCTTGCTTTCATGCTACACTCTGTGTCCTGTGACCAAATAATTGGAGTACCTTTTACACACCATTATGCAGCAACATAAGAGCAGGGTATACAGTTTTTCTGAAAGCTTGTCTATCCACTCTTTGCATTTTTTATTCCTTTTATGAACTATTCTATGACATAAAAAGACACACCCTATTCCCTTTATAGTTGCATAAATATTGAAGGTTAAATTGTACAAATGGTCTATATCTAAACACTTGATATGAAATCTACACAGCTTAGTGAGGAGGATGCTCTAAAGAACCAAATCTGAGAGTGTTGTAAAAATCCAGCCTGTCCTTGTGTGCTGTGCATGGACAAGACCTGCTATGTCCAACCCCGGGTATGTTGGCTTAGGGAGGACACCAGGGCTAACGCAGCAAAGCAGAAGTGCTCTGTGACAATTCAAATATATCCTGAGTTGATGCCATCCTTCAATAAGTAAAAAAAATCTATTTGCTGTAGTAAGAAACTCGTTTCACCAAATGACAGGAAACTGAGATCCATGGAAGCTTGACTTTCTCATCAATGCATTTTGTTCACAGTTTGAAAAGTTGTTTTTAGAAAACATCTTTCATTACATTGTGGGAAAGAGAGCTCGTTGCAAGGAGTGTAGAGTAATAGCGAAATAAAATGCAGCAAATGTCCATTCTATTCAAGAAAGAAAGAAAAAGAAATTTACTGTTAGCTGAGTTACAAAGTGTTCCCTGAAACTTTCTCTCTGTGGGAAATAATACGGGGAATATATTCTTTAACAGTTCTTGGTATTGATTTGGCATTAGTTTTAAATGATGGGTTCTCTTCAGGGTACAAATGTGTAAGAATTTCATTAGTTAATAATTTTATGTTGCATCCCAGGTTGGTGAAAGGGATGAGGAGACTGGAATGCCCTGGGAGAATACTCACTTTGAGATAGGGTGACACGGTGAGATACTCTCCCACAGTTCCTTGTCTCTTTATGTTAATGGCCCCAGCTAAATCACTCCTGTTCTCCTCCCCAGTTCTAGAATGTTCCCTGTTCCCACTTTCCCTATTGGTTCCCATTCCCTGCAACTCCTCCCCTGTATCCCTGTTGGTTGTTTCCCTCTGACCCCGCCTTTGCACCACCCCTAATCCCTCTATCCATTGGCCCTCAGACCTGATGCTTCGTCTCTCTCATCCCATGTAAAACCCTGGACCCTCCTTTGCTCTTGGTTCTTCTGTCCCTGAATCCCTTCAGTGTGCTAGTTAATAAACTTCCACTGGAACCTCATGCAAAGAACCCCTCCTGCCTCTTCATTCCATTGACCACATTTTCCACCTAGTGGCGCAAGCGTCTGGTGCTTGTCTTGAGCTATCTGCCTTTCCCTAAGGGAGACGCTCTTGGGAAGGCAGTGACCTTGGCAGCTTCTGCCATGTCACTGCAGCTTTATTAGTTATTGTTATGTTTTTCTATGTAAAATCCTTTTGACATGCTCTCCTAGGAGTTATTTACATTATGAAAGATACAAGCTGCTTCAGGGTGGCTTTTTGTCTGCATTTTTTAAAAAGCAATTGCACATGCAAACATTAAAACAACTGCCTCATTTAGAGTGGGACTGTAGCTAACAATTTTAATTTATAAGCCTTACCAATTTCAATGCTGTTAATGAATTTTGGTAAAACATAACTGATTTTAGTTGTTTCACAGAGTAATTTGTATGCTCTAGTTAAAACAAGCAACCTTTGCAAGAAGAATCTGACCATGGAATGATTTATTTTTTACTCTACTCTACTAAGCCATGAGGTGCAGTCCAGCAGCAGATGACAACTATCTAATGCTATCATTTATATGCACTTTATAGAAAGTTGCTTTTTAATTTGATTTTAATCAGGAGCAAAACAGAGCCTGGAAATAAACAGCTAATGGGAACATGAAGCTGTGAAGCTCCCAGCTCCAGCAGCAGCTCCCAGAAGGATTCCTTTTGATCTCATTCATATCTAGGTTAAGGGTGTGGATGTACAGTCAGAGTTCTTGGAAATCTTGGGATGCTCAAAATGCAAATCCTGCTGCAAGTCATTAATAAATAAATAAATTTATTTTCTCCTCAGGTAAAATATGTGGTGTCCATGCCCTGCAATGCAGGACTTGACCTGACATTTGATCTTTGAAGGAGAACCAAACTGCCCTGACTGTGAGCAGCACTTTGCTACAGGAGCTGAGAACTTCAGTATCTGTTATATTTCAGTGCTGTTGATTCAATTTGTATAAATGAGCCCAGGAACTGGAGCAGTACAAAAAAGCACAAAGGCATTTCAGATACATCAAACAGCCAAGAGTTTTCAAACCTTGGCTCATGAGGGGCGCTTGTAGCTCTTGGATTCAGTTTCTGTCTTCTCAAGTTACAGCAGAGCAGTTGCTGAAACGTGGTACTGCTGTTTGAAAAAGAGGGGGGAATATGGAAAAAAAATATTTTACCTGATTTTGCATACAGGTATGGGGATAAAGGTAGATGTTAAAGCAGTTTAGTGCTCTTGGTGAAGTTTCAGGGGGAATTACGTTCTTATTCCCTCCTTTTAACAATGCAGATCCAAACACATCATTCTGTTTCATAAATGAGTTTAGCATGGCACATAATCCAACCAAAACCCACAACGCATCTATGATTTATTTAGCTGAGATCAAAGGCATACAGCTGCAAAGAACCTAATGAAAATTTGATGATGCAGCAGGCAGCCTACATCTATTATTTAATTTGAAGGTTGTGATCTTACACAGAATTAGCTTCCAGATTTCTCTTGCACTCTTGGGCTGCAGATATACTTGTACTCTATCATTTTGATATGGAGTTGAATCACCAAGATTTCACAGCTGATCCTTAGATGTCCTATGCTAAATTTGCCGTCAGGAAAGGAGATCATTCTAGCTAAAGAATTCTAGCTTTGGATCAGCACAGATACATTTCTGACCTCCTGGTGCTCAGCACTTGGACAGTTCAGCTTGTTTTACTTAAAGGACCAAGACTGACATAATTTTAAAATGTGATTGATTTTTGAGGTGTGTCCAGGGTGGATACAGACCAGCTCTTGGCCTGCTGAAATGACCAATAAGGAAGTAACCTCTAGAAAATCTTGAAAAAAATCTATTACAGTTTAAAATTATTATAGATCTTCATTTTATGAAACAAAACATCACAGAAATAAGTCTAATTAAAGTACTTTTTTGGTTTTTTTTTGTTGAAAATAACAGAAATCATATCCTTTCTGTTATCTTGTTGATAGAAGGTTGGGTAAGCAATTATTAAAATAATTTCAGTAGAATTATTTTATGAATCAACCAGCTTATCTTTGTTTCTTTCAGCAGACCTCTCATTAGGGGTAGAAATGAGCTAAGACACAGACTCTCATTTAACCACATGAAAAGGGTCCTAGTTTATTCTTCTTTACAGCTTAGCTATCCTGACTCTGACTACAGCTAGCTCCTACTGTTGGCTTCTCTGACAGACTCTGACTGTTGGCTATTCCTGCTGGAATATGACTACAAGTGCTGCCTCTGACCGCAGGCTTTTACCTGGCTCGACTGCAGGCTCCAACAGCAGGCTCTAACTTCATCAGACCCAGCCTGACCTCACAGCAGATCTCTTGCAGCAGCAACTCTCTTCCTTGTCTCATTCTTCTTTGTGTTCCTCTGGATCGTTCCTTCTTCCTCAGGGCTCCTCTACCTCCTCAAGGTCTTCTCTCTCTAGGTCCTCTTCCTCAAAGCGCCCTCTGACCAGCCAACCCACACCTTTTATCACACTTACCTTTATTAGTCACAACTTTATTAGTCAAGGCTGTTCGTCTTTGGTAATTAGTATAACTGTGTCTTATCAGGGGTGAAGTCACTTGTAATCCCTCCTTCTACACCTACATATCTTTATTAAAATGAGAATGCTTTCGGTTGGTGGTTTTGACTGGAATTTTACCTCAGTACAAGTTCTGGACATTGAACATGCTTTTGTCAATAGGTCTGATTTCCACATGTGAGTACAGTGCATTCATATAAGCAACATTTGGCTCTGGTTTTATAGTAGCAATCCCAGCCAATTTACCTAATTTGAGTGTATGATGCTGAAGGTTAAAGGTGAGTAAGGTAAGTACAAAAAGCTTGACTGAAGCACAGGGAGCTCTATGGAAAATGACTTTCCATCCTCCCATAGCCTCACACTCCAAGTCAAGCACGTGCTAATTGTGTGTCCCCACTCCCTGTGTTTGTTGCCGACCTTCAAAATTATTACAGTTTTCATGTCAACAGTGCAACTCTGCACTTTTCAGGGAGTGAGAATAGGAAAATCTTGCCTGTCCTATTTCAAACTGAGGCTTTCACTTGTTCTTCTGTAGCCAGGAAAGTGATAGGATAACTGCAGAGAAAGGGGAGCAGGCTCAGCTTTGGGGAAGAGAATGAATGTAGGCTGAGAAATATTGGCCCCACTTTGTTTGATGCCTTTAGTCTTTGGTCTGGAGATCTGGTGTAAAATACAAATGCACACTTCCAGAATCCATAGGGCTTACTTGAGATTTGGTGCATTTGCTGAGTACATCAAGGGAGTCTGGAGAAAATGTCTGTCCTTGGCTGTATTCTGAGGTACTCCTCTGTATATCTCATTTCTTTTATGCCCACTGAATATGTTGGCACTTCTTCTTTTTGAAATACCCAGGGGTCTAATTCTTGCTTTCTTCAACTGAATAAAACATCAAAATCAAACCCAGAAGCTAAGTGATAGATTTTTTTTATTATTTTTTAATAAATAAGGTAGCCAGAAAGCTCTTAAGGTTGTTATTTTTATTTCACTACTAAGAATTTACCTAGAATGTATCATGAACAGATTAAAAGATTAATTAATTGTGTCACTAACAAAAAGTTTCAGATTTCAGATTCACCTGCTTTGCATTTGGATATTCTTGGAAGGTCATTGGGTTCTTGGTGTTAAATGTGTCAAACTACAGCGGAAGGCAGAAATATCCCTAGCATGGCACTATAAAAGCTGTGGGTTTGAGCAGAATTTTGCTAATTGGCAGATTGATTATTTCTAAGTGAGTCTACTGCTGGTGAAATATCATGGAAATTATTGAAATGAGAGATTTTAATAATGCAGAGTAGGCGTAAGATGATACATACCTTTGATTATTGCTCTGTTTGGTTTTTTTTAATATAAACTTTAATCAAAGAAAAAAACAAATTTCAGTTAATGAAAGGAAGAAGGATGTGATCCAAATCTCTGGGGAGATATAACAGTTAATTTGGTTTCAAGTACTGTAGCTCCATTCTCATAGTGTCCATTTTCTTTGCAGGATTACAGTTGTTTAGTTTCATTAGCCTAAATGTACAGGGTCAGCTTTTAAATTATACTGCATTATGCTGCTGCTCTCTTTTGCTTCATTCCTTCCCTTCTTGCTGCATGGCCTCTCTCATGGCAATGACCCTGCCTTAGCAGAGGTCACTTGTTACTGCCACCAGAGAGCTGCCATTGGAACTGCCAGTCCTCTTCCTAATGAGTCCCGCCTTCTTCACGAGCCTCCAACGTGTCCCTGAGAAGGCAGAGCTCTGCATGTGACTCTCAAAACAATGAACTGAAGCTCCTTTCTGCTTGCTAAAATCAGTGTTTACCAATAAACTGAGCCTTGCAACAGAAAAAAAAAAAACAAAAAAACCAAACCCTGGGAGGACTTCATTTTGCAGCACTCACTGTGACTGCAGAAAATAATTCAGCAGCACATCAGGGTTTATTTTAAATTCCAGATTAACAAAAAAAAAAATTATGGGTGATGCTGGGATAAATTTATATTCTAAGGGAGACATTTTCCATGTTGGGAAGGAGAGGTTCTTGAGCAGGGGCAGGCTGTTAGGTTGTATTTGCATAGGATGAAATCCTGTCTTTCTAAGTGACTGGAATTTCAGCTTGCAAATACTGGTGCTGTTTGTGTCTAGAAAAGCAAATGTTAATGAATTTAGTTTAAAATCAGAGTTGCTAAATGTAGGTGGAATTGGGTGACAAATACAAGTGCTTGTTATGGCTTCCTGCATAATGAGATTTGATAAAAGCATTGACTTTCCTTCGTTGAAACTCATTGGTATTTGATTTTGATGAGTTCAGGTAGAAAAACACCAAGTACTTTGCCAAATTTTGATACGAGCTTCAAATCTAGTCCATTAATTTGGTTTGAATTGTGAATGCATCTTCCTGGTGGAAATAAGCTCTTTTTGCAGTGGAGAAATGAGCAATGGATGAGCTTGGCCATCATTTACATCACTTTTGTATGTCTGGATTAATAACAAAACAGTGTGATAAGATGCATACCAGATTTTTCTCTCAATTCTCCCCTTAAATTCCCACATCCTTGAAAGAAGCAAAGCATTCCAGCAATATAACCGAGAGTATACACAGGCAGTGATGGGGAGAAGTTACAGAAGTGTTGTTGAAGTGCCAACCTCAAGAGACAACATTAAGTTTACCCTAAGTTTTAAAAATGTGTCAGCATTGTTTCTCTTTCAAAGAAACACACAACGCTTCAGTGAACCTGACATCTCTTGGAGCTGACCCTATTAATTATTTTTGACTTACTGTGTGCTATACATCCACAGGGATTTGCAGAGAACCAAGTACACTATTGTCAAGGGCTTTTATTCCTTCTTTATATTTCCTGGTGCGTTTAGAGGGTATAAAGGTAAGGCTAATAGCAGGTGCTGTGTGATGGATTTGGAGATAGAAATGCATCTGTCTTGAGGGGGAAAAACATGCAGAGCAGATTAGGGAAATGCACTGTAAACTTTTTATCTGCTCAAAAATTCAGACATCTCATAGACCACTAGGCACAATACCTAATTTTCCTGCAGATCTTAAA
The DNA here is from genome assembly GCF_026979565.1 of Vidua chalybeata. Taxonomy (NCBI): domain Eukaryota; kingdom Metazoa; phylum Chordata; class Aves; order Passeriformes; family Viduidae; genus Vidua; species Vidua chalybeata. The sequence continues at coordinate 11,893,632 of NC_071548.1, read as the reverse complement.
AGGGATGATTTCTAAGGACAGGTTCCAAGCTTGGAATACACTCTCCATCTGGGAGGACCAAATTTTGATCTTGACTACACAAAAATTACATTTGAATTCCTGCACTAAATGTGCAAGGCCTCCTCTGCATCAATATGGCATGACTGAGAGCAGCTTCCCTCCCTGTGCATTTGCTCTTTGGGGACCACTGACAATTGAAAAGGTGGGGAAGGGAATGCCTTGTGAGCCTCAAGGTGAAGGGAGAGATGTGAACATTTGGTGCAAGTAATGAGTTGAGGAAAAACTAACACAGATGCTAAGGAATTTCATTTTTTCCCAATTATTTTGCAGTCATTCATGGGAGAAAAAAAGGGAACTGTAGGAAGAAGCAAAAGAGGAAGAAGGTAAAATAATAAAAATATGCCTTTGTGCAATGAAAAGTCTTTTCCTCTTTGCCCACATATGCACAGGTTTTAAGTACAGAATATATTGTTTCATGTAGCAGAAAAATATGAAAGGACAGAGAACAAAATACGGGGGTTTGTTGTTTGTGGTGCTTTCTTTCTTTGTTTGGGTTTTTTGCTTAGTTGGTTTTGTTTTGTTTTTGTTTGTTTGGAGGGTTGTTTTTTGTAGGTTTTTTTTGTTTGTTTGTTTGATTGGGGTTTTTTTAGTGGTTTTTGTTTGTTTGCATTTTTGGTTTTGGGGTTTTCTTAGGATAAATCCATAACTTTTCAGTTTTGGTTTTATCAGAAATCCAGCTGAGCTCTGTGGCTCCATGACAGAGACAGCTGTACCCAGGATGGCTCTGATTCCAAGGGAGAACCAAATCCTGCCTGTGTGGGACTTGGTATAGAAGGGGACAAAAAAATTATTGAAAATCAGACATGAGTGATTTGCCTAATCATTAGCATGGATTTCTCTTGTAAGCCTGAATTTAAAAGAGAGTAAGGGAAAACCATTGCCCTGATTGATCAATATTTAGCACTGTAATATCTGCAGGGTTTTGTTTTTTTTTTAATATTGTTTTAATTCAATTGAGAAGTCATGATACACCTGTGTGATTATTGTCAGTTGTCAGGAGTGTGGGTGTATAAATGGGAGTGTCAGTATAAATGTGCTGGAACAAGATTGACTCCTAGAGCAATATATTCTTGCAATACAGGCAGCAATTGGGCACTCTGGTCTCTGTGGACAAACTCTCATAAGAGTTTACTATCTGAATTGGATTTCAGTGTTGGATCACTCTTTTTAATTGTTCTTTTTTCCCTGAAAAGTACCATTTCCACCTCTAACCATGATACAATCCAGCATTTAGAAGTAACTGACTGTTCTAAGCAGAGCTGCTACCTCTGCTCAGGGTTACCTGTAGGGTAATTTGGCTGTGCCAGATTTTGACCTCCTGAAAGCAGTAGAGATCAATGAAAATTGAATGCAACTGGAAGGAAAACATGGATTATTACTGGGATCTTGCTAGTCAACTCAAGGAAAGAGAAATGCCATTGGAATCGTTGCATTGTTGAATCCAGGGATGTGATTACTGTGTGCTGTGATGCAGGAGGGGACACCACTGTGAAGGGTGGTCCCACAGTGGATCCACTAATCCAGGCTGCTTCCAGTGGCACAGGGGGGTAACTGAAGCACAGCTGAGTAAATCAGAATCTCTGTTTTCCATGAGTATATTTTTACTAAGCTCCACAGGGAAACCCAGCGTTCAGCCACTTTCGTCAACATCTTTCAAGCTGTTAAACTGTTGTGGGCCAGGATGAAGCTGATGTTGAGTATGGAGCAGGGAGGAGCTGCAGACAAATGGTCACATCTGGGTTGTAGTGCTTCTCTTTCCTATCTTTTTGTTTTGCCAACCTATGAAACAGAGGACGTTCCATAAAAAAATGATGATAAAATAGAGAATGAGAGTTCTGAAGAGTCACATTTGAAATGTTTGGATTAGTGGAGGGATCCTCTCTGAATCCAGATAAATCTCTACAAAAGCCACTCAGAAAAATTAACCGTAAAGAGCATGGTGGAAATAGTTACCAAGCAGCTTCCTACCTGAAAAGGGATCTCAGCTAGATTATAAATTCCTTTGAAACTTTCATATACTTGAGACTTTTTCTCAGGCACTTGTCATAATTGCTGATTCTTTTTTAATCAAGAAGAAAATATCAGAAAAATGCTGCCAAGAATACTGTGTGAATCATTGGGTGATGTTTTTTTAAGTTCAGCATCTTCTTTTAAATAAAATTAGCTTGGCAGAAAAACAATTCTTTGAGCTTTTTTCTTTGCATTTTCCTGTTGGAATATAACAGTCCCCTCTTACTTTATATCAAATGTTTAGCTATGAAATGTGGTATTGTGCTTGGGATTTATTTAATATTTTATTTAGGTATATCTTTTAAATTTTGAATTAAAAAGTGGGATTTTTTAAGTGTAGTGGGGTTTTCAAAAATGTTTTTAAAGATTCTTCAGCTGCAGGAGTTTGAAGAAAAATCAGATTTTTTCTGAGATTGTGAAACATGCATTTGTCAGTTGAAGGCACAGACTGAGCGAACAGTGTCAGACCCTGATCCTTCAAAGGTTGTGCGTGTGATTTTTCGCTTTAGACATAGCCTTGCTCTCTGCTAATGGAATTTTGGTAGGCTTGGCATTCCTATCTTCCAGGAGTGCTCTAATTGCAAAAAACCACATAAAACATTTAGCAGAGTGTGTTGGTGGGTTAACACAAGGAGATGGTTCTGTTTCCATCCCAGAGTATTGAAGCACGGGTGTCATCCTGAACACCTCACCAGGAACAGAAAGTGGGGACAGCAAGGACTAGTAGCCTTATTCCCTGAACAAAGGGACAAACCAGACCAACCCAAAAATTCAGCCTAATCCAAAATTTATCTGCCTTCCTCCCTGAGAATGACTGCTTGGGCATGGGCTGTATCCCCTACAAGCAGGACCCACTGGCTTCTGGTGAATTCCATGGCAGGGCAGACTTGTGGCTGGACATCCTTGCTTCCTTCCATGCCTATGCCCTCATAATTTCTGCAATTATGAAACAAATTCTCCTCACAGCTGCTGAGTCCAGTGTCTTGAATGCAGGAGACTTAAAATATACCAGCAACAGACTTTCTTGAAAGGTAGAAAAAGCTGCCTTCTTTCACTCTGTAGAAAATTTCCCACTTTAACTCAGTTAAATAGCACAAAATAATAATCACCAGAAAATAGTACGATGGCTCATTTTTAAAATTTCATTTATTTTGCCTGCTTAATTTAATTTGTCTGCTATTATTATTTGTTAGGGAAAGGCAAACTGAGCCACAGAAAACTGCAGCACTGTAGAGTTGTCCTAAAATCATCAGAGTCTGGATCAGTTCTTTCCTCACTGACAGGGTAATTTTTCTTGCTGTCACCAGTTGCAAAAGAGTTTAATTTTATTGATTCTTTATTCATCCATTTATATTATTTGTACTCTCTAAGTGAATCTTCGGTGAGAGTTTACTTTTTACAAGGCAATAGCATGTCACTAGTTTTCTCTGTGATGGATTTATTCTTCCTGATACAGATAAAATGAACTCCACCTGCATGTTAAAAAAATAATATGTAGATTTTTCTCACTAGTTTTTCCACTAGCATATTGTTGTGCATGTCTTTGGTATTGGAATGCCACCAAGCCAGATAATGTTTGACGGAAAATATACAAATACCACCTCCATCCTCTCCCAAAATCCAGCCAGATGAACTTTCCTGAAGTCAGGAAGGCATAGGCAAAAATTGTTGGCCTTTTATATGAAGTTGAAAGGACTGGGCTGACTGGTAACTCCTGGTGCTGCGGGAGCTGCTCATTTGTCTGAGCCTGAACTTTCATCTATTTTCCCTTGTTTCCTGACAAAATGGAAGCAGTTTGGGAGCCAGTGTCAGTCCATTTGAGCAGCTCTTCCACAGCAGTTTTAGATCAGTTGAAGCAAAAAATGTGTTGGTAAATATAAGCTGGTCTTTCTTGGGAATTTAACTAAGTAGCTAATTTGTTAATTTGCATAAATAGGCTAATAGAAGAACTTAATTACTGGAATTCTAGATTTCAATATAAACACTTCTAATAAGTTGTGGACAGACAGCAGAACCCCCTGTTGAATCGTCCTTCTACTTGAATCCTAACTCTAAGCTATAAATAATTTCATTTCTAGAGGAAAAGGAAAATTCTTTAATACTTTATCTTACAAAATGGGCTTAGAAACCACACTTAATATAAGAGTAAAAAATAGCTAAACTTACAGGAAATGGAAGAATCTTGTCTGTGCCATTGTTAAGTAAATTTTCATTTATCCTGTTGAATTCAGTAGACTTCAAACTACCCTGTGATTATGTGCCATTTTCATTATGCTTTTAATAAAAAATCTATTTAAGGTTGCTTTTTTGAGATATTTCCTGCTTTGTTTTGAACTGGGAAAACACATGAAAGATAAGAAGCTAGAACATCAAGAAAATATTTTAGTTCAGAAAATCTTTAAAAAATATTAAAAGCACTGAAGTACTCAGAACTCATTTCTAGTCACCATTCCTCTTTTTCAGGTCTTATTGTCCCACAGAATTCTGCATTGTTGTTTTAAAGGGGTTGAGGCATAAAATTGATTTTAAAAGTTGAGTGGAAATGGTTTTTATTGTTGTTGTGTTTTGGGTTTTTTAATTGTAAATTTATAAAATGAATCCCTTATACATGGCAATTTACCTGCCTCTGTATTACAGCCTGAAAACTCTGATCAAAATCCTTGACTCCCTTTATTTTGCTCTATTTTATAACTGCAGATAGCACCTGTTGAGATCTTGCAGCTCTGTGGAGGCCATTCTTGGTTTATGAAAACCAGCTATGAGATGTGTCAACACAGACGTGAGGACCACTGTCCTCACATACAAAACCACAGAAACCTGACAAATCCTTCCATGTATAAAGACATTTGGAGGAGAATTCCCTCAGCGCTAGGAAAAACCTGAGCATGACTACAGCTTCCAGGGGTACCTGAGACTTAAAGGCAGCCTAAAAATGCATTTTAATTACCCCAGAAAAGGAGAATAATTTCAATGAATATGTAAAATGCAAACACCATGACATCTGCAAGCAGGAGCTGTGTGAGTTTCTCAAATTAGTTTAGACTTTACATATTCCACCCCCACCTTCTGTTTAACAAATGTATGCATAGATGACAGAAAAAAAATGAAGTCTACAGGAAAAAAACCCCAAACCATGGGAATGAACTAATTTTCCTGTCAGTCAAGTAGTTATAAAACAAGCCAAGCATATACTGAAGGTGAATGTTAATGACTAAGGAGGCAGACAGATGGTCCAACTTTTCTTTAGGTGGTTCATCATCCTTTATTATTCACAGAAAATTGTCTTCGATAAATGCATTCACTGTTAAAAAGGTATTCAGGAAACATATAGGTCACCTTGTGATTATGGCCAAGCAGAGTACAGTTGATAGATTTCTGTCACTTTATGATTTTATTGCAAATCCATGGTGGGTGTTTGATATTTTGGTGTGGGGGTGTGTGTCTATGTTTTGTTTTATCAGTTTATCACCATTAAACTCCATGTTTGTTTCCTGCTCTTAAAAGTACAGTGTCATTCTCCAGGAACGCTTATTTGTATTGAAGTCTCATGTTCCTTCAACAGTAATGACACTTCCTGACTAACTGAGAGCTCCAGATCACTGCTGCAGGCACTGCCACCTTGGGAGAAGTTTGGTGTGTTCTGGGTCTTTCAGGAAACCCTTCAGTGTCTCCAAGGGCTCAGCCAGCTCCAGACATGTTTTTGAGGAGGAGGAGGAATTTTTTCTCCTGTGTTGGCTAACAATTAGGAAAGCTTTATGCATAACTGACTGAAGGAAACTGAAAATTAGCTGGCTAGACACCAGCTGCTGATGCTGATATAGGCAAGGCTTTTCTTTGCTCTGCAGGCAGGAATATATTGGTGTCTCAGGAAGGGAAGGCAGCTTGTCCCATGACATCTTTGCCTTCCAAGCCTCACCATGGCTGATTTCTGGCTGCAGGTTTGGATGGGCAGTCATTCCATGGCACCATTTTTTTTTACACAAATTTTGGGGTGCAGAGGTTAACAGTGACCTACTTGGTAGAAGTTTCCCTCTCTCCAATCAGACACAAATCCCCTCATTGCTGCAGTTGTATGGAAATCATCCTCATTGCAGAGCAGCACTTCCAGGAGTAAGTTTTGCATGTTTTGCGAGTTCCAAAATATAGGAGCAATAATTGCACAGAGGATTTGTATTTACGCAGGTGGAAACCAAGTCAGGTTTTCAACAAGCTCTTCTCACCACTTCCTCTGACTACTGCCCACTTGGTTTGGAAAAAAGCCTCTACTCTATTGACCTCAATTTTGCAGTGTTGCAATTCAATATGCCCTTAGCAGTTGTGTGCTATTTACCCAAAATATTAAAATATTGCTGCTGCATAGTGTGTAACTTGTATTAGACTTCCCATTAAGGTGTAATATTGAATCAGGCAGCTGTACTTTGAATTCATGTCTCAACTCACCTGTGTAATCCACCAGTGTCTCCTGGGTAAGGAGACAGCATTTCAGAGGAGTTGAACTCCAGCAAGGTGGACAGGGAGATAGTTCTGGCCAATGTAATTATGCAAATAGGAATTCAGTTTCTCAGGACTATATTACCACTGTTACTTCAAAGACTTGCACAGAATTCTCGCCAATCATCTTTTTTTATGAGTTCTTTTTCTTTGTTGCACAAGTGAAAATGAAGTATCTAAATACATTGTGAAAATTTGGAGAAAATAAATGAGCCCAGATCCATTTGCAAATGCTGCCTGTTCCAGTTGGAGGCTGCTTAGCCAGAAGTAAGGAAATAGAAATTTTGTTCTTTTTCCCCTCTTGTCTTGCAACTATACTTTTGCAGAAAATTTCTGTGGAACTCAAATGAAAACAGCATTACGTGTATTTTAAATAACATCAAATAATTTAATAGAATGTCTAGGTGGTACCTTTCTAATATGTATTTTAAAAAAACTATTGTAAAAGCAAATTTTCTCATAAAACCTTTCACTTGGAAAAAAAATTTTTAGCACTTTAAAGGATTTTATGTAAACCTATAAGGGTAACACAGCTCAAATATTTTATGCCTTTCAGAAGTTTCTTTTGTGAATTTAGCCAGGAAATTGAAGAATGGCACTTTGCATGGAAACTTTGCACTCTTCATGGAAACTTGGAAATTGTATTCTAATGCATGTAAAGTTCAAGGCACATGAATGATTCTCTCTTTCCATATGAAAATAAGTCTAATTGAGGACATCAGCCCATTGGAGCCTATCTACTATAATGAAATTAAATAAATAGAGATGTTTAGACTTTTCATTTATTTAATTTTATTTTTTCAGCTTATATTAGCATTGATTCTTTCCTTTTCCCACCTTTTCAGCCAATTGGACTTTTTCTTGGTTTCACTAGGAGGAGACTTGGCAGCAGCACTTGAGTACAGGAATATTTGATGTATTGGGGCTGAAGGTACTTCCCTACCCACTGACTCTTTCTCTGCATTAGTATTAGAGAGATGCTCGAATGTCTGCTCAAAGTGGACTGGTTTATGATTTTTAGCCTTTTATTTAATTAGTGCATAATTTCCTTTTGAAAGTGAATTCTTTGAAGATATTTCCAATATCTCATGGAAGTGGATGTATTTATAACTTCAGGTCTCATTCCCAAGGAGTCATGGCAACTATAATTGTGAGTGCAGGTCAGAGCTTATAACACTTCCCAATAGTTTTATGTTTTAAAAAGTCATAAAGCTACTTCACATTTCCATTTTTATTGTATGAGCAAATCTTCTACAGTGCAGGACAGCTTTTGGTAATCAACCTGTCTCATGATCTCAGTGAAGAAGTGGACTTCTGAACATTTTTAAAGGGCAGGACCACAATGTTAATTCAGGGCAAAAGCAGTGTTTTTTTGTCATGAAGAATAATGGAATTGTCCTGCCATTGAGACTGAGCTGACTGAAGCCTCTCTTCTGTGTTCTGTTTTGGTAACCTATTTTTGACTAATATAGCTCTGCACTCAAGTCAACCATTAATAGTAAAATTACTTTTCTCTACTTTTAATGATGTAAAAATAAATTATCTTTAAAAAATGCTTAAGCTCCCTCTTTAGTCAAACAAGAATTATTCACACATCCAGAGCATGAATAATCTCACCTAGAAAAACACCTATGCCAGTGCTCTCCATTAATTCCATAGAGAAACTAGATGAATAATGGGAACTAGGATGCTCCAGTTAGGTGAAGGGAATCACTCCTAAATGAACAGATCTCTGCTTTGGATAATGCCACAGATAAGCTACTAAAGATGAATACCCTGTCTCTTCTCTACAAGGATTGTACTCAGCCAGCCCATCTTCACCTTGCCATATCGGCATTTTATTGTGGTTTAGAACCAAAGAAGATGAAGAAATGTGATGCAAGTTTCTGGCCTGAGGTATTTTAAAATAATAGAGTAAGAGTAAGAAAGAAGTTATTTAATGTGAAGATGAGATTAGTGAATAAGCCATTGGCTTCTGGGTACTTTTTTCTTCCCTGCCATGAGCTGCCTTTTTATTCCTGCACTTCTTTGTCTCTTTTGTCTACAAAGCATGAGATTTTCAGCACAGTGAATCATCTGGAGTACTTAGGTTCTTCTGGGCTTTTAATCAATCATTCAATTTTTATTTATTAGTCCAGGTTCCATTGATACTGCATAGCATATGGCCTTCCCCAATGAGCTTGTAATAAAACCAGGAGTAGCTGTAGATAATCAGTCCTTGTTCGAGAGGTAGTCACTGCATCGAGGAATTACACTAAAAAAGTAATTATAGCCCAAACTTTGAAACTCTCAAAGGCTTTTATGAACATGCTATTCTGGATGCACATTTCAATTTACAAGGTTCATTTGAATCAGTGGCTGAAAGAACAATGCGCAACATGGGTGACAGACAACCAATATTTCAGATTTACACATTCAGTTAATTCTTTAAAATCACTGTTCAGTGACACCATCCATTTCTTCATTGTCTAATTCATTGGTATCATATTTTTGATTGAAAGACAGTTTGACACTCTTGCTTTTGCCCTGCATGAGATTCTCTTTCTGTCTCATCCTCCCTGTTTCAATTTCACACCAATACACAGTGCAAAGCTGAGTGAGAAAAGCACAGAACTCAAGCCTCATGAATACATGACTGGAAATGCTTTCAGTATTGGAGATCCAGTAACTGACGACAAAAGCTTTGCTGGTGGGCCGCTCTGTAGCACTGAGAGCACAGCCTTTGCCATATACATTGTATGGAAAAAAATCCCTGCATTGCCTGGAAATGCATCCTCTTAACCACTCTTTGGTTATTGGTATGTTCAAACAAGATTTGGAAGCCAAAACCTGCCTACCATTTAAAGTAAACTGCATGTACCACTTAAAGTAAACAACATATTAAATAGCATTGCTGCTAGCCTTTAAATTGGCAAACATCCCTAGCCAGTGCCTGTTAAATATCATTAAAAAATTATGGTCAATGGGAAGTATGCACATTAATACTTTATGATAGCACCTAGGAGTGCCAGACTTCAATCTGAATGTAATTCACCCAGCAGTCTAAGCACAGACCACAGAGAAATACCTGTCTGGAAGGGCTTACAGACTGCAGGGAAGGCAAAAACCCAGACAGGAAGCAGGATGAGATCCAAAAAATAACATCAGTCAGTGGAGTGAGTGATGACCTGGGCACAATCATTTTCTGACCTCTGGATTTGGTGGCTTTATGTCTCAACTGGGAAATTTTGCTTAATTTGTTGCTAATCAGCCCACCTTTTAGAGGTGGACCTGCTCCAATTTGAGCTGCCCAGTGGGATCCCCCCCAGAACTCATCCCTTGCATGGAGGCTCTCAATGAGCCCACAGGTAGGGTTAAGGAGATGAATGGAGAATGGGAAGGAGAGCGGGAACTACCAGGTGCCTAAGAGGCAGCAGGGATTAGGAAAGATTCCAGGAGGCTAAATAAGAAAGGAGCTGCTGTTGATTGTAAATTTTGGCAAATCAATCTCCCAATAGAAAGAATCATCACATCATAAATATTGGACTATTTAAAGGCTTTTTAATTTTTATTTTTTTCCTTTTAAATTGTTTTTGTCAGTATTACCTCAAGTACCATTCAGTTGCATTTGCAATGTCTACCTTAAACCCCATTAAAGACAAGAACAAGACCAAGCAGTACCTGCAGTCCTGCCCTGGCCACCTGAGATACTGTTGCTGTTCCAGGGACAGGTTGCACAAAGGAGAAAATAATCCACCTTCCAACAGCTGCCTCCTGTAACAAATATCCCACAGCAATACGAGTTGAGGGAGAAAATAACCTGAAATTCAGTAGTAATTACTACATAGAATTTAATACTTGAGTTTACATTTTGCATGATGCAGAGATTTTCATGTATTTTTTCCCATCATCAATGCATCATTAGATTAATATTGAGTATTAATATTGATCAAAGGCTTGGTACTCATTTCAGTCACTCTGTACCGGTGATGCTTGTGATGAATACTGTAAATACCACAAGAAGGCAATTTATCTTTAATAGGATATTTCAGAGTGCATTGACTGAGCAAAATTACTTTTAAACCAAAGACAGACCAGTGTAGGAGGACTGGAAATAGCAAGAGGGGGACAGCAACATTGTACCAGTTTAAATTGAGGTGGGTTTTTTTTCTGTGGTAGTGCCAGGGACTGGCATTGAAATATGTGTTCTTTTGACAGCTATTGATAAGGGCACAGATCAAGAGATTGTCCCCACCCTGCCAAACTTACAAATTCAAGTAACAAAACAGACCAAGAGCCAGAGACAATGTATCGTAGAGGGGACAAACTGCAATGCAGAGAGATTTAATTACTTGCCCTTTACTGTCTGAAAAAAAAAATCCAGCATTTCCACTGCAAACTGCAACCAGGTGCTGGGAACCTTGGCTCTCTGAGCTGTAAAACATCCAAACCACATCCACAAGCACTTCTCAGACAGAAGGAAAGCTCAACACCAGTGTGATGATTCAGAATTTATTTTAAGAGAAATGGTAAATGATACATTACTTATTCTGTTATAGATTAATATTGTTTACCAGTGGACCATGAGACAATTACTTTTCATGCTTTAAACATTTCCTGGTAATTTTTACACACATTTCAGCAGCATCCATTGGCCTCAAGTGTCATCAGGGCACGCTCAATACAGTCACAGCACAGTAATTAATGGGTCCCTGCTCTGAAGACTCTATAGGGAAGATATAACATGTCCTAATTGGAAGGAGGAGAAGAAGCAGAAGTTGATGAAGAACCACATGGTTGAACTACAGCTGAGAAATATTAGAGCAGAAATGGTTTTATTCATGTGTATTAGGCTCTTTGGTATAAAGTGATTCTGCTGCATGTCTGGATAGCTTTAAAAATATGTGTATAATTAATAAAATTATTTATTATATTTTTGAGCTAAATTATATGTGAAAACTGAATTGACTAATGTTTACATACATGTTATGGTAGTATTAAATAATACAAGCAATAAATTTCCACTTATATTGATAAAACATAATTATGAATAAATTTTTGTATCATACATCCAGCCACAGTCTTATAATCAGTAAAGATTTTCCATACTTATTTTAAAATAAAGAAGAAGGAAATATTGTGGAAAGATTTTCAATGGCCAAGAAAAATACAAGAATATATTGTAGAGTTTTTCAAGTGTACAGTTCTATTGATTTAATCAACCTTAAAAAAAAGAACCGTAAGAGCAATGATACACCAGTCCAAGTAGCAATTGTATATTTACTCTGAATTACTCTTGTTTCCTTCTGAAAATTCATAACCCGAGGTAGAACTGAACAATGAAAGCAAAAAACCAAGCATGTAAAATCAATTGATGTTCTGGCTAGCTCCCAGAACATCTTTATTTTCTATAGCCACATTCAACCACGTTTTGTATCTATTTATCACAGAACTCATTGAGCAGAAAAATGAGGCCAATGTTAATGCCTCATGAATATGCACATAAAGTGTTCTTTTTTTGCTTAAATATCAACATTTATACTAATCTTTTTGTTCTTCTGTGTTCAATAGGAAAGGCAGTAGGTGCTGTGGGCTAAGAGTCTTCACTAACATTGTTTTCTTGGGTATTCTTGACATTTAATTTCAAGACACTCATGAGATGAATGTAGATCCTGTATTTCGTTTTTACACATTAAACACTTCTGAAACTGGGCATGTCCTCAGAAACACCACACACTTTTTGAAAGCAGACTCTAATTTTTGGAGAGAAACATCATCTGATGATGAAAATTAATCCTCAAAAAACCTGACTGACATTCAGAGGATGAAATGGGAGCTCCAGGTGAATATTCCCACCAAACTGAGGTACCTGCTTGGGCCAAATACAGCCCATCACCATCAAAACAACCCAGCACACATCCGTGTTCCATGCCAGCAGCAACAATTTGCAACTTGGTGTGAAAAGTCACGTGAACCTATGGAAAAGTTGTGGATTGTCTTTTCGGGTAAAAGACAAAGGAGCAGATAGACAACATCAAATGATGTCACAAATTATAGCAACTCCATTGTCTCAGTTCTGTGGGTTTTGACTGTTAGCGAGTTTGCTATCATCTTGTGCAATCACATGTTTGTGGCTGTTCCTGTAAATATTTTATGACACATCTGCGATTCAGGGTTTTTTTCTCCTGAGTATTTTGGTCCATTCCAGTACATCTACAAAGTTTGTCACTGTCCCCTCCATGTACAGACAACTTGTAGGAATTCTGTGGAATCTGACAGGTCATAGAGCCATGTCCATTCTGTCAGTGGAAAAGTGTCATGCCTTGGTACAAGGTGTTTGCAAAACTCCTTCTGTAGTGAGGAAAATGTCAGAGGGGACAAGTGGCCTGCAAGATACAGTTCTGGATGTGATGTTATACAGAAAGCAACTCAATCTTACCTGAATTTTTCCTTAAGTTCTTCAACCTGCTTTATGCAGATCTCTTTAGTGTGGTTAGGTGTGAAATACTCATTAATCTGCTTTATCTTTGTTTCACTTGATTTCTGGATCAGTTCTTGGAGGAATAATGAATGACAATAATTGATTGTAAAAACTTATGTGTATCCCAAGGTCTTTAATAACTTGCTTTGTCCCACAAACTCCAGTAGAAATTTTAGTGACCACATTTTAATCTTTCACAGCTGTTGTGGATTCCAACCATGTTTTCAAAACCAGATTGAGCATTTAGAATAAGCACTGGTTTGCTGTGTATCTGATAGCTGCGCCCTAACAACAAAACAAGTGTTGACAAAACAAGTGTTCTGAAAGAGAAGATAACCAGCATTAGAAAGTTGTCCTTACTGCAGCAGGCCTTATTTTTGTGAGTTCAGAACTAAATTTAGCAAGTGGCCCTGTGATCCAAGTACTGCTACTTTCAATAAACTACTTCTTTTCCAAAATTACAAAATTTCACCATTACAATTATTTGAATAAAAAAAAATTGGGAAGACTTCATGTTGTTTCTAATTAAAACAAACACATAGTTTGCAGAATTATTGCTCTCCTATTTCTTAATCTTTTTAATGGAAAGAAAATACTTGATTCTGACAATGTCTTGTGTGTGGGCTTCTCTTAGGTGAATCCTCTTGTGTTCTTGCATCTGTTGCACAGTCTGCTAGCTCATATGAAATGAACATACTTACAAATGACATTGTGTTTCTAACTTTTTTGAATAATCTAGATCTTGCTTGGTAGCAACAGTATTTATTTCTGATATATTTAATAAAAACAAAACAAAAAAGAAACCTTAGAAAACTATATAAAGCACTTAGAGGAAGGTTAATCAAAATTTTCTCAAGGTGATACAATGTGTTGCCTAATTTAACAGACAGCCATATGTCAGGATATATTCAGAGATCAGCTTTCAGCAATGCTTTTATTTCCAGGCTTCTGTGTTTTCTTGCTTTTGCAAAGATCATCACATTCTCCAGAGGATTAACTATTACTGTTCTCATCCTCTTCCTGGGAAATATAGGCAATTAGTATTTGACAGTCTAGAATCAAACTTCACATGGAAAAAGAGAAGGAGTATTAATTAGATGGTAGCCCAGATGCTTGGGGTTTGGCAGCAGATTCTGAGGCTCATATTTTAATGAAACCACCAACACTAGGTGCTGAAATAATTTTTCCTAGACAATGAAGCCAAATGGATACAGTTGTATGGCATAGAAAGAAGAGCGTTTGCTCCTGGAGCTCCCCCAGATGGTCTCTGTTTGGACCACAGGCTGCTGGAGGAATTTTTAACATTGGGAAGTTCATATGGAGTAGGTCAGTTTGAGGCTAACGTGAGTTTGGAAGCTACTGATGGAGAAGGGATGAGGGGATTATTTTCAAAGAGAGAATTAAAATAATTTACCTTCATATTCTCTCTTTAGTCCCTGTTCCACCTTCTTCAACTTGCTTCAAGTTGATAAATAAACCTTTGTCATGGAAACACATGGGGAAAGGATCAGTAGGGAAACATTTAAATTTATGGTGGAAGGCTATGTGAAAGATGAAAAAGTACCAGCACAGGGAGGAGGGTACCATGACAACGACATCCTGCAATAAGCAAGTCTTGGCCTGTCTGAGGATGCAATGCTAAGACGGTTTTCATCTAATGTGCAATCAGAACACCCAGTGTGAAAAGAAATGCTCACTGATGATCCAGAGATGGAACCAGTGAGGTCAGCAGGTTTTAAAGGAAATAAGGGGAAATGGTCCTGCAGATGCCACTGCTTCTTTATGTGCTCCATTGTGCTGATAAGATACAATGATGAATCATGTCAGTGTGTGACACAATATATTTGTGATGAGTAATGTCCTGAACAGAAACTTCATTGCACCCCAGCAGAATTTATTCATCTTATCCTTGGCCTCCCTGTAACCAAATCCATCAGGGGTGACTGTGCCCTGTGCCCAGAGGATCAGTGCTCAGTGGCCGCTGAACCACCTTTGCTACGGAGCAGGTTGGAGGCTCAAGAGGCAGGTGATAGTTCATCACAAAATGGACATCAGCCTGTGATGGGGTGGGAAATCTGACCAGAGGCAAGGAACCTTGAAACAAAAGTGCTGCCAGTTAAAGCCCTGATTGCAGAGGGTACAATTACTGGACCTGCCTAAGGGGAGCTCTGGAGGGCAACAGAGAAGGAGCTCTTATTGGTGATAAGGGCTAAAAGGGGACAAGATGTAGGTGAGAGGCCAAGGGGAGTCTGGGATTTGCACCACAATCGGAAAGACGTGGGTGAAGCACTCTCAGAAGCTTATGATTATGGACAGTAGGGCTTTGAAAATTCCTTCTGAGGATAGAAGTCAGCTCTCTGTAGGCACCAATATCTGTTGGTTTTTTAAATTACTAATCTGAATGAGCCTTGCTATTCCAACCAAAATTTTGGGCTTCATTTTGTTACATAATGTGCAAAACAGTTTGGGAAAGGCAGAGTCCATTACATTGTATATGGCTGTATTCTAAGTGAGGACAATATTTGCCATCCCTTAGGTTTAAACAGGTTACAAACAAGTGAACTAGAGACTGTCTTCTGAGGGAAAGCAGAGGCATGTTTTATAGTATTTTTCTTAAGTGGTTTCCTAGAGCCACTTGGAGGCCTGAGCTGTCTATTCCTAAACAACAACAAATGTTATGGCCCTGGGTCCCCTGCCTCTTCCTAGCAGCCACGGGAGATTGCCTTTGTGCCTTACGTAAGACTGCGCTGGAGTGGAATAACAACATCCAGGCAAGGGGGAATCCTCTCTGTGGGCCATGAAAACCTCGTGTGAAGATTTGTAAGAGGAAACAGGAACCCTACAGTTTTCCTCTTTCAACTCTTTCAGCTGCTCACTAGCAGAGGACTCCCAAAACACAAGATAGGTGCAGATAAATCTGCAGAGGAAAAAGAGAATTAAAGTAAAACTAGGAACTGGGGGACTAAGAAGGAGTTTCAGAGGGCCCTCTGCACACTTTAACCCTTGTGCCAGGGGCTGCTCACGAGACAAGGTGTTTTTATTCCAATAGCTCAAGGCTATGCCTGAAGACACCTTTTAGAGTTACCCATTTATACTAAGGCTGCACACCTGAGACGACCCACAACAGCTGAAAAGATTTCAGAGAGGAAAATAACAGTCTGCATGTGGATCTCTAATAACAAAAAATAAAATACAGCTGGCTTTGTTTATAAAGGGAATGTGTCTCTTAAAAACAATAGTTGCTGCCAGTCTGGATTAAAACAGATTCCTAAAAGCAATTTTAAACCAGTAATGTATTGTCACAGTTAACATCCTCCATTCTTCAACAAATGGTTGTTTATGCATGTTTAACTTAACTAGAATTCCTGATGCACCTCCTTCTAGTTTTTTTGTTAGCTGGGTCTTTTTAGTTTCATTTTTAGTAATTTCTTTTTAATTGTACCTGTCAGTTGGGAGATAGATTTTTGTCATCATCCTACTATAAATTAGGTCCTTCTAAAGAAGCATCACAGAATTTGTTTTACATTCTGCCATCTGCTTTACACAGAGTCCCTTTCCTGGGGAAAATTCAATCAGATCTCTTAAAGGTGCTTTAACAGAACTCTGAGGATTCTTTCTTGTGCTTCTGCCACTTTCATGAAGGTCTTTAATTGGCACTTTGTGCTTATGCTGTACTTAGGTAATTTGGAAAAGAGGCTCCTGTGTGATAGTGTTAATTTCTCTTTATGGAGCAACAAGAGATAGATCTACTCAGTGAGAAACTCCATCTTAGTACAGCAATTTACAGCTGAGCCATATTACAAAATCGTCTGACTTATGTGAGAGGCCAAGGTGCATCAACCTTCAGCTGCCACAAATCAGTTGTTGAGATGATGGGAAGCAGCAGATCAGCTGCACACTCCAAGCTTAAATTTGAAGGCAATTCCTGTTTCAATTTCACCAAGGTTCCTTGGAAACTAGATTGCTAGTTAATATGTGTTTGTCCCAAAATAAACAGTGGTGCAAAATTAGTGAATGTTGGGCATGCAACAAAATGGTTTCCCAGACTACAAGTTGGGAGTTGCTGTTCAGAATAAAATAACTTGGTATTGATTCCTCCCCAGCTGTGATAGCTCTGTACTTTATTAGTGTTTCACCTGTGCTGTGATAAGCCTTAGCCAGGGCTTTGTGCTCCTCCACCTGCAGAAGGTTTAAGGTAGGACAAGATGATAGGGAGAGAGAAGCTCCTCTTGTGAGGAGCACAGCTGGGTTTTGACCAGCCAAAATATACCAGAGGCAAGTTTTACTCAATAAGCCATTGTGAACGTGAGAAACTTCACAGTTTGATTCCTCAAGTGTGTGTGTTTTTCAACCCTGCATGTTGCTGTTGCTGAACTGACTCTTTCTACACTGTTAACATTTCCATGTGTGCCTCTCCAGTGATGTGAATCTCCCAGCTCTGATGTGGCACCCTTTCCCTCCTTGAAGCTCAGATGCTGCTTTACCCTTTGGATGACAAAAGCAAAACAACAGAAAAAAAATCCCTTTGTGCCTTGTAAATATGTTTGTGCAAAGTAACAGGAATGTTTTGATAGGAGGGAGTGGATGTTAAGAAAATAACATTCTTCAACCCAAAGCAAGTTTCATATCATTGTTATTACTAAAGCACTGTGGTTCCTTTTGTTTAGGGGTGCCTAAAGCATTTCTCAGCTTTACTGCAGTTTTCATGGGGATTTTTGCTACCAGTGTCCCTGAAAACAAGGTGAACATGTGAAAACAAATGGATATAACCAAATTAAAAAAGCTCAACAAAACAAATGCATGAGGAAAACAGATTCTCTTAAGTCAATATATGGACTTTAAAGGACTTTAGCACTTATCTGAAGTGGTGCTAGCAGAAATGAAAGAAAATAAATGGAAATAATATGTGCAGTTCTCTTTGCATACTAGTGGAGATGCACTGATTTTTTCAAAAGAGCAGAAGACTTCAGTTGTGATAACAGGATTACCTCATTTCACAGCTGAACTAGATTCCTTCTTTGGCTGCTCTGAGTCCTGCCAGGACAGGGCCTCTAGAGCTGCATAATTTCTATTTAGCAGAACAAAAGTTCTCTGTCCAGTTTCATCATGGTACTTCAGGATCAAAACAATATTATTGCCTTTTCCTGGTACCCCCTTCAGCCCAGCTGGGTTTGTCCCCTGAACTGTGAGAATTGCACTCAATCTTAAGTGACTTCCCTGAATTCTGATGTCTTTTAAGGTGTAGTAAGAGATTAGAAATAGACCTTGTGGAGTCAGGTGTCAAAAAGGAAAGCTAATAAAAAGAAATTAATTCCAAGGAAGAGTGTAAACATGCTGGATGCCTTGTGAGAAATGCTGATAGAGAGGAGTAGGAAAATGAGTGGAAAACACAGAGCTGGCTGCTGCTGAATGCAATATTGGTGGTGCAGAACTGTGCAGGGGATTAGTGGCAAGAACAGGTTAAAACTTGGCATAGGAAGAAAGAAAGCAGTAGTAAAGGCTTGAAGGGGTTGTATGCTGGCAAGGAGAGAAGAGGTCCTTCAGTTTCTCAGCAATGCTGGTCCTCAGGGACCAGCCAAAGGATGGCTCAGGAAAGGGAGTGGAGGAGAAACCAGAATCCCATTGAAACTGCACGGCATGGATGCCCCTTAAGGTGAATTTAGCCATAGAAGCTAGGGATTATCCAGGGTAATGAAGTAAATGAAAGGATGATGGTATTTGCTGTTAACTTGAAAATGACTAAATTCCTACCAGCCTTGTATAAGTCAGATCACAGAGCTCTCACAGCCCTTGAGGCAGGGGCATCTCAAGGCCAGCATGTTGGGATGACTGTCAGATTTCTGAAACATTTAAATGGTGTGCAGCTTTCCAGGAACCCCATTTAAATGCAAGAGCATTTACTGCGAGCAGCTATGCTAAATCACTATTCTGGAGACTTGTGTTGGGAAGCTGAGCTTAAAACATAGAGGAAAATAGTGGAATGTTGACTGGACTATGCCCTTCCCCCAGGGAATATCACATTTTAGACTTGAATGAGTATTCTACTCCCCAGATTAAAGCAAAAAAAATTTTTGAGTCCTTCTTTGTGCATTGAGAGTGTTTTGCACCATGGTAGATGAAATGAAATAGATAATTTTTGTAGGTTTTTAAGAAGCTGGCTCGAGTAGCAGGAAGACAATAAAAAAAACCAATAAAAGAAACCACCCAAAAGAAAACAAGCAATTTTGATTACATTTTACACCCCTAAACAGTATTTCACAGAAAGATAACCTTACAAAACACAGTATTTCTCCTATTTCTGCACAGAATGACTTAGGGAATGCCATATGGTACATGTGTGGTGGCTCACACGCCAAATTCTTCCTGAGTAATTTTGAGGATGCCATACACCAAACAGGTGGCCTCTTGAACTTGGCATGTGACAAATATAGATGTGTGTAAAATGTTCTGCTCCAGAGAACTCAAAAGATAAAATGTTGGATTGGAAAGAGGCACTCAAGAAGAGGCAGAGTGAATGACATAATTTCAGATTGTTCTGTGCAAAGAATGTTTCGGGTGGAATGAATATTCCACCCAAAACAAGATGTATTTTATATTTCCGGTGGTGTTAAGTGGTGTTAGAAAACCCTGATTCTTTACAAAGTATTTTCTTGCAAGTCTCTGTTCCAGATGTGAAGCAGCCCAACCTGATGGCTTTGTGCTAAAGATTCTTACTGAACCAGGTCTTCCTTTTACTTATTCTCTTTGTATATACAGTGTGTTTTCTGTACGCAATTTTTTTTTTATTTTAATGAGCAAAGTAACTGCAGTGTCACATTAAATTCTACTTGAAATTGCTTATCTGATTGGGCTCAAGTTGGCTGCTAAAGAAAACAGGCTTTGAACAAAGCTCTCTGCAAATTATTTGCATCCCCTGTAAGAAAAATTACTCACTACTAACCAAGAGGCTCAGAAAGCTTGACCTCATACTGTGATTGTATTTGTTGTAGAACTATTCCAAAGCACCCAGTTCTGGTGTTGCTGGTACTCACTGCTCTTTTTGTCCCCAAGGTGTACACTGAATTGATAACTGCAGAACCTTTGCACCTCCACTTGGAATGTACCACTGGACTCAGATTCACATAGGATTCACAGAGGGAAATCACTGAACTTTTACTGAATTTCAAAATTGTTCTGTTGAAATTGCTTGCAATTACCAGATTTTTTTCTGGTCTTGCTTCAGCGAAGTATGTAGATAAGAGTTTGAGTTAAGGTTCAAAAAGAAAATATATCTGACTAAGGTGACTAAAAGAATCTCAATCTTGCTTGGACCAGTGTTGGTCTATTGACAGAAATGAAACTGAAAAGACCTATGGGCTGTGAATGCTGAGGCCTGTGTAACAAGTTTTCTGTTGCCTCCTTTCATTCTGGAGGTTTTGGTCAGAGAATTCTCAGTAAGAGCTCTGAGTAGTGAAGTGATAAAACTTGTGTTGTTCTTGTGCCTTCTTATCAAGCTCTTCTAGAACTTCTTACAAGCATAACAATCAAGGAAAGAAGGTAAACCATGGCACATTTTTATAATTGTTGGGACCTCCTCCTTAGCATGAGAAATAATGTGGGGAAAAGCAGAAAAATACATTGTTTTGAATTTCCATCGCAATGTGCAGTAGAGGTGGCTGCAGTGAATCCATCAGAGACTGGTGTAATAGGGAGGAAAAGAGCACAGTTTTATTCCTACTATTAATCTGAGAAATTAATTTACAGTATTAAATTGTTGAATTTAATTACTTGTTGAATTCAGGATTCTGGACCGCACCAGAGCCAGCACCTGTGTCATGAGGTGTCCTTTACTCCCTTGCTTTCCCCCTCAATGAATCTGAGTACTAGATCTCCTCTGTCTTTATTCAAGGAATTCCCTTCAATGTTTGATAAACAACAGTACTCATCAACCTACACTACCAGTGCTTTATGTGTTATTTATTGGTCACTGGATGTGTCCTTTGTGGTTCTCTAATTTAATTAGTTTTTTTTTCAATTTACTTTTGTTTGTCTCTGGTATATTGTAAGCAGAGTTAATTGCATGTTGAAGGATTTCTCCCAGAATAACTGTATTAGATAGAAGCTGTATGGCTGTTTTCTCTATCTACTTATCAGACAACAGTATCTTTATGTATACTTTTTTAATAAGCATTAGCACAGCATTCTGTAGGATGTGTAGATGTGCCGTAAACACAGATCGCATTTTCCTATTCAGATTAAAATTTCCTTTCTGAATACTGTCCTTCATATTGTCATCTAATGCAAGCTCACCTCTTTGCCCCTTTTCTCTTGTGCATTTCCAGCACAAGAGAATTCCTTGTGTGTCTGAATTCCATTTCTTGGCCAAAGGTCTAATTTCAGTACTTCAGTTTTGGTGACTGGTATACTTAAGATTGTCTGGGTGATGATTTCCCTGTCCCTTATAGCTGAACTTGTTGGTATTACTTTGCCTTCAGAAGTGTGGTTTACATGACACTGCTGTCAAGGACTATTCAATTCTGCCTGTGTTATGCTCTGGTTTAGGACCTTGCACTGAACACAAATCTATTGTCACATCTCTGATGTACTTACGGTGCAGATCATAGACTTTCATGAGGCTTAGAATGTCCCTGTGACTTGACAAATGCAAATTCTGTGTCTGAAGCAGTTCTGGCTTCCTAGAAATTCCATCTGCTGTTACCATATTTGTGCCATGGATTTAAGGAGGAAGCTCTATGTCGTTTTCGACTGGGACGGATACCGTGAGCAGGAAAGCACTGTTTTGCTGTAGTTTGCTGATAACCATTTCTGCAGGGGAAGTATCTCAGAAGGATCATTCTTTTTCTTCTCTCCTGTTAGCTGAGTGCATCTGTTTCCCAGTCATACTTGAAGATTTCTGTCAATTGGGGGATTAGACTGGGACTCAGAATTTTAAGGGGAAGATGTAGGTCAGGAGATTCTTGGCATGAAAATATCTCAAATGTACCTGAAGAGTTGCATACTGATATACATTCATGGAGATCTCAGCCTATCTGGTTAGATGCTTGTTTGGTTGAGCAGAAGCTATGGTATCTTAGGAAATTTTGAGGGGGGAGTGGAAAATATTTCTAAAAATACCCAGTGAGCTGATTCTTATGTTGATGTATGTAGGTGTGCAGAAGAGACAAAAAAATGCAAGGCAGGCTTGGCAGTTGGTGCAGCAGGATCAGAGTAGTGGAACAAATGTCCAAATGTATTCACCTTTTGCCAGAAGGTGAGGTTAAAGATAAAAATATCAGGAAACTGCTGTCAAGGTCTGATGGGCCAGGGACTTGTAACCTTTGTCATTCAGCCCTCTTGATGTTTCTAAATGACAACAGGGAAAAAGGAGGTAGAGCAGTACTTTCCTGAATTCAGAAAATGTGATTATTTCCTTTACAAAAAGGGGGTAGTGAGGTGGTGCAGCATTGTTTACCACAAAACACCTGCAGATGCACTCTGTATGCTGGGGATTTTAGAGTTTTTTGGACTAACATTATATAAAATGAAGAAGCCAGGTGAATTTTTAGAAAGTTTGACTGGGCCTCAACATAGCTGGAAATAGCTACTGACTAGATAATTCTTATGAAAATGACAAAACATTAAAAAAAAAAAATCTTAAGCCCAGGCAGCCCAGCAGCCCAGAGGTGATAATTCAGAATTAATTTATCTAGCAAATCCTCTTAGTAGAAATGCCTTTAATCTGACAAATGGAAGGATGTTCACTACTCTGATGTCCTTCTACCACATATTCAATCTGTATTACATGGGGAGTTGTCTGGCTTGGAGCTTTCAGGAATTAAGGACAACTCAGGAACAAGAAAATAGTTGTGAGGTCCTGTACTTGTAAATTTGTAAACCCACATCATTTTTGTAGTGGTTATTCCAGGAGTTTTGAAGACTGAGTCAATGTGCCTTGAATAAGACATTTATAAATGATGAAAAGTTTTGGAAATTTTAGATCATCTGGTTTTTGAGGGATCAGAAATAAAACAGGCTGTGGATTTGAGCTTGCTAAGTAAGAAGGAGATCTCTTTATCAGAAAGAGAACTCCAAATAACAAGCCCTCTAACCCAAAGTAGAGCAAAGCTCCACTCCCTTCCTCTGCTGTGCTCACCCTATTGATTGATCCCTAAGCAGAGCTTCCTTTGTCTTTTTCACCAGTTCAGTTATAAGACTGAAAATTGACTGGCTATTCATTGGTAGGATTTTTTTTTTTTTTTTTATGATTTAAGAGTGTTTGCTTTAAGAAGGAATAGAAGAAATAACTTTTTACCCTTCTTCTAGCTGGATTGACATAATACCCAAAAATCCAAAAGATCAATCCCTGCTTTGAACTTCTGGATCTAGGGCAGACATTCTGTCTTGGCAGAAGACAAGGTCAGCTCCTTTGTAAAACTGGGTTCCTATGTAAATACAAATCTAAGTGGAGCAAAGAATGATTTTTTTCCTGATTTACGGTGTGACCCAAGTCCTGTAGTGTCCTTCAGTTCTGATTTAGTGCTGGCACAGTCTCTGGCTTTGACTTCCCAGTTATTGGCTGTTCGTCAAGGAAATGGATGAATTTGATGTAATTTTCTCAGGTGAGCCACTGCTCTTGCTTTAAGCTTCACAAAAATTCAGAGGCATTGAAAGCCAGAAGGATTTTCTTTTAATTCCCCCCCCCCCCCCCATTGCCTTAGATTTTTCAATGTGGGAGGTAGAAGAAAAAGTCAGGAGAAACAAATGTCTTCTAACGTCGAGTTATTGTCAACAAGGATCATGCTCAAGATATGCTGAACCACAAACACCCTGAGAATTCCATATACTTCTGGAAGGAATGAGCAGGAAGTGGTGGAAGAAAAAGAATTACAAAAATATACAGGGATTTTAGAAATATCTTCTGGTATCTGAGTGCACAGAGATGACCTCTGAATAATGTGGAAGATATTGAAATGTCACATGCTGATTCTGGTGCTGAGGGTAAGAGCCCCACGAATAAGGCAGTGAAGTGAAGCCATTTCATCCTGTTGTCTTCAAATGAATCATGAACACCCTGATAAATATACACAACAATGAGGAGGCTACTTAATTTGACAATTAAACTGAATTGCTTGGGAAATAACCTGCTTGCTCTACCTGGTTTTAATTATCATTTAAATGATTGGGAAGCTCACTTCACTTGAGAGAGAGCAAAGGAGAGTGGAATGCAACCTGTTGAAGTGATGACTACTCCTCCAGCGGCTGGAATTGAATACTCACCCGGGATTGTTCCAAACACAGCACAAGTGAGAAGAGTTCCTGTACTAGACCATGGTTAAAACAGTAGATTTCACTGCTTGTGTGCTTCTTTCTGAGGTAGGGATGTGACCTGGGGAGAGAGAGGAAAAGAGATTGAATATGATTTCAATCTCATCCAGGAGAAATCTGTTACATCTGCTGATGCCTTGGAGTGGCTACCTAGAACAAAGGCTAGACCAGGTCAAGGGAATAAGAATGGGTATTTCTTAAAGGCCTTCAACAGATACACCTTGGGCAGTCAAAAGCCTGCCAGAGGCTACACTCAAGACGGACAGTGGTCGTAAGTTTTTCAGACAGAAATAAGTGTGGTCCATTTACATATCAGGGGTTAATTCTCCAATTACAGCTTCAGGTGATAAAGTCATATTCCCCCAGTTTGCTCTCAATTCACTTTTCTTTATACTTTTCAGTGCCTGAGGCTGTAGGGTGTCCTTGAATTCCAGGCCCAAAGGAATTGTCTGACCAAAATGTGAAGACAGTAGTTAACACTTTATATGGAGTTTAGAGTTAGGCATTAGTGCAGCACAGGATTTGAAAAATATAAAAGGCTAAAATCTTAAGGCATCACTGCAACCAGGAGGTCCCTCCTAGTGCCTGACCAGGATGCCTGCAAGCTCAGTGCTGATAGACTGCACATGTTTGAGGTGCTAAATGTTTTCACCTCCCAGTGGCTCCCTGTACCTCAACAGGGAGAGCCCTGCAGCGCTGAGCTGTAAATCATCATGTGCATTGTCACAGCTCCCTGAATGGATGGCCAAGCTATAGCTGAGTTTTATTATCCTTGCCTAGTTTTAACTTTGGGCCAAACTCTAATTCCTTTGCGTCTGTGAATGATCCCATTGGTTCCACCTCATCTAAGCTGCTGGAGTATTACTTGCATTTGAAATGGTAATTTTAAAAAAATGCATTCATTAATTATAGTTAAATATGAAGTCTAAAAATGATTCAGGAAATGAGGGGAGACTTTAAGAGAGAGACTAAATACTCTCTAATTACAAATGCCATGCTGCCAGGGAAGTCAATTTTGGAAATGAACTCTCATTTTTTAAACTCTGTTTAAAAAACAAAAGTATCAGTTGTGCTGGTACAGTAATTGGAGCTGTGACAAAACAGCATGTTTTGAGTGAGCCTGATGCACACTGAACTTTCTGAGGTGACAAGGGGCTCAGCTGGCCCTGCTTGGCATGGCTCTGGATGGCAGAGAGGGGGGTGAGGTGGCCAGTGTCACTGGGGGTGACACAGCAGGGAATCACACAAGGCTTTTCCTTGGGATCCGTGTCTGCTTCTGCCTGTTGGGTGCTGATCATGACTTGAGACCTTCCTGTCTGTGGGTCAGACTGCCAAAACTGAGCTGAGTGGTGGAGTTTGTGTCCTAGCTGCGCAAGTAACCTGTGGAATGGGATTTCCCATTGCTTCCAGTCCTTTAGCAGCCAGTTCAGATGATTTCCAATTCAGTTAACACTTGAGGCTCTATTTAGCACCCTGCAGGATTCAGCAGTAAAGAAACTTGGCAGAGGTCCTTGTGGAGGGATATGTTATTTGGGGCCAAAATGCAGAAAAGCATTAGGATAGAAATTGCACCTGAAGCAAGTAATGGTCCTGCCTGAAACTTGCTGGAAATGATACTTGAACTTTTTCTGCTGCCTTTAAAGTGGTGTTAGTATATTATCTGTTGTAGTGACTGTTGTGTTACTCCTTCAGTAGGCTTGTAAATCTGAGATTACAGGCTTAGAAGGCCTCAGAGATTTAGGAACTGCACCATAAAAGAGTGACAGATTAACAAGGATTTTTGCAAAAAGAAACAAAACAAAAAAAATTATTTGACTTAACCTGAGGCTTGGATATATGGTTCTAAGGATTTGTCTAAGAAAGCTGCATAAGGACCCCTTTCAGCTGAACTGCACTTAGTGGCAATGAAAATAATTTTACCTCCCCTCTAGAGTAGCCTAATTTACCTTTACATACTGTCCATGAAAAACCATAAATATTGCCTTGCTCTGGATTAAGAAAAGAAAGTCATTAATTTGGCAATATTTGGGTTTTTAATCCAATTTGACCCCACTACATATATACAGAGAGAAGAGCATTCAGTCTCTGCCAGCAGAATCACACAGGTATCACCTGCTGAGTTTACAATCTGTAGTCAAAATTCTGTGATAAGGAACAAACTGCACACAGAAGTTAATAGTCTGATCCTGCCATCAGGACACATAAAATAAATTATCATCCATAGAAGACAGAGCAGTTCTGATGACTTGGAATAGATCTGTACTGCCCTGTACTTTGTGCCCTCATTTATGTAACAGTGTTATCGTTCTGTTGCACACAGTATTATTTTTAAACTGACATAAATAATTCCACAGGACTGAGGATATAATTGGACTGCAGGACCAAGGTAAGGAGTCTGTTGCACAAAATCCTGGAAGGAAATGCTGCCAGTCCCAGTTTCAGCTGCAATTAAGAAACTGTTGCCATGGCCAAAACAGTAAGTGAATCTGGTCTCAAGGATGATGCTGCCAAGCTGTAATACAACTGGTGCCCAAATATTTTGTAGCATATAGAAGTTTGCTCCCTTTTCCATACTGCAGGATACCTACTGTGCTTTGCAATTAAGATGTTATCCCAAAGCCTTTTCAGTTTCAGAGTCCTGAGCCTGATTATGGTGGCAGATATTTTGTGTTCTGCTTTGTGTTTCAATTAAAATATTTAACATTGTGGCATCACATTGCTATACCTCAACTATTTGGACTATTATTTTTTTTTTGTAAATAAATCCCCTGTAAATTTAAGAAGCCAGTGGAAAACATATCCATGTCCATGCTTAACCTGTTTAGCAAGACAGCAGTTTATTGTGCAACTGCTATATAGCAAGAATAATCCACTTATACCTGAGAAAGAACAGTTGCTAATTTGTATGACTTTCAAAAAATTATGATGTTAAATATATGATAAAAAGATCATTAAGATAGGCCTGTACCTGCACATTTTCAATGACAGGTAAAAAATAATTATACTAAAGTAATCTAATTAATATCTGACAGGGTTAAAATATGTGAAGTTAGTTTATTATGTAATTTATACAAGTTTGTGGCACTCTGAAGAAATAGAATTATGCATATTAAAAAAAACAAAAATAACTGAGTTTAAACAGCACTTTGGGAGCTGAGGCTCCTATTAAAGTACTCCAGATTTTAGAGGGTGTCAGCTAGGAGTCAAATGAGACTTTTCACTTGTAGTTGTGATTCAAGGAATAATGTAACCAACACGTCAGAAATTGATCTCAGCCATTCATATGCCAACAGTTTTCAGAGCATGGAAGGAAAGGCCCTTGCCTGAGCCAATTATTTTTCAATTCCTACCTGGCTTTGCCCTTTGTCCAAAAGTGATGGACTAGTTGAGCAATGCTGTGTTCTCATGGTGCTGTCCTTACCATCTGCCAGGAAGAGGTATCCTTGCAGACTTGAGGGTTTTTTTCCTTTTCCTTGGAAATTTGATGATGAAGCATCCACTGTGCATAATTCTCTTCTTACTTAAACCTGGCACTCACTGCCTCCCCAGTCAGGGTGCCTGGAATTCAAGGTCAAAGTCAGAGATGCTGTTGCAGTTGAATTTTCAGTGTAGTTTTGTGTAAGGCTAATATTGCCCTCACAATGTGTACCAGTGCAAGATAATTTGGGACTAATGGGCTAACTCCAAAAAACTTTAGATAAATATATGCCCACAGGAGTGCAGGTTTGTTGTCAGTGAAGACAGAGGATTGATTCCTTTACCAGTAAAATGTGAACTCCACTCTTACTGGGCCTGAGAAAATCCATACCAGTTCATTTTTGGTTCTGTTTTACCATGAGTGGAAATCACTCTGAAATACTAGCCCCTGAGCAGTTCTGACAGAGGAGGAGATTTTTAATTTACCTGCTTGTTAATGCAAAAATGGAAGTAATTTTGAATTAAGAATTGCATGCTTGATGAATTCACCCAATTCTGATATAATTTTTTTTCCTCTCCAATTCCTTAATGGTTTTTAAAGATGTCCCTTT
The DNA here is from genome assembly GCF_026979565.1 of Vidua chalybeata. Classification (NCBI taxonomy): domain Eukaryota; kingdom Metazoa; phylum Chordata; class Aves; order Passeriformes; family Viduidae; genus Vidua; species Vidua chalybeata. The sequence goes on along the minus strand of NC_071548.1, from coordinate 11,865,279 downwards.
GAAATGGGTATTTTAGAACAAAGGAAGTCATTGAATGGGATGGTCACACTTAGATTAAAGCCAAGTAAGACTTTGGGTCAGATAATCAATTGTGATTAATTTTTGGGTTCAATTGAATAAGGTCTAAAAGAAGTTGAGGGCTATAGTAAAGCTGAAGTCCTAAATAGTGAAACTTGGCAATCAGTGACAGATTGCCAGCAGTGGGAATGTGAACTTCAATCCATATCCCAGTAGGCTATCCCAGTATTCCCTCTAGACTGACTCTGGTGTGATAAACCTCTATTTAAAAGTCCCATCTGACATGGAGAACAGATTGGTCCATCTTACTTCAAAATTAAGGATGAACATTGTGTTTCTTCCCTCAGTTTATGACAATGTGCACTAATTTTACACAAATTTTCTAACAATCCAGTTTCAATATGGACTGAAGAAGAACTCAATCATTTATATAAGTCTTCTCCTTCATCCTCTGGAAACTTGAGAATATTGTGGGATGAAAGTATAGGCTGCCAAACACCAATCTGGATGTAGAATCTAGATAAATTCTTGTCAGAAGGATCCATTGGTCTCCAGAATAAGTATGTGCTATAAATGGAATTATGTAGATATCTGGGAAGCTGGGGAAAAAACAGATAAAAGGAGGAATTAAGAGCAAGAATAGACTGAAATCTTACAGGGTACCTAGCATACGAAGTTAGAAATAGTTTCTGGAATAAAGTTCAGGGATGAATTGGTGAAAGAAGTCTGGCATTAGAAATATCAGTAGAAATCAGGATTTCTACCAGTGCAGATGGGGATATATTCACTCTTTCCTCAGAGCTCATCTCTCTGCTACCAAGCCAGGCTTCCTCTCCATAAGTATGCGTGTCAGGCCATACTAGCACAGATAGTGGGCAGCAAACAGATGTTCCCTGATAAATAACACTCCTTGGCTTGAGCTTTTTTATTGGAAACGTTTACTTCTCTGATATTTGTAATGCAGCAAAACTTCTTTTGCTCTTGTTTCAATTTTTATCCCCCCCCTCTTTTTCCCGCCCTGCTGCTTTATAGAGCAGTTTGTCTTGTAATCTTTTCCTTATTGCTGGAAAATTGTCCATTTCAAGCCCTGATTCTGCTATCAGCTATGCCAGATCAAATCCAGAGCAGCAGCCCTGGGGACAGACAGTCCAATCTGAGCACTGCTCTTGTCATGTCAGGTTGTGTCCTGTCCTTTTTATCAGCACTGCCTACCAGGAATAAGTCAATAAACATCGTTCTTAAGCATTGCTTTTCTCTTACTGATTTTGCTCATTATATTCAAGCAGCAGATTTTCAGGAAAGCTTTCCTGACCACTGTCAGAGATGTCTGCTCTATTCAATTAATAAATCTTCGGGTATGCCAGCTCAAACAATTCCCATCGTGTTAACTGCAGTATAAAGTAAAAATAATTAAAGCTGTCTGATCTTTTTATTGCAGGAATTATTTCACTTTGAAAACCCATGTTACACATGGAATGGCAAGATAATTTGTGTAGTTGCAGGGAACAAAACAAGCTAAATTTTGTTATTCTTTTAAATTATAAGACTCTGATTTTTGCCCTTTCAAGTCCCATCTAAATACTATGACCTTGTCTCTACATTTGGTTCACCAATGCAATCTACAGGTTAGTTCAAGTGTGGACATTTGATTAAATGAATGTAAAATTAACTCTACCTTTTGCAGACCTGCAGAAAATAATACTCTGGGTCTTACTTAACTTCCTAAGTGACAGAACATACAAATTTTGTTTTGAATAAGAAATATTTTTCAGAAAATAATACTCCACTCAGATGCAATTAAAAGGCAGAAAGCTGTCATTTCTAGAAGAAAATATTCATTATAAGTAGTTTGTTTGGCTGTCAGCCAATTACAAGGCAACATCATCTAGTGCATGCTGTGAGAAAATATACTTTAGAACTGTTTATTTTCAGTATGCTATTGAGGTATTTCTCATAATGAGTTTTTAATCATATCATAATTGTTGTAATCATTGTGCTTTTGAGTCATAGACATGGGATGGGATATCCTGGGAATAATCCTGGGATATCCTCAGCTGTTTGGGAAGAAAAAACACAGTCCTGTAGGTGAAACCCTTAAATGCAAATTAAAATGCTGTATTGTAGGAAATGTTTGGAAATACTAATGTTACTTCAGTGTAATCATCCTAATGCTTCTATCTTGAATTCCCAGACTGGGGCAAATCTTGTTCCAGTCATGCTTCTAGTGTTTTTATTTTTCCTAATTTTCATTGAAAACATGCATCTAGATCAGAAATGCAAAGTTAGGGCTCATTCTTGCTAAAAAACAGAACCTTCCACATCTCTAAAAATTATTTTAAAATAATAACACTTTTCTCATAATCTGTGTTATTTGAACTTTATTTGGCTTACTGAAATTCTAAGCTTCTGCTCAAATTACTTTGTAGGTTTGTAGTTTGTAGTCCTGTTTAAAGACAGGTTACAGCAGGTGTTCAGGAGACATCCCAGCTGCAAAGCTCACACATGGGACACAACACTTCCAAAAGCCTGAGACCAGGGGATGCAGGTGAAATCTCAGGCAGACATGGAATAAATCAGGAGCAAACCAGATCTGCTTAATGAAGCAAGAGAAGCTGCAACAATGTTTGTGTTCATCAGATGATGAACATTCTGATTCACAGTCACAAGGAGATGAAGCCTTGCAGAGAAATACAAGTGAAGAGCAACAGGAATACAAAGATAAGAAACCTGAAGGCAGTCAATTGTTAAAGTCTGGAATCTGGTGGGATACCAAATTATACTGAAGCCAAAGGTCTGTTTTAGTCATGCTGACAATTTTAGTGAATTTCTGTATAAAACTTTAAGAAAATCAATTAAATGGAATCAAATCACCAAAATCTGCTTGGTCTGTCAGAGAGTTTTTTCCATCTTTGGTAAATTGCATAATTTAGGGTTTTGTTATGCTTTGAGATGAAGCCTCAGTTGGGATTACAGACTCTTATAGTGTTATTTGAAAGTTATTTTAATTTTTTTTACAAAACTTTTATAGCCTCTCTTCAGCTTTACCTCTTTAACAAAGCTCTGATAAATTTTCTTTCCCCTGTGTTGTTGTGGATGTTTTTATAACTTTAATGGTCCTGCTGATAGTGGTAAAAGAGTTCTTAGTAATACAGGAAAGCAAATTGAAGGAAGCAGCTCCCTAAGATGAGCAGCTAATTAGGAGTTTTGCTGTTTTGTATTGGGGATTGGACTCTGGGAGAGAGGGTGTACAATAACTTGCTTTTGATAGAGAAGATGCTATTGTGAGTCTGTGTTAATTAAGGAATAGGGATTGTGGCCTTATGTTAATAGCATAGATATGATGGCCAGATTATTTGTCTGGAATGTACATAGAATGAATACTGAGATTTTTTTGGAACATCTTGATAAGAAACCTGTAAGTCTAAAATGTAATAATAGTGTAACCATGGTGATGCTGTTGAATTAGGATTGATGTAATGTTAAGAACGAAGGTTGATGCAATATTTGATTAACAAATTTTTCCCCAGCACAGTAACATCCCTGGTTACTGTTAGGGACTCTGAAGTATGATGGGGCAAATTTCCTGTTTTATAAATTCTGTTCACTTGTGTGCAAAGGAGAATTGGCAGCATAGACCTTTTTTCCTCTGCCTTTGCAGAGGGAGGGGTAGGGGGTGGGGGCAGAATATTTGGGGCTCTTTGGTCCCTCCCCGAATGTGGGTGGGAATTTGGGTCAAGCCTTTTCTTAAGTACAGATTTTGCTGAGTTGCTCCTTTCAACCTCAGATATCTCATCTTTGTAGAACATCGCTGTCTTCTCATTAGTTAATGCCAGCTTCTTTCCCTCCGCAAAAGTAAGCTGTAACAATTAAGTTCAATAATACTGTCTGAAGAAAACAAACTCTTAGTCTAATTTATATTAAGCTACTATGCATTAATGTTTGGCACTTTATAGTCCTGCCTACCTTTAGAAATGTAGTTCAATCTACCTTTAGAAATGTAGTTCAATCAAAACACCAGATTTCTTATTTCCTGCTGCATTATATATGTTGCCTCATATTCAGGGTACAATCACCACAATTATTTACCTCTTTAATTAGATGTGCATCATTAATCTAGGCTACTTCTCAGGCTGATCTTTGCTTAATGGAGTAACATTTTGCATTTCTGGGAGAGTAAAAGTTGTTGCTGCTGGAGTTCCCTTGCCATCTCACAGCTGATATCTTATGATATGGTTAGAGCTCTGTGCAAGTCACTCAAAGTAGAGTCAGTGTATTTCACCCTAGTGTGTTTAACATCTAAAACACACTAATGAACCCTAGATGATTGTGCAGTTATTTTCATGCACCTACTGATGTGCTCTATCTATGAAGTTTCATGCAATCCATTTTTCTCCATAATATTTTTGTTGATGCAAAGCTGAGCCACAAAAACAGTTGGAAAAGCATGGAGTTATAGTCTCCATGGAGTTTAGCAGTTGTTGGATATCTCCTGCTACAAGATATTCAATAATGACAGGGTTTCACCCCATCCTTGGACTTTGCTGCTTGAAATTATTACTCTGTTGAACTCTCTGTACCAACACACAGGAACTACTTCCACTCACTACTGTTGGTTTTAAGGGAAAACTTCATGCACACTAAGCTGGGAAACCTATAACCCATCCCTCCTTCCAGCCTGACTGTGAAGTCCAGAACTACCTCTGTGGGCTCACAGTTCCCTCTTCCCTTTTGCCCAGTGTTGCTCTTCCCCAGTCAGCTTTATCATCAAGATTTGGGGGAATTGCATATGACAAGAATGTCACAGACTTTCTGCCTGTATGAGGTACTGAACCATCAACGTTTATTCCTTCTTCTTCAGCTCAGCTTTTTTCAGGGTGTGGGTAAGAATTTTGTCTCTTAAGTTTTTCACTTGGTGAGCTCTCTCCTGATCTTATTCCTTGGTGACTTGAAAATCAGGAGACCAGTAGAGTGCTCGGTTTTCCTTTCAGTTTTTTCTTTTTCAAGACAATAACTTTTCTTTAGAGATTCCAGACATCCAGCTGAGTTCCCACCATGCTGGGCTAACATTTAATTGCAGTTACATGAAGTAATTAGGTGAAGGAGGCTTCTGGGCACTAATTTTAGTGAGTGTGACAAATTTCCCCTCTTTGAAGAAAGGGGCATGCTGCTGGGAAAGGGCTTGGTTCTACCTACAGATGAAGAATGAGAAATGGAGAACATACTATCAATAGCTTCTCTCTGCTCTGGTCTTTGAAAATTATTTCCATTTTGCAGAAAGAGCATTTTGATTTCATTGATTTGTTCTGACACTCTCAAAGTGCTCTCAAAAGAATTAAAATGCACAGTTCCCATTAATTTAAACTGGAATTGCCAAGAATTAGGTGCCTTAAATGCCTTGAGAAATCAAAGTCTGGTTGGTTTGGGGGTTGTTTATTATTGTTGTTGTTGTTGTTGTTGTTGTTATATTTTCTTCTTATTATGCAACATTATTTAATGCAATTAACTCCCAGAGTAGGAAACCCTGGTCAGGTGCAATAGTGATTTGTGTGGGTGACAGCTCTTTACTTTGAGAATCCTGGCTTCATTCACAGTTCAGGAGCTTCTGCATGGCCCAGGGTGAGAGGCAGCAGAGGCAGAGAAAGGCTGTCCTGGGAGGTCAGTCCTGCTAAGGGATTGCAGGATTTGCACTCTCATCTCAAAGCAATTTCTTTGAGCCACCACAGGTGAGCGATGCTCCAGTGTTAATGACAAATTTTTATGTTTAAATCACATTTATTTAACATAAAATATGCTATTTATATCTGTATATCAGAGGAAGAGGTCCTGCTGCCCAGTCAATGCTGTCCACAGCCACCTCTCCAGCTTCTACTGCTCATAAAACTCACCTGTGCCTGCTTCTTGCCTCTTGTACCTTTTCTTACCTGGGCTCTGCCTTCTTTTGCCTATTGTTTATATTCCCCGGGAATCAAACTGCAGAGACACTGAAGCTGAACCTGTAGCTTCCTGTGAAAGGTCAATGCTGTCATTATGCTAACAGCTCAGGACTTCAGAGACCCCAGTTACATCCCCAGCTTCTTGGATAATGTTTGGCAAGTCATGTGCTCTCCATACTTGGACATCCCTCACAGAAGCCAGGCAGGCTCCATATAAAAATGAAAGGGAAAGTAGAAATAATGTGCAAGGCTCTGACTGAAGCTGGAGGCAAAGTCTTTGTCCCAAAATCTAGGGGAGTATCATAAATAGTACTGTCAATAGTGACAGTAGCCAAAGTATAATTTTTTGCATTTTAAGTAGATGTCTGAATTTGAAGCATTTTAAAATTGAAAGTTCTTAACAAAGAATATATTAAAACCATAATTAACTTAGTGTTTCAGGTGTTAGATGGTTTGAAAAATGTCAGCAACAGAGAATCAAAGAAGAGCATTCCAGTGGAACTGCCTTTCTTCATCATTTCACTCAATTCACCTGATCCCAGAAGAGTAAATCATGTACAGGGAAAATAAATACTGTTAAAACCCTCCCCGGACATTAGAGAAAAATTGCCTTGGAAGATTAGGAATATTTGAAAATGGAGTTCTGTATGAGTGGTGCTCTAGGTTAGTCCATGTTGACATACCCTTTATGTCTAAATTACTGGGGGAAATGGATGGGGCCAAGCTGGGCTGAGTTAACATCAGAATACATTATTTCCATAAAAAGGTTACAGTCTAGAACTAGATTTTGCATCATGGTTATAATAGCACTACTCTGGGAAATAAGCACATTAGCTCACGCAGATTTCATAGCATCAGCTGTTCCATCCTTTTAAGCCACATTTCTGATAGTACATTTCCTTCTTGCAAATTGGGAATTTGTTCTATTTTTACAGAAATGAGCTGATTGTAAAATGACATCCTACCCAGTGTACACAGCTTTCTCTGCCACACAGGGACCACAGGGTAATTATCAGAGGCATCCATTGAAGCACTTGAGTTATTTGGCAAATGTTACTTTGTTTTCAGATAAAATAAACAGTTTTAGTACATAAGGGTATTTTAAGTACTCCTCTTTTTGCTTACTTTATTTAAATTGTCTTGTTTCTCTTACCCCTTTAAAAACATTTCTCTGTTAACTGTGTTTTCCATTTTGATGTGCTCACGGCCAGTTTTGGGACTGCTTGCCTTTAAAGTCTTCTATGAAGCTGAGCATATGGATGCTTATCCCAAGGTGGAACTGTACAAGGATGTCAATTCAAAAGAAGGAGGTCAGTGAAAGACCTAATTAACAATTAAAAATACCAAGTCCTCTGTATGAGAAACAGAAGAATGTTTTTGGCAGCTGTGGTATTCCCCTTAAAAATAAAGCAACTTTTCATAGGTATGGGTTCACCAAAGCTTGTCTTCTACAGGTAGTGGATTATTCCTTGTATGAATCTGCTGATGCATTGCAAAAAAGACACATAGTCCTATGTCCTGCACATCCACCTCAGCAGAGGAAGACTGGAGTGTGTACCTTCAGTTGCCTGTTTTTCTATAACTCCAATAGAAATGGGGGAAATGTGGATTACAGGCCTTTTAATTCTAACCTCTGCTTCTGATTTTAGCGTTCAGCTTCTCAGTGGTATCTTTTCCAATGGGAATGAGAACTGCATATGTTGCATGTGTGTTAATAAAATTTTCCAATAAATCCAAGGCATTCCTTGAGGACTAGAGCTGATAACCCTTAAATAGAGCTGATAAGCTCTTGACTGTTCTGCCCTGTTTCCTGCACTCAGACCACCCTTAAGCTAGATAGGACTAGGCATTCAGTGATACTGTTGGGTGGGCGAACACCCCCTCTTGCTTTTAGAGCACACCTTACCCAGCTCCAGCTGCTCTTTTTATTGTGCTTTAGGAATGCAGTGGTAACTCTGGCCAGCCAGGTCCAGAGGGCTTTGCTGAAGACTGGGATCCCAACAGCATTGTGTCCTTAAGGAACCCATATAAAATTTCCTTCCTGAACTAGGAAGGAAAAGAATTGGGTCACACTATTTAATGTGTCTCCAGGAACTCATGAATGACCGGCCGCTTTCATCACCTGCAGCAGTCAGTGCACTCCCTGGCCTTGTCACTGTGAGGCTGCCATGGATTTTCTACACCTCCTGATTTCTGGAAAGGACTACATACCCTGCAGTGCTGCACAGCTCGGCTTGGCCAGAAAGATAATTTTTAAAAATTAATTTTTCTCTTTTGTTTTTCTCTTGTTGGTGACCATTGATTCTTCAATAACAGTAGATTTGTCACCATTCCCTGTTGGTTTGCAGAGAGGAGCAGACAGGGAAGACAAGGGACAAGGGAAATGGTGGAGAGCTTTCTGCAGCTGACTTGCTCTTCCCTTTTGCTACTGTGCAGAGATTTTTCTGTGCTGGCTTCTTCACTCTGCTTTATCACCTTCAGCAGCCAGCCTTGCCTAATCCCAGCCTATATCAATCAATGATCCCTCTCCTCCTGTGCTTCTTTTCCTTACTTTCAGCTTTTTGCTGTTTTCAACACCTCCTTGTGTCCCTGCTGACAAGTGCCTTTGAAGAGATCCTGTGCTGCATCTTGTCAGACCTGTTCAAAAGCAGACATCTGAATGGCTTTGCTACATGCAAGGAACAGAATTGACATCCTTGTGTAGTCTCCTCTGTGTACACCAAATCATGGGTTCAAGGTAGTTTAACTTGGAACTAAATGTGGTGATTCTTGCAAAACTGATTATTTTATTGTATAGAGTGCAGTGAAATTATAATCATCTGCGTGTTTTTATATAATTACTTCTGCAGCAAGTGTGCCATGGTGGAACTGGGAAACAGTGTCCACCACTCCTGAGATGTCAACTGTCTAAAGATGGTGCTCTGTCCACACCTTTCTGTGATGACAAAAGTAACTGCACTACAGCTGCTTTTTGAGTTGCAGGACTGATTGCTCTGCTGAATTCTCCCCACCTCAATGCTGTATGTGCTCTGCAATTTGCTTAATTACCTTTACAGTCATGACTAAGTCCTCTTTTCAGTCTTTCATTCTGCAGTAAAATAGTGAGACACACATATTAACAGTGACTTTAGTCTGAATACCTGAACATAGAAAAACAATGAGTAAATGCATTCCTCTCCTACTTCCTTTCAATTTTCATCCTCTGCTATACCAGTGATAGCTTTTTCTGACTCCTCACACTATTCCCCAATCTTCACTTTTATGGTATCATCTTTGCTAGTTTTTACAGGTGTGTCTAAATCTTAGTGGTGTTAACATCAGATTATCTCCAGCTGCTGAGTTCCTTTAATACCACAATTTGAGAGCAGGATGAGTGACTCCTTTCATCTGAAATATTTCCCATTTCACATTATTCATCTCTGGCAGTCTGCTGTCTCCCAGGATTGAGGTGGCTAGATTGCTGGATGTGGAAACTCATCAGCCCCTTTTGCACATAGGTCATAAACTGTGCTTAAAGGCTTTGTGTATGTTTAAAGAATTTTAATTATCTTTTTTGCCACAGTTGATTTTGGTCTCAAACTTGCCTTAGCTTTTGTCCCCTCTAAAGTTGTCTTATCACAGACTTCTTTATGGTTACAGAAGTGAATCCAGTTTTTTCTACTTTTCACCTCATTGGTAGTTTTGTGTTGTGCTTTTATGGAATGACTCATTATGGAAAATTGTAACTGGCAAGCTGTTTTCCTAAAAACAATCCCCCAAATCAATTCAAAACCCATGAAAAGCCCAAAAACCTACCTAACAAATAAAAAAAACCCCCAAAATAAAACAGGTTTGTTTATTTTTTAAACAGACAAAATGCACTAATATAACCAGCAACCTGGAAAGCTCTTTAACTTTTTTAATCTCTGAATTCCATGTGTGGAATTTAGACTTTCCAGTGACATTTTACTTCCTTGACATCTGCTTTTAGACAAGTCTTCTGCTGAGATGGGACAAAAGTACTGTGAACGAGGTTTGTCTTTGAAAGTCTCTTCATTTTGGACTCTTGTTTTATGTGAGGCTACTTGTCCATTACCCGTCAGAGAGCTGACCATCAGTACAATCTTAGAATCTTTTATACCATGTCATGAATTGTGTTCTGGATCTCCTGTGCTGACAGACACCTACATTTATTCCACGGATTCTACTCTGGAGTGGTGTTTTTTCTCATCACATCTTGGAACTGTTTTTTTGTTGCAGTGTGTTTCTTGCTAATGGCACATCCTGTTATTACCCAGGTTAATGGTTTGGTCCAAATTATACCCTCCCATCCTCATTGTCAATTTACCCTGATACCTCCCCCTTGCTCCAGTGAGTTCCCTGTCAATCCTACCTTGTGCCAACCCCCTGCTTGGAAATCCCCTTGGGAAATCCCCTGAAGTTCCAGGTCCCATTAGTCCAGGTGACCCAATCCCTGCCCTGCTACTTCCCTCATTGGATGATGCTTTTGTGAACCCTGCCTTTTACTCCTCCCCAGGATATCCCCGATTAGTTGATGATTTCTGCCTTCCCTTTGAACCTCCCCCATATTTAAGTTGCTGCACCCTTGCCTTTTTGTCTTTTGCCCCCAGATTCCCCAGAGTAACAAATCCTCTTTTATCCTATGCAAAAGGCCTCCCCCTCATCCTTGCCTCCTCAGAGCGCAGACTGACAGCCAGAAAGGCCGTAGAGCAATTGCTCTAGCTGCATCTCGGGTCATCTTGCTCCCGGGGTGTAACCCACTCTTGGCGCCAGCCATAGTGGTAGAGCCAGTGCAGCTCTGGCCGTTGCATCAGCTTTTATTAGTGTTTTATTGTGACAGTATAGATACATTACATTACACAGCAGATCTCAATTACCACCTTAAAATGGGCAGTAAAAATTGTTGCTGTTCCTTTTTAATTCTTTAATTTGGGAGATATTTGAGAGAATGGCATTTATAAAAAGCCTCCCGAGCTTAAGTTCCCTTTAGGCACAGAGCAGAAAGGTGGTGTGCTTTGATTTCATAGCGTGATAGTTGAAATGTAACAGAAGTCATCTTAATCCTGAGAAGAGGCAACAAAGAGCTTTAGAGCATGGAGCTCCCTCTCTGTATTGGTGTGCATTTGTCTTGGTTTACAAGACAGGTGTCTGCTAGGGAAGGCAGAAAACCTCCCTGGGAATGGAGAGCGTAAACCCCCTCCCTCCAAATTATTCTAATTTTGACATTAAGGGGTTCTCAGACAAAGATATGGGAATAGGAATAACAGTTCTTTACTAGCATGTATAACAAGGCAAAACAAAACAACAACAACTATAGCATTAACAACAAACAGAACCAGGGACCTGGTAACAGTCTCCTTGCCTGTAGTCACTGTCCCCTTTGGTGCAGTTACCGTCACAGCCAGCAGGAATGAGCAAAAATCTTGGGCTGGTGGGCGAGATGTATCAGCAGTTTTGCGGTAGCTGGAACTGTTGGGACGTGCCGGCCAGGCAGCAGGGTACGTGCTACGTCGTGGAGAAAATGCAGAGCAGTACCGAAGAAACAGTGGGGGCGGAACAGCAGCGGCGTGGCTCCGAGCAGGGCAGGGAGAGGTGAAGTTCAGGATTCCTGAAGCACACGAGCAGATGGTGATCGGTCCCTCAGGGCTGAGCTCCAGTGGTGCTGGTGAATTTTCCCCGCAGTAAGCAACAGCCTGGCCATCCTCCTCCGATGCCAAAAAGCGAGAGAGAGCAGCTGCTCCCAACCCCATCCCCTTTTTTACCTGCCCCCTATTCTTGCAGTATCTCTGCCCCCCTCCCCGCCCCGAGAGAAACTCCCCAAAACCAAAGGAGTTCCCCCTCCCTGCTATCGCAAGCACTCAGCCATCATGCTTATTAGTAACTCAATGGGATCAAAATTCCATAGGTAACAAGGAAAGAACAGAAAAAAAAGCCTAACCCCCAACAGCATTTCAAACTGATGTATGAACATCTTTGGAGCAGTTGAGACCACACACTGGAGTTGTTCCAATGTTCGCAAGGCCATTAGGAATTTCTGATTAAATAAAACAATGCCAAATAAGTCACCCTTCACAATGTGAAGTTTGTTCATATGTCTGTGCAGAGCTGGAATGTCATGGGTAATTCTTTTGAATCCCTGAAACCAGGAAGGGTGTTACAGTTTGTTTCGATGGGTGACTGGTGTGGGATATAAAGTACAGTCTGTAGTGGGAAGTTTGGATTGATTGTCTGGTTTTGGATATAATGAAAAGAGAACATTAATTAGAAGAAATTTGTCTAGAGAGCAGTGTTTTGAGGCATATTCTGGAGGTATCAGAGTCTATACAAAGATAGAAGCTTCCCTGACTGGCCTTTTTAAATTTAACTTCAAAGTTTTTCTTTGAAGAAACTGTTATGGAAAACATTTTTCCAAGAGTGTCTTTTTTTCTAAAATTACTGTTGTACCAGACATGAGGATTCTAATTTTGCTGACAGAGAGAATGGCCAAGCCTCTGCACCCATAATGGCTTGGTAGGCTGGAGCTTGAGTTCATTCAGCCATAATATCTGGTTATTTTTAAATTTTTTATTCCTTATTTGTTATTTTTGTTAAGTGCCTTTTTAGAAAAATGAAAGTCCTTGAGCTTTAAAAGTAAGACTTTGGATTCATCTTAGGAAACTGAGCTTGCAGCTCTTGTGTGGAGCCCAGATTAAAGTAAGAGGGGTATTTGTCTGTGTCCATTTGCATGGAACAGCATTCAGGACTGGGCATCAGTTCATTGATCTATAAAAAAGTTACAGATAAGTTCTCAGGTAAAATAAATGGTCCTGTTCACCAGAGAAAGTGTCATTCAATGGCTCTAAATATTCACATTAGGGGCCTTGGTCTGGGCACCAATTATTTTTCAAAAAAAATTGGAAATTATTAAAATTAAAAATTAGAATTATTCATATATTAGAATAATTAATTAGAATTACTATTATAATTAAAAATTAGAAATATTCACATTAGGAGCCTTGGTCTGGGCACCAATTATTTTTCTAAAACCAAAAGGGAAAAAATAATAAGAAATTTTTTCTTGCAGCCTGTGCCAGTGGTGTGTTCTGAGCACTACCTTTGCAGGCAGATAGAGACAATCTGCTTTTCAGATTGAACACTTTGCTTGCTGTTTATAAATTTGTGGTTTTCTCATTTAAATAAAGATTGAACGGAGCCCGCACCTGGTGTTCCTGTGCTCTCACCCCACCCCCTGGTTCATCTTAGAGATATTGCAGACATTGCTGGGCATACAGCAGATGATTAGGGAACAAAGAATCTTCATAAAATCATTTCAAGACAAACACTCAGGTTATTAATGCACACCTGCACTCAGAAATGTAAATTTGTAAATTAAATGTGAATTGACTGTCACTTAAATATCAGGGAAGAATAGCCTTACAGCAGGAAAGTGTATGGATGTGTGTTTGCTATTTCTTTCATTGGAGCATAATGAACTGCAAACCTGCTAGTGCCAATGATGAGACAAAGGGCAGAGTCTGCATCATTCTGGAACAGGATATGTCTTTTCACGAATAAGAAAAGCACAGTGGATTTATCAAATGTGAATTTTGTATTATGTATATCCTTAATAGTTTGTGTCTGTGATATTATTTTGCTTGTTTTCTGTCATTTTTGCAATGCATCCCAGTTGTATTGGTTCAATTATGTACCTGCCTGATCAGAATTCCTGCCCTTGCACCTTTGATGTTTTGTAGTAGAACTGGGAGGCCTCTATGTCATCCTGCCTGTTATATTTCGTACTTGCAAATATTTAAGACGATATAAGCTTAGTTTCCGTGTAATATCATAGCTGACACACAAGACCAAGTGTGGCCAAAGGAGATTTAACTGAAAAACTGATGGCAGAGAAAAGCACAGACTTAGGTTGTGATTTTTGTAAGGAGGTCAATCCCATTATTAAATTTTTTTAATTTTTGAAAGTATCAATACAAAAACAGAAGTCTACTTCAAGATGAGATTAACTCAAGTGTTGAGGTGAGTCGAATTTGCCTTCAGAAAAAGAAGTTCACATTTTGGGCTGAACTGTCCCTTAATATAGGCACAATAAACTCCTTTCTGGCTCATCTAAAAATGGAGATTCTGGTGTGAGACAGCAATGTGACAATATATTTAATGCCACATTAAAAGGTGACTTTGCAAAGTCTGTCTTCCTGAAGTTAGTGGTATTTGTTACTCATCATGAGAATACCTATCTCCATATCCTTCTGGGAGCACAGAGACTTCCCACCTGTCCAGGGAATACATTTCATTAACTATTCCACACTCTAAAGTATGAAACCTTGTAAACCTTGGCCCTTAATATGGATTATATCTATCTATGAACAGACTAGACTTAGTTCCATTTGTGAGGCCTTGTCTGTAGAGTCACTTGCCTTATGCAAACAGTGTAATTTCAAATACGTTAAAATAGTATATTAACTCATAGCTGTATCCTTTAAAATTATTTCTGTGATGTTATTCTTCATGTGTCAACAGATTTTCACAGCAGTGTTAGGAGAGAGAGGGAGGATGAGGAACATCTGGTTTGGAAATGAAAAAAAAAAATAATGCAATTTTACTACAAACTTTTCTTAAACTTACTATTGAGATAAATGTCAAGACATTTCTTAATCTTGCCACCGACTAAGAAGATAAAGCAGAATCAAACAGCAGTAGGGCACAATGAGTTAGGGCTCATCTTTCAGGTCTAGCAGTGATTCACCATCACAAATTGCTGTCACAACGTTAAGTAACACCTGAGAATACCTAATTGTGTCTCTTGTTCCTTAGCAATTAGAAGCTAAAATTTTAGTTCTGTGTATTCTGCAGACATCATCTGTGGGTGCCACTGTTGCAGTTAGAGGTACTGATTGTTTCAGTGAAATTCAGCTTGCTCGCCAGGGACTGATGAGACTGGTGCATGTATGTTTACCTTCTGGGCTTGCCATTTAATTGAATTTAAAATCAATTTTCAATTAGTAGTGGTTTGGCACCTCATATTAGCTGTTAGAATTGTGAATAAGGGTAAAGAGTAAAGCATGCAAAACTATAATTACTTTTACCTTAATGAAATGAACATTAGCAGCATTAGGAAGAGATGTGCTGAGTACTTAAAGAGCTCAGAAGGAGAGTTAACACTGACATGTCCAGAGATGCCAAGCATTGCCAGGGCTGACCATATGTATGGTGTTCCTGTATTTATCACATCAGCACAGCAAATGGAAATTATTTTGACTGATGATGGAGAAACAGGACATTCCTACATAACATCCCTTTGATCTGGGTTATTTTCCTTGAAATGGGAGCAAAATCTCACAGTATGTCAGTCAACACTTACATGTCAAATCAGCACTACTTGTGAAAAAAAATTAACTGGAAGCCTCAAACTGAATTGCTGTTTAAGAGATTTGGCAGGTCTGAGACAAAACTAACTTTAAAATGTATCTAAGGCATGTATGTCTGAACACCCTGGAGAATACTATTGACAAATGGGGTTTCCATTACTTATTGTCTTTAGTTTCTAAGATCTATGGTTTTCCAGTCAGTGGTTGATGTCTGTCTTCCAGAGGAAGAGCCCTTGGCCCCTTTCCTGTCAGTGCAGCTGCATCACCTCACAGTAGAGAACTGGTCAATAACTTTGCATTCTGTTCCATCCTGTGAGTCTATTCCAGAGTGACCATTATTTTGCAACCATTGCCTTTTGGGCTATTTGTTTTAAATTGTTGCAACACAAAATCAATACGACAGAGAAGGGCTCAAATGGTAAACACTGAAAATGGGAATGCAGTTTCTCCTGCTAATTTCCCCCCCCCCCCCTCCAACGTGTGTTTTCATTATTTTTAGCACAGAGGATTGCGTGTTTCTTTTTCCCTAATTTACAAGTAGTTTTACTTCTGTGAAAAGCCCAGGCGATTTTCTTCTAAGTATTTCTGTAGAAAGTCTGTGGAGGTCTTCCACAGAGACAAGCTTAATGACAAACACTGGAGAAGTAGTTGGAATGTTGTAAGGACAGACTGGATAGTCTTCATATTCTGTTACATGGTCTGTCTTTCTGAGGGACACATGGGCAGCAGAAAAAAGGAAAAACAAACAACAAAAAACCTCAACCCCAAAACCATGAAATTCCTGTTAAAAAGTTAGAAAAGTAATTTTACAGTGTGTGTGATATCTGAAGTAGGAGTTAATAAAATCTTCTCTTCAAGCAGCTGATTCTAACAACATCTGATGTTTGCTCCTTGGAGTGTCAAGAGTAGCCCCAGAGCTACTCTGATTTGGTCTGACTGCTCCAGGCCCTGGGGCTGTTCTTGCCTGGAGATACCCCTCATCACCCTTGCTCTTGCTTGGCTATTTCCCTTATCCTGGCTCTCCCTGTATTGATCCCTGGCTGCCAGGGAGGTCCCTAGAGGATGGAGTGAGGCTGTTGCCAGGCTGATGTATCACTGTCCTTTGGTCCTTTTACTCCCAGTCAAGTAAAGGAAGTAATGGAAAACTTGCAAGAAAGTTTGACTGCTGCTATGGATTTTTCTTTGCTCCTTTAATGCTGACTAATACATAACATTTTCTTCAGGTATAAAATGGCTACTCATGGCCTTGGTTTAGCATCCTTGGTTTTCCACATATGTTCAAGTTCTGTTCTAAGACTAGGTCTCAGTTTTCTGACTCAGTCCAACTTCTACCATTTGCAGAATTAATTACAGTAATTCCTAGGAAAAATATTATCTGTTGTGCTTCACCTTACACTTGTTTCCTGCAAATACTTCCATATATATATTGGATAGTATAATGTCTAGATTGTTTTAGAGATTTTTTTTTTCAAAGAAGTTCTTAGGAGAAAATAGTGTATCTTTTTAGACTTAGTAGATAGGTCTGCTTGAAGATGAGCATTCCTTTGGAGTCACTGGCTTTTCACTACTACAATGCTAATTAAGTTTGCTGGAGGAGAAGAGGTAGCTCTTGATCTTCTATTAATTTTGTGTGGTTACTGCTGTACTTTCTTTTTCTTCTCTACTCCACAGACCCAAAAGATTTGGTTTTAAATTAACTTTTGTTAATTGCCTTGTTTGTATAACCGTAAGTGGGATGTCTGACCCTATTCTGTTGATTTGGACAGAATCTGGGTGACATCCTTAGAGCTGTGGTGTGGGCAAGCACATTTCTTTCTCTCTCAGGATTTTTCATAGAGGTACACAGAGAGAAAGAAAGAAACAGAAAACAATTTCTTTTTCTGCTCCTTGTTTTTCTCATGTGGAATATGCTTGGAGAATTGTTTACCTGGGGTGATTGCTTGATTGGGTTCTGGTGAGAGTTGTTTGAGACTGGTGGCCAGTCAGATCCACCTGTGTCTGAACTCTCGAGAACAGGGTGACAAGTTGTTGGTAGTTAGAGAAAGTAGCATGTAGATTTAGTATCCTCCTTTATATAGCATATTAATGTATTATAGTATAGTTATAATAAAGAAATCATTCAGCCTTCTGAACTACAGTTAGACATCATAATTCTTCCCACTGGGTTCGCCTGCATTTTACAACAAGTGGTGACCCTGTGATGTCGGTGAAGAACCAGGACCTGGATCAGTCTGATTGGTCCACAGCCGTGATTTAACACGAGAAAGGAGGTGAACCCTCTTGAAAAGGCTTGTCTGGAGTCCCTGTGAGGGATCGGGAAGATAAGACACCGTTGGGATCCTCTCTAGGACCAGGTGCAGTCCCGAGCAGTTTGCCGTAACCAGACGCCTCTGCCTTCCTTTGAAAAGGTACTATAATAGTAGTACCCTGACCTGGGGTGGACTTCAACTTTGGGAAGAGATGTCTGCAGACTTGGACACTGGTTTTTATTGTGTGGATGGCTCTATGTTTGCCGTCTGGAGGGCTCTGGCTCGGAGCCATGAAGTTTCTATATCTGACGATGATTTATTGGAGTTTCTTGAATTTGCAAACAGTCGTGGTTTTTTTTGGTTTTTTTTTTTTTTGGTTTTTTGTTTTTTTTTTTTTTTTTTTCACGAGTCTGGCCTTTTCCCTGAATCCAGAGGCCTGGAGATCTCTGTATTTCGTCGCCAGGGAACGCTTCCTGCGAGATACAGGAGCGTTTTTTTACAGCTTCTTCCGGTAGTTCAGAGTTGGACCCCTTTTCGGTCCCGGCCAGATGGAGACCAGTTTGTTCAGGGACAGTCTTCGCTGCCGGTGCCCCCCCGCGCGGGGTGGGGGGGGGGGGGCAAAGCCTTTGTCCGTGGCTCAGAAGTTTTCTTCTGCTTCTGTGCAGAAGGAGTTCTCTCCACCACCTCCTCCTCCTCCTCCTGCAGCGTGTGAGCCCCCCCTCCTCGTCCCTTCAGAGGGTACGGGTCCGCTCCCGGCCCCGGCGGAGGTGGAGACACCGCTCCCCGCACCACTCCGCTCGCTGGTCCCGCCCCCCGCTCCGTCTCGGCTCCCGCGCCGGCCCCGTTCGCCGGGCCAGCCCCTGCCTCGGAGTCGGTGGCCACGCCTCCGGCAGCGAAAGAAGTGCCTCCGGTCCCTCGTTCCCGATGTGAGCTGTGATGATGGAGAAGACCCCCAGCCTGCCTCGCCGCTTCTAGCCGCCCTGGCCATGCCAGCGCCGGCCCCCGAGCCAGCCCCGCTACTCCCGGTTGCTTAGTCGCTTCCCACGGCTTTCGCCAGGTCGCTAGACAACAGCAGCGAGCAGCAGCAGCAGCCCTGCCGCCTCCAGTCGGCTCAGAGCCCCTTGCTCCTCCCGCTCGTGTTTGGGCGGGGGGGGACGAGTTTGGGAATGCTGTGAGGATGCAGACCCCGCCCCGCTGGCCGGGCTTGGGCCGCCTGCCAGGGCCTCAGCCCCCGCCCCGCCGGCCGGGCTTGAGTTCCTTGGCCCGGCCCCCAGGGCCTGGGTCCCCACCCGGCATGTCGCTCTGTCTGGGCCGCTTGGTCCAGCCCCCCGGCCCTGGGCCCCTGTGGCCCCCACCGCCGTGTTTGGGGACTCTGTTCCGCCCACCCGGTCCGGGCCCACCGTCCCGCCCAGCGCCACAGGGTCCTAAAGCCTGCCGGTGCTAGGCATTCTGATTAAAAAAAAGAAAATAATAATTGAAATTAGATTTAAGATTAATTGATAGAGATGGTTGAAAAGACAAAAACCAAAAATGTGGTTGATTAACCAAAAATGTGGTTGATTTAAGAGTTTTGGCCATGGCATTTCAGAGATTTTTTCAGTTTTCTTTTGAATTTGGTAATGGTTTTGCACAATAAAGGTATGTTTGCATGGTTGACGATCAACCCAGAGTTGTTTGCATCAAAGCTGTCGTAGACTCTGCGATGACTTTTGGTGTTTGATAATTATATGATATCACATTTGGTGGTTTGTTTTTTTATGGGTTTTTAATTGTTGTTTGGACTTTCTTCAGTTCTCTGTTTCAGCATTGAGAAGGGCTTTTAAGGATGTCAAGATCAACATTTCCAGTCAATGGACACCTCCTGAGACTCAGCTGTTTGGATTTGAAATTTGAGCATTCTTTTAATTGTTGTTTGGGTTTTATATTGTAAGCTTTGTTTTAGACATTTGATAGATGTGCTACACGTAAAAGATCACTTTGAACATTCCACATCAGTATCTGATTTGGTTTCTAATTGATAACTAGCAAACTGATAAGGGAACCTCTTGAGATGTGTTTACTCTTTTCTGCAAGGGCCCTGCAGAAGAATTGCAAATGCAGGGTTTTTTTTTTTTTTTTATTTATACTAAAACAGTGATACGTGACAAGCACATTTCTTTCTCAGGATTTTTCATAGAGGAATACAGAAAGAAAGAAGAAACAATTTCTATTTCTGCTCCTTGTTTTTCTCATGTGAAATGTGCTTGGAGAATTGTTTACCTGGGGTGATTGCTTGATTGGGTTCTGGTGAGAGTTGTTTGAGACTGGTGGCCAGTCAGATCCACCTGTGTCTGAACTCTGAGAACAGGGTGACAAGTTGTTGGTAGTTAGAGAAAGTAGCATGTAGATTTAGTATCCTCCTTTATATAGCATATTAATGTATTATAGTATAGTTATAATAAAGAAATCATTCAGCCTTCTGAACTACAGTTAGACATCATCATTCTTCCCACTGGGTTCACCTGCATTTTACAACAGTGGTGAGTAACCTGTGTCATAGAGGTGGCAGTGGTTAACATAGAGTGTCTTGGCTAGGAAGGAACCTTAAAGATCACCTGGTTCTATGCCATAGGTAGGGACACCTTTCACTAAACCATGTTGTCAGAGCTCCATTCAGCCTGGGCTTTACACTTTGTCTCATTAAATCTCCTGAGATTCTCATGTGACACTTCTGAGCTTGTCCAGGTCCCTCTGGATGACACTTCATAAAAGTATACTCTTGTTGAGCTCTTGTCTGGAGAAAAACAGCTACTGTGGAGGTGCAGCCTTCACCATTCATAAGATTTCAGCACAATTTTATAGGCAGAGATTTGACAAACCCCTGCTTGAAAACATTGGTCATATATGAGACGTTTTCTGGTGTATTGTCTGTTATATCTTGACTCTGTTGTTCCATGGTAACTCTTCTGTGTTGATACTGTGGGTCTTCAAAGGCAAGAAAAATCTGTCAATAACTGCTTAACAATTGTATGGATTAGGTAAAACAGAATATGCAATTGTAATAGGGAAGGACATGGGAATTCATGGGTTTGGTTAGGGAATGCTATAAACTCCCAAATCCCCTGAGTTTTTACAATAGGGAATGATATAAACCCCAAAATACCCTTGGTCTTCACAAACAAAACAGCATTACTTGTGCTAAAGTGAGTGCTTGGAATTGTTCCTATAACCGTCTGGATCTTTATGGACATGTTAAATGGGCTTTTGTGTGAGAAGCCGTTGGCAACCATAATTAAAACTTCCCCAAATATATATTATTTATGGCATGCCTAGCCTCTGTAGTAAGTAAGAATTTAAAGGCTTAAGGAGCTTCAGATGAACTGCAGCAATGTGTTAATAACCTTCTGTATCTTATTGAGTACTTCAGCTGTCTTTAATGACTTTTACTCTTGAAGTGTTCTGAAAGTTTTTTTACCAGTCTGTTTATGGTTATTAGTAGAGTTATTTCACAATCAAAACATTTCCAAGTACTTTAGCTCAAGATATCTTACCATTGTATCATTTTATAAAGTTCCTAAATGCATTGTCTCACACCAATGTTGACTGCTACAACTAAAGCCAAAAATGTATCTAATTTGTGTCTTAGACAAACAAAAGGGGCTGTTACATAGTGCTGTGAGGAAAAATCACCAAAAGGAAGACACTGCAAAGAACTCCCCATAATTTCTTTTAATCTTCTGGTCAGCCAGTAGTGGGGGATGAATGAAGGTTGTGGTCGCAGGGAGGAGGCTGGTGATGGGCACACTTGAATATCAGACCCTAGACTGAAGTTGTGCTTTTCCTGCTGACTCAGAAAAGTATGCTGTTCCAGGGCTCTCTCAGCACTGGCTGGGTCTCATCCATCTGCTCCTAGGTAATGCTAGAGTTTCCAAAATACTTTACAGGGGAGCAAATCATGTGACTGATGCCTCTGTTCTCTCAGAAAATGCCAAGATAAACTAGGAAGTGTTCAGTTCTCCTGAACCCAAAATATTTCTTTACATATGCAGTTGATCTTCTCAGAGGACGTTGCCAGAGTGCTGGGAATTGTATGTAACTGAAACTCTTGATTTCACTATGTCACTTAATCCATATTACATAACTCTTCTTTTTTTTTTTTCTTCAGTGCTTTCATTGAGAGCTTTGTTATTCTTGGAACCTTCAGCTGCCCATAGTAACTCCACTGAAGAAGAATCAATCTTGGGAGTTTTATAACTAGGCATAACTCTTTGCAAACCTTTTTTTACTTTACAGCTCTGTGTGTTGATTATTTCTGCTTAACATTTGAAGATAAACTAATGCTGTGGCACATCAGGTTTAGCATAATAAATAGGAAGATTGCCAAACCTTTCTTCAGGTTAAGGAAGAACCAGCCTGTGTGCAAATCCTGAAATTTGTGCAACATTCGGAAAAAGAGATAATAACTTGCAAATGCAGAATAGGCACCTTTATTATCTTCTGGCAAGTTCAATAATGTAAAATTTTTATTCACCAGAGACAGGATGTCTTGGATCACCTAATTCTACATTTGAACCTGACAGTCCTTTACAAGCAAGGACAGCTCAGCAGTGAATATTAAATTGTAAAAATAAGGAAGTGTTCTTTCAAAGGGTAAAATACATTGGTAATGTCATGTGTTATAACTTATAAACTGTACCTCTGTAAATACTTGAAAGGCTGTCAGGATGTTTAAATAAAAACTTAATGTTTCCAACAAATAAATCTTTATAATGTGTTGACCCTCTATTTTTCTTGAGCCTGTTCAGCTATAGAGAAATCACTGTGACCAGGAATGCTCCATCAGGCTGCTGTTTTTTGTGACAACAGGAGTTTGTCAAACTTCTCTTACATCTATAGCCTGAACTTGGAAATACAGAGTGATGCATAGGAAGGGAGACTGAAAGCTCTGGAATGCTGTGAGTCCTTTTTGCAATTGTCTGGATGAATATCTGCCTTTTTAGTGCTTTCTAATATCACCGTTTCCAAAGAAAAGTAATGCACAGAAAAGTACAGTTGACAAATCTCCTTTACTTTGCTCCGCTTTGAAACACTTCAGAGGCATTTCAGGATTTACTAACTGCAAGCCAACCAGGCAGGTTAATCCTGCAATTTGCAACCACAGCAATTAGACAATGATAGTGAGATTATGAATCCCAGGATCAATAACAAATGAACCCCAGCTAACTGCTGACTTTACTTGATATGATAAACCCAGACCTCATGGTTGGTAAATGGTTTCTGGACACTGTATCTAGACTACAGTTTGGGTCTTTGCTCTATGTCTGAATAAATGAATTCTCTGCAGTCTTGTGGTGAAGGGTTCCATCATTTATCTGTACCTTTTGTGGAGGGGAAAAGCACCTCCTTTGCCTTCAACCTGCATCCCATTAGTTCATTTGATGCCTCTTCTGTACCTGTGTGTCACCTTTTGTGATACTATGACCTTGTGTCATGCTGACCAACAATTTACTATTTCTCTCTGCTCACTTTTCAGCTTGCTTATATTGACCTCATGGCCTAATGTGGCACAGAAGAGTCAAAGCTCTTTGGGTCAAAAATCTTTTGTTTTTGCACTTGAGCAGCACTTAAACAACCAGTGCAGTATTCTGGTCTGGCTGTCTGCAACATACTATAAATAACTTGTTGGCAAAATTATCTCATGAAATCACATTTAACGTAAGGAATTTATAGTTTTTACCTGGGAATTTTTAATTCACTAATCTTATTTTTCTATTTTTCTGTTTTGCATAGTAAAGTAATCAAATCTTGGCTTACAAAACCAAACAATGCCAATCCAGATAAAGCAGTAAGAAGGTCTAGAGTTTTTCACTCTCTATGCTTTGTGCTTGCTCAGCTGTGGTGGAGGGGTATACAAAAGTTTCTTTAGTAAATTCCCACTATGAAAGTGGCTTGTATGGGCCACACTGGCCTTTTCTATTGCTTTTTCTTTTCACCTGTTTAGTCATCACCTGTTAGGACACACTGACTGGCAAAAGAAAGAGGTGAGAAACTGAATTTTAAAGGAATGGTTTCTAGGTAAAAGTTTTTTGTGCATACAAGGCATTGGTGAGGGTGAAAAAATGTGTCACCCAAAGCCTTTATTGCAAACACAAGTTGGGAAGACTCAGCAGAATTGAGGTATTGACATGTGGTTTGCATGTTGTGTTCTTCTCTAGGCATCTGCAGCTGAATAGGAAACCTGAAGATGTCTGGGTGGACAGATGGAGGCAGAAGAGGTTGGGTCTTCTTTGCCTGGCTGCTGTGGAAAGCTGATTTATGTGGACACCACAGGAGGGGAAAGTGGTAAACATAGTTTAGAATTGTAAAATGTGGATATTTTTCATGGCTTTGGCAGTACAGTGGACAAGGTGCTTTAAACAGCATCCTTCAGTCCCTAAAGACTCTGCAGCCTAGTGTACCAAAATTATTAAGACTGCATCACAAAAACATAAAAGGATGTTCTTGAATGCAGAGTGTGACATGAAACCCAACAAGACCCAAAGTCTGAGAGGTCTCTGTTGCTGCCCAGGGCCAGTTAATTGAGTTGCACAGTGGCTCAGAAATACGGGATCAGAATGTGCGGAGGTGTTTGTTACAATAATGAATTCTGTGTACAGCAGCCACATGACAAGGATGAGTGATGGCTCCTTATGTTACCTTACCTCTGACTTTTCCTTGCCTTACAGTGTTTGGCTTTGCAGCCTTGATTGCACTATTTAAACAAGGGACATCTTTGTAATATTTTTTTCAGGAGGTTCAATGGATGATGATGAATAGGGCCTTTTTTTGCTGGATTTTGCACACAGTTAAATAAATAAATTCCAAGGAAGCTTCCCTAAATTAGTTTTTAACTCTGTTTGGCTTTGGTAAATGACTTCTTGTACGCTTGAAAAATGAAAAGTCTTCTTTCCTGGAGTGATTTGATTGGCAATTTAGAGATGATTTCTTAAACTGGAAGAGTGTATTTCATAAGTTTAAATATAAAATTGCAGAACAGCTCAAGGCCTGCTTTCTTCTAGAAACACTGTTGTGCTAGATATGTATACACCAAACATGTTCTTGTGACACTGATACTGAAAAAGAGACACACCGGTAATTTCCTAGAGCTAAAAGTGGTGAGTCCACTCCATTCTTGTATCTGTTCTCAGCTGCAAAGTCCCAATGTTTTCTTGTCAATAAACAAACTTTAAACCACAATCTTGACATACTTTTAGGCAATTGGTCTCTGTTGTATCCTCTAGGTTATCTGGTGGTAATGCTTTTTAGTTTCTTAGCTCGCAAACTAATTTTTTTAATATGTGTGGAATTTACTTAGTAACAGGGACAAGTTGGTGGGATGAAAAGGTGGATAAAAATTTACTATTAAGAATTATGAAGAGACTGAGTTTCCTCCTTTACAGAGCAAACTTGAAAATAAGCTGGGAGGAGGAGGGCACAAACAGATTAGAGATGTTTTGGCAGCAAGAACAGGAGCTGGACCTTGGGTATATTAAATAGAATGACAGAGAAAGGCTGCAAATCACTTTAGGCAAAATATTAATACAGCCCAGAATGTCTAATACTTTATGCTAGAACTAATTATTAATATATTGAATCTCTCTTATTTGACTTGATAGAGTCATTCACAAGCTGAGGGTCTGTCAAGTGGGTTACCCCTTCTGTCCCTCTGCTGATCTGTGATCACTTATTGCTTGGGAACGTAACAGGATTAAAATTCTATTTCAGCAATAGCCTAAATATTGCTGTTGGTAGAACATTGCATCTGTCCCTGTTAACTTAGCCAGTTAGAAAAATCATTAATATTCTCTTTTCTTAAAACTTTTGGCATCCTTTATGTACCCAGCTCAAAAGCTGGTCATTCCTTAACACTTCCCTATTATACAGAGACCTTCATCAAAGCTCTCTGTGATTTTATTGACAGTAATGAGACCAATGCATCACTGTTTATTGCTCTGGCAAAAGCCTCAAGTATTTGGTGCACTGACATCCCCTGTTGGACTCAAGTCCTAAAATCCACTACAGTCCTAAAGTGTGTCAAGAAAATTGCATGCTCCCTCTTTGTATAGATAAATATTGAGTATTTAGTTCTATAATGGACAGCGTCTTTTGGGTTCTAGGCAGTTATAATGATAAAAAGTCTGTATTTTAAATGAAAGCAGAGTACTGCTGAAAAACTATCACTTATTTCTAGCATGGCTGGTGTACTGAGTGTGGGGGAAATTAATTGGTGCTAGCACAACAGGCTGATTCTCTTGGTGTCTTTTGATAAATCTTACATTTTGCTGTGAATTAAATTAATATGTTCTCCTTGTACTGTGCATCTGGAATTTGATAAGAGAATATAAGAAGCCCTTTCAGGTTTTGCATCATGCTCCAGCATCTCTTTGGAGCTCTACAGTGCTCAGAAAAACGAGCAGTAAATGCAGCATTTCCTATCACATGTCACAGACCTTTTCTTCCAAGGCACCTGGGCTGGGGACACGTTGCATCCAGGCCTGTGATGAATCAGCAGCCCAGCTGTGATAATGGTTTTAGGGAATGAAAAAAAGCCTGTTTGTTGCGGTTACATTGAGCAGCGTCGGCTGTAATGCAAGAATGCTCATCCCAAAATAATCTGGTTTGCTTGATGTGCTTTGGAAGCTGGTAAGGTAAGTGTGCTTAATTCCTGCAGAGGCAGGGAAAAGTTTGCTGAGAGTGCGTTTAGTAGCTGGCTTTGCTGCTCTGATAGCAGCAACCATTCTGGAGTGATGTAAAAGCCGTGGCAAGATGTGCCTGGGGCAGTTTTCCTGGCTTTCTACAGCTCCAGTCCCTAAGTGCATCTATTACCTTAAACCAGGGGGAAACTCTTCTGTAATTCAGCAATTTCTCAGAAATTTGACCCCAGGGTCAAAGCAATATTTATATGTCACCAATTGGTGTTTTTCCCTTAGCAAGTTATGTACCTTTGTCTTTGCCAAATTATCCAGTGCTAATATATGCTATTTATGGCTTTAGGGATTTGAATGCTGAAGGATATCCTGGAAAAGATGAATTTTTTTTGTGTGTATCCCATGTCCTGACTGAAATTTAGAGCTGGTATGTGCTTAATTCTCTTTAGGTTACAGAAGTCAGTATTTAAAAAGAAAATTCATGTTGGGATTCTCATGGGAGTTGGGCTTTTTTGGGTCTTTTGATGGGTTCCACTCCATCCCAACCAGGCTCCCAATTCTAATTCCTAATCTATCAAACTGGGAGTTTTTTCCTCTGTATCCAGTAAGGGAATTGCAGTTTCTTGTGCTGTTCAGGGATATTTGCTGTAGACAACTTGATGATTAATGGAATTGTTTATATCTGAAGGTTGCTCAAAGCTAATACAGTAGTGCCTATGAGAATATGATAAGAATACATTTCTCACATAAGGCTTGTATAGATGAGTTGTAATTCACCACTGAGATCCTTTTTCCATGTTACTGCAACCAGAATGAAATGGAAGAATGCAGTGTGGAATCTACCAGGCTATCTAAAATCTTTTAAAAGCCTCCTCATTCCCACTGCTGAGGTTTCTCTCTGTTGAATTGGTTTTCCTTACAGAAATGGTGAGTGCTACTAATATTTCTGAAAAGCAAAATACAAAGTATTTTGTGCAACGTGGGTAGCTTAGATCAGTCCTGGAGAGAAACTCACAGCATCTGAGACAACATATTCAACATAAAGTGTGTGAGAGGATCCTTATCGAGCTGAATATAAAGAGAGAGTTGAGAGGTGTTACAGATGGTGGGAAATAAAACCCTGAGGGCTCAGCTGGCATGGCACTCAGGAAGAAGGTAATGCCATCTTCTTGCCTCTAACACTGGATTTCTCATTGTGTATGGGGTAATTTCAGTAAGTGGTGACAAAGAGCTGTAAGACCTCAGCCCTTCAAGGGTCTGGCTGTTTTGTAAGAACTTCAAAAGAAATTGGAAAATGAGGTATGAACAGAAAACATTTTGTGTAATGGGACTTCATTTTGGTTCAGAAGCCACAAATCTTATTGCAATTAGTATTGAAGTCCCAGTGGATCTGATAAATAATTGATTTAAAGGGGCTGTTGGTGGAGCAGAGGGGAATGGAACAGCAGTAAAGTCAGCAGCAGGTTTGCACAAATACATGGGCAGTGATAACTTCAGTGCTGTATTGATCAGGACTGGTGGAAGCCAAAGATTTGTGGGGGTCAGGAACTGCATTATGAAGGGTATAAAAACCACTTTGGCTTTAGCCCCATGAGATATGGAAAGAAAATAAGCATTTAGGTTTGATGAATGACCAACACTTGGGGAAATGTGGGCCTTGGCATTGTACCCAGAAGAGACCACTTTTTTTTATGGTAAATATTGAAGGGAAAGAACGGAGGACCAAGAGGTTTGAAAGAACGGCTGAGGAGCCACATAAATGAGTGGGAAAGTGTTGAACCCTAAGTCCTTGTGGAATTTTGCTTTGTGATCCAGAAATATTTGTCTGCTCTTGGCCTATATCCAATATTGTAAGGACCTACAGGACAAGCTGGGTGTTCAATAGTCAGTGCCAAGAAATTGCACTGAAAATATGTCCTTAGATGATGATGGCAGCTCATATATCAGTGCTATCCATGACATGGTTTTCTTCTCTTTATCGCAAAACTGTCTTAGGTTACAAATGCCAGATGTGGCTGGGGGTGTGTATTCTATTGCCATCTGTTAGACATGGGGCAGTTTCTACTGTTAATTGGGCCACCTGTTAAAACCAGGTGGGGCAGTTTTCTTTATCTCTTCCCCAGCCAATCCTCCCTCTGGGAAATATCTTCTGTTCATGGGCCATTGAGTGTCACTGCATGGCTGATAAAATTCCATCATCCTATTGGGAGATGCTCTGCCCAGGGGGAGGAGCCAAGCATTCCTGCCTGGATAGAATCTGACTTTTGGAACACCACAACAGCCTTTTCCCATTAGATTCCCAGAGGAGCAGCTTTCTTCTCCACTGCATTCCCAGAGGAAGCCCAGGCCCATCCACACTACCACTGTCAGGAGCTTCAGAGGAAAACTCCACCCTTGTCCAGGATCCCTGCTCCACCAGTACCACAGCTGGCACTGCAGGAGGGCTGCAGCCACCATGGAATGGGACTGCTGCCACCACCCTGACCCACAGGCTGCCAGGGCCTGTTCTGACTCTGGCAGTGTTGTTTTGTACTACTGCATTTTTATTTTTCCTGATAAAACGGTTATTTCTACTCCCATATTTTTGCTTGAGAGCCCCCTTATTAGCCAAAATTATAATAATTTGGAGGGAGGGGACTTACATTTTCTATTTCAAGAGGGACTCCTGCCTTCCTCAGCAGACACCTGCTTTGTCTTTTCAAACTAAGACAAAAGGCAAGCAAGTGGGCCTAGTATCTGGAAACCAAAATCTTGAGGGGTTATTCCATTAGCAGCCCAAGTATCAGCATTAAAAACTTCTTAGTGTTGCCTGGCCTCTCAGTTCTGCTCATGGAGAGACACTGCCTAGCTGCATTGTGCTTTCATGGCATGAGAACAGAGGAATAAACTCCACTGTGCAACATTTGTCTGATTTAGGCATATAATAAGTAGTTACGGCTATTTGTTCTTTAAGGGAACCTGAAAGATCCTGCAGCAGGTCGTCTTGGGTGGCCAGGAGTCTTGCTTGGATGATCCCCCAGACACCTGGAGCACCCCTGGAGCTTGTCAGGCAGATGGAGGAATCACACAGTGCAATTTCTTTCATGGCATCTTCATAGTTAGATTGGATTTCCCTGCTCCCACAAGCTAAAGTAAGGGACTATGAATAAAACTCAGAGTAGGACAGAATTTATCAAAGCTTGTAGTTATGAAAGGTTCATTTTAAGTCTAATTTGAGGCAACTGCTCAAAGACTCTGCGGTGCTGGTTAAAAATTCAAAGCAGAAGAGAGCTTCATAATCACTTTTTTTTTTTGACAAAAATTATAGTATTTTTCATCTAGTTCTGAAAGCTCTGGAAAAACTGAAACACTGTAGTTGAAGAGAGCAAAAACTGAATTGGAGAGATTAAAATATAATACTAATATAAACTAGCACAAGTTGAGTGTAGCTGCACAAAGATACTCTAGCAGCAATGGTATACTGACAGTCTAGGACTGTACAGAGTATCACACAGAATCACAAGGTTGGAAGAGAGCTTCAAGATCATCAAGTCCCACCTGTTCTCTGACACCTCAACTAAACCATGGCACCCAGTGCCACATCCAGTCTTCTTTTAAACACATCCAGGGATGGTGACTCCACCACCTCCCCAGGCAGGCCATTCCAGTACTTTATCACCCTTTGCATGAAAATTTTTTTCCTAATGTCTAACCTATATTTCCCTTGGTGCAGCTTGAGACTGTTCTCTGGTTCTGTCAGTGCTGCCTGGTGAAAGAGACCAACCCCCACCTGACTACAGCCACCCTTCAGGAAGTTGTAGGGAGTGATAAAGTCACCTCTGAGTCTCCTTTTCTCCAGGCTAAACAAGCCCAGCTCCCTCAGCTGTTCCTCACAGGATTTGTGTTCCAAGCCCCTCTCCAGCCTCGCTGCCCTCCTCTGGAAATGCTCGAGCATCTCAATGTCCTTCCCAAACTGAGGGGCCAGACCTGGACACAGCACTCAAGGTGTGGCCTCACCAGTGCCAAGTACAGGGGAAGAATGACCTCCCTGCTCCTGCTGGCCACTGTTCCTGATCCAGGCCAGGATGCCATTGGCCTTCTTGGCCACCAGGGCACACTGCTGGCTCATGTTCAGCTGCCTGTCAGTACCCCCAGGTCCCTTTCTGCCCGGGCATTGTCCAGCCACACCATCCCAGGCCTATAACGCTGCAGGGGGTTATTGTGGCCAAAATGCAGGATTGCGCACTTGGACTTACTAAACTTCATCTTATTGGACTCTGCCGATCCATCCAAACATTCCAGGTCTCTCTGCAGAGCCCTCCTATCTTCCAACAGATCGACACAGGCTCCCAGCCTAGTGTCATCTGCAGATTTACTAATGAAAGGCTCAATCTCCTCATCCATGTCATCAATAAAAATATTGAACAGAACTGGCCCCAGCACAAACCCCTGAGGGACACCACTGGTGACTGTCCCCAGCTGGATGCAGCACTGTTCACCACCACTCTCTGGGCCCGGCCATCCAGCCAGGTACTAACCTAGGAAAGAGTGCTCCTGTCCAAGCCATGGGCTGCAGCTTTTCCAGGAGTATGCTGTGGGAGACAGTATCAAAGGCCTTGCTGAATCTAAATAGACAACATCCACAGTCTTTCCTGCATCCACCAGACGGGTCACCTGGTCATAGAAGGAGACCAGGTTGGTCAAACACAACTTACCCTTCCTAAACCCCTGCTGACTAGGTCTGATACCCTGGCCATCCTGTAGATGCTGCATGATGGCACTCAGTGTAAATTGCTCCATTATCTTACTAGGTACTGAGGTCAGGCTGACCGGTCTATAATTACCACGATCCTCCCTCCCACCATTGTTGTGAATGGGTGTCACACTGGCCAGCTTCCAGTCATCTGGAACCTCACCAGTGAGACAGGGCTGTTGGTAAGTGATGGAGACCATCTTCACAAGCTCATCTGCCAGCTCTCTCATCGCCCTAGGGTGGATCCCATCTGGTCTCATAGATTTATGAACATCCAAGCATCTCAGCAGTTCTCTGACTGCCTCCTCTTGGATAATGGGGGAACCATTCTGTTCCCTGTCAACCAACCCAGGACAGTTGTCCTGGGGACA